>NC_090933.1:265470345-265773375 GCF_040938575.1 Ambystoma mexicanum | reverse complement strand
AGGAGGTGTCTATATTAGGAGGAAATTGTGACAATCTGTAGTAGGTCCTTAGATCAGAAGGACTGGGTACATGTCTGGAGGTGGTTGCTACATCAGGAGGAGCTAGTAAGAATATGGAGCAGTTTGTTATATTAGCAGGAGATGGTGACAATTAAGAGAAGGTGGTGCTATTTAGAGAAGGTAGTAGGAAGGGTGAGAAGGTGGTGGCAGCTGGAGCACATGGTGACAATGACAGAATAGGCGGGAAGAAGCAATGAAAATGGCAATGGACCACTGTTAGGATATGAAAGTCACCTATCAATAGAGATGATGCCTGAGGTCACCTTCTTCCATATGTCATGTGCCAGCAGGATACCTTGTATGGAAGGTTTTGTCAGCAGGCCCCACAAGGCAGTTGATCATTGTGCGGAAGTAAAGGGATCTATGTGATATTGTCAAAAATAAAATACTGAATCTCAAAATATCATTTCTTTTCCTTTCAACACTTTTCACCGCATATATACATGGAGAAATGGGGGTCCCAAAATTCTGTATTTTGGGATTCAGCATTTTCTGCTGTGAAAATAGAGGGTGATACCAAGTAAAGGTGGTTCTGACTCAATCCTCACAGCTTACAAATGGGTTATTTGGAAATTAAAATAGATCTAATGTTGTAATTGCCCGGAGGATAGGTGAAACCATGCAATTTTGCTCCTTTGCTCATTTCCTCCATCTTGTGACCCACTTCGAATGTCAGTACCCATTACTGTGCGAACAGTACATCATACTGATTGACTACGGCAATAGCTAGATCTGAACCCCTACTTAGTGGTAAATCTTGCATACTAGTTGTTCTTTTCTGCAGCTTTTCAGGAGTCCAGCTAGTGGCGCTGATGCATGGTTAATCACTCAGTGAGTTGATGCTTCTGATGCAATTGATAACATTAGAACTATCCAACATTAGACATGACTAGGGATTTTCCAGTGGTGAAGAAGGAAACAACTACCTATACATCTACTAGCAACCTTCGGGCAGGAAGCATACCTTTTTGGGATAAAAGGAAATATTGTGTTCCATCTGGCATCTTTATTTAACCCACAACGTAAAGTCACAATAGAAACATTCAAACACCCTGGGTCTGAAGATGAGGAGAATGATGGGGGTTGTTATTCAAAAGTGGGACATGCTGAAAGGATATACTAAAGAGATGTTTGAAACCCTGGACATCACAAGAACAGACAGCCAAAGGTCATAGATTAATACCCAGTGTGGGCCATCCCCACTCCAAAAGAAGGTTAATGGTTAGTGCATAATTATTCTCTACACATTCTGACAATAGCTCAGATGGGACAATGGCAAGCTTTCAAAGAGCTGAAAATTGTAGGAGGCTGTTTAGCATACTCCTCCCCAGCTTTCTTTGCTTAATGCATGGGTGTCCCCACAAGAATTCAGTGGCCAATTTCAGACCACATGGTTGATGCCTGTGTTCTTGACACATGCAAGCTAGGTAGTTATGAGTTACTGCAATGCTATCATGACGAGTGGTGGTTGTGTCCATGTGTATTTATACAATTAGCTTTGATAACCTGTAGCTGCCTCCTGGCTACAGTGTCATGTGGGAAGGTTTGTAACATTGCTGGGGATATTGTCTCTGGCCGTAGGAGATGCATCAATGACACACATGTGAGGGAGATAACTTACACAAAAATGAACAAGATTCTTACCACGAAAAAGAAAATAGTGTGAGGAAACACTAGGCCATTTCTTAGAAGACCACACAACCGATTTGTCAGATGATAAAGATGTGCGTGCAGGCATGATACAGTCATGATGGTGGAGTGGCAGGCGGAAAGGTGATAGAGGTTTTGACTCTGGAAGCAGTGATATACTGCATTACATAAATCAATTATTTGTTTTTCATTCATCAATTGTTCTGGCTCTACCATCCAGTGGAGCTGCTAATCTCGCCATTCTGGTACTAACTTTGGCTCTACCAACCAATGGAAACACTATATGATTTAACGTGCTGCACTCACAATCTAGAGCTTCTGCCTCAATTCATACAAGTGGAGCCTATCCATATCGATATTGCCCAATACCACAATCACAATCTGGAGGTTTTGACACAATTCATTTGGCTCTATAAACCAGTGGAACCACTATTTTAGCGCTAGTAGTATGCTTACAGTTAAGAGGTTCTGCCTCCATTTATTTTGCTCTACCAGCCAGCAGAGACACTCCCTGAGTCCAAGGGATGAAGACACACATTGGATTTTCTGCATCAATTTCTTTGGTACAACCTACCAGCAAAGCCACTACTTTTTTTTTCTACGCTACACAGTGTATCATTTGCCCTCTTTTATCCCTCCTCTTTTACAGTCACCTAGAAGAGGGTAGAGTGGTGCTTGAGCATGTGACTCTTTATTGACTCTACCACTTCCACGGGATCCAGCTCCCACTGATTGACAGAGGTCATGCAATGCATGCAGTATGTGCCTGGATTCCTCATCGTGCTGTCTCACCTGTCCTCCCCACATGTTGCCACTCCATTCTACCACCACACTCCCTTGCAGTCACCGTCATCTCTAGAGGAAGGTGCTGCAATGCCTGGGACGATACCCAGCTCATTTTCAGGCTACCCTCAGCCTCCCCCTCTCCTTCCCTCATCTCTGACTGTCTGTCTGCTATCCAAGAATGGTGTGCCGCCAATGACCTCTGCCTTAATGCCAGTAAGACTGAGATTCTACTCATCGGTACTCCCACTCCCTCCTTCCCTGTAGCTCTCTGGCCTGCCTCCCTTGGCCCCCTCCCTGCTCCTACCTGCAAGGCAAAAAACCTTGGGGTCATCTTCGACTCCACACTCTCCTTCTCTCCTCATATTTCTGACGTCGCCAAGAGGTCACACTACCAGCTGCACCTCCTCAGAGGTATTCTTCCCTTCCTCTCCTTCCCCCAGAAGCTCACTGTCTCCCGAGCCCTGGTTCTCTCGAAGCTGGACTACTGTAACAGCCTCTATCTTAATCTGCCTGCCTCCACTCTCCGCCCTCTGCAACTCATCCAGAACAGAACTGCGAGACTTGTCCTTGGCCTTAAGCCCAGGGACCGTATCTCTCCAGGACTGAAATCTCTACACTGGCTCCCAGTGGCTGCGAGGATAACGTTCAAAACCCTCTGCATTGTTCACAAGGCCTTCTGGGGCCTGGGTCCTAAATACCTTCAACTCTCTCTTCCCAAATATCTTCCTTCCCGAGCCCTTCGCTCATCCGCCTCCAACTCCCTCAGGGTCAGCCGCTTCTCCAAGCAACGAGTCGGGGGTAGATCTCTCTCCGCGGCAGGGGCCTCCCTCTGGAACAGCCTTCCTGCCTCCCTGAAACTTGAGGAGAACCATCTCCGGTTCCGGAAGCACCTCAAAACCTTCCTCTTTGCTTCTGCTTTCCCTCTCCCTCTCCCCTGCTGAGCGACTAATTAATTTTCACTGAAGCTGCACTGATCCTGCAATTGGACCACTCTAAACGGCCTCGGTCCTGGGCCCTGCCACTCTCCACTTGCACTGATGCCCTGGAACCCCTTTGCACTGCGGGTCTGTCTCTGTATCCCTACAGCCCCCCCTCCCCCAGCACTTGTTCTGCACTTACCTCACACTTGCCACCAGCTGGCCCTATTTATTTATTTATTACGTACGCCTCTTACCTTGTACTGCACTTCCCCCCCCTCCCCTTCCCCTTGCACTTTTCCCCTCCCCTACCCCTGCACTTGCGCGATCTGAATGACACCTGGCCTAGTGGGATCGTTTTCTGTCTCCCCTTGTACCCCCCTCCCTGCCTCGTCGCGCCTTGAAACACTTGTGTATAGGCGCGTTACAAATACCATATCATATCATATCATATGTCATGTAATGTGCACTCCTTCAATACATCATTGTAGCAAACCCTTCAGTGCTTGTGTGTCAATGGCATAACCAATGCGCAATGACTTGGTTAACCCTCATGAATGAGTGTTTGATCGAAGTTGCATGTTATTCTACTATTCCAACTGACAGTCATACCCTCCTGCAAGTTGAATGAGTCCCACAGCATTGACCAGATGTGTTGTGATATCGTGAGTGGAAATATCTTCTGACTCTATCACCTTGTGGAAAGCATGAGCTCACCTTGTCCCATTCACATTGGGAAATCAATGCTGCAGCAGTGGCCCCGGTCTCCTCCTCCTGAGTCGTCTGTTGTGGGGCCATCTCTGGCTCCTCTGCCTGTAACCCTTCAGTCTCCAGCAGCAGTAGTACATCATCCCCTCACCTCTGCCATTCATTTTCTTGTCCCTCTGTGGCTGCTTCACATCTGCATCTGCGGTTCCACCTCTTCAGTACCTACTTCAAGGTCAAAGAACTCAGCTGCCTTCAGCAGTAACTCCTTGAGTGACTCTTCAGCTTCCACAACCTCCTCTGGGTTGGTAGTCATGTGTACCCCCTCAGATGCCATTTGCCCCTCTTAATCTACCCGCTGACCCTCCTCAACAACTGATTCCTCTGCCTTGCATTCCAGCTCACCATTTGTCTGCCCCTCCTCTGGTGGTGTCTTCCCCTCCCAGGCGACTGCCTCAATATGTGGCACAGAAGGTGATCAATTGTTGTGCACTACATCTTCTTACGCACGCTGCCTCCAAACAAAAGAATAGAAGAATTAGGTCTCAATATGCAAAACACAAAAATGCCTAAGGGTCTTAAGTGACAAAAGCTATCAAAGAGATTTGAGCAAGACTCCCACTTTGGCAAAGGGTTTTCAAAATACACAAACTATAGGGAAGGTGAGATGACTGAGAACAACAAACAAAGCCTTCTTAGATTGACACACAAAGGTTTCTTCACCAACCGTGGAAAAGGAAACGCATTGAGAAATATTGTGTTGTTTTCTTTAACAGAAAAGTGACAGAATTTGAAAAAATAGGTGCAATACAAGAGGACATTTTGTTTTATTATTATTATTTTTACAAGCCAATAAGGTTAAAGAGGATAGATTCGAGAGGGAACGTAAAGAAGACACACAACCTGAGATCAGGAAACAGTATAAACAACTATTCAAATTCTCAA
Organism: Ambystoma mexicanum; assembly: GCF_040938575.1. NCBI lineage: Eukaryota > Metazoa > Chordata > Amphibia > Caudata > Ambystomatidae > Ambystoma > Ambystoma mexicanum. The sequence goes on along the minus strand of NC_090933.1, from coordinate 265,768,312 downwards.
AGACCTTCCTTTCTAATTGACTAAGCCTGCCAAATGAACTCAAACCCTCCTCCAAAAAGACCCATTTGTGGTCTTGCCCTGTCCACTCCTATCTTGACAGAAAAGGAAAAAGCAAAAAAGTAAGAGGGACCAGTCCTAGCTATGACACCTGATTGGCTCCTCAAATTCCTCTGACCACCTTATGATTGGGAGGCAAGCATCAGTCCAACCTTGAGAAAAAACAATGGAATCCCCTGAGTGGAAAAAACTTTCATGGAAAAGTGTGTCCCTCCTGCGGGGAGAATATCAGGAAGCATGTGTTCCCCCGCTCATGTGTCGCAGAAACCCATGGCCATTAATATATGTAAGGATTGAGCTACACCAGAAACGTGACTCAGGAAAATGAAGCCTTCCTTTTTTTGTGCCACCACGAGGAGCAGCTAAATTATAGCTGTTGAAGGTATGATTTTAAGAAATGCAGATTTGTGTGGTCTAATCTTTGAATCAAGATTAGAACTAGATGTAAGATAGCAACACCTTTTCCCTACATGTTGCCCTATGTGGAAAGAGAAGGGTTTGTGCTATCTCTCTGTCTATTGTTCGAACAGATTCAAACAGATTCCGCAGTCACTGATAAACCGAGGATCATTGCAGGCAGGTAAGCTTTCTGATTTACCAAGCTTTGATCACTCATCTCACACTATGAGCGCACTATACATATTGAAAATACGTTGTGTGTCATTTTACAAAGACATGGAAAATGCTATATTATCCTTTTACTTTTGCAAAACACTTGACTCTTATTATCCATTTTTGAAGTATGTAAGCTTTGCAGATAGAATCTGCTTGTTATTAGCAGATGCTCAATGCATGCAGATTATCTCTGAATTGTTGTGTGAAGGGGAGGCCCCACCAGTCAGCCACAGCACACCGACAACGCGGACACATAACAGTGGCTAACGTAACTGCCTGCCCATCAGACTGGCATTTGCTTTTAGAAACCCGGTGATGTGGCCATGTGCATGCATCACCTGGCTGACTCGGTTTTAGCGCTACCACTATTGGTGCGATCCATGGGGTAGGTCCTCTCACTCTCTAAATGATGCCCACCTATTCCATCTGCACTTGTTCTTCCTCAACCTTATTGGTGAAATGGTATGAAACGGTGCCACAGTGGTCCTTCAGGAATCCTATCCCTTGGAAAATGCCTTTGTATTCTGTGCACAGCTTTTGAATGTCATTGATGCCTTCTGTGCTGTGGCTCGAACAGCCTGAGCTTCTTCAATGTTCACCCTTTTCATGGCCTCTTCCGTGTGAGATGTCCTTGAGGTGGCCAGTTTGTGGGTCCTTCCAGTTTGAGAATTTGCATTGATGGGAGACCTGGTTCTTTAAGAATGTGCCCTTGAAGTTCACCCTCTTCCTCTGGGAATGTACGTGATGCCGCCAGCTGACTTAACCTTGGGTAACAGTCATCCAATGAGTCTTGGGTCCTTGAGTGGCTTGCCTTAGTTGGAAGGTCTCATAGTCTATATTTACCATTGACGTGAAATAGTTGGTAAGAATGTTGTCAGCATCTTTACATGACACCGTGTTATCAGGGAGAGTCTTGAAAGTTAATGGACCTCACTGCCCGCATAAAACAGCAGCATGGATTTCTTCTGGTCATTATCCTGAATGTCGGCTGCCACAAAGAACACCTCTAGTCGTACCTTCCATAACAGCCATCCCAGTCCCAGTGGTGCTAGGGGCCCTGATATACTGAATTCTGGCACTGGGAAGCTGTGGAATTTGGGCCGCACTTTGAGGGTCACTCCTTGTGATTCGCACCATTGGAATGTCTCTCCAACCAGGCGAAGTGAATGACAAGACTCTGGGCCTCATTCCGAGTTTGGAGGTAGCCATGGCGCTATTAGCACCATGGCTGCCTCCAATACCGGTACTGACTCCGACCTGGTTCAATGGGGAGTTACCGGTCCATTCCGATCTTGGAGGGACCGGTAAATCCCCATTGAAAAAGGCAATCCCCATTCGAGCCCACATAGGGCTCAATGGGAATGGGGAGGGAGCTGATAACGGTACCGCAATTTGCGGTACTGTTATTTGCCCCCTGGTTCCTTTGCGGCTCCCGCTAAGGGCGCCTGGTATAACCAGGCGCCCATAGCAGGACCCGCAAAGGGACCTCGGAATAGAGCGCAAAGGGATTACCGGCACTGATGTCCTTAACGGTGCCCGGTATCCCCTTGCGCCCACCTCGTAATGAGGCCCTCTGTCTTCCCCATCTTGGGACTCCAGCTTACTGTCCTGGTACATATTGCACCCACTGTACAGCAATAACTCACTCTGGAGGCCACACTTCTTTATAACGCACCCCCACTTCGTTGGGGACAGACTGCTGGATGGGGTGTGATAAAACAATTGCCTCAGCCATGGGCTATGGCAATGTGTCGGCAACAGATAGTTCCCAAATTTCAAATGTATTTCTGTTTTTTTTTTTTTCTTCACTGTCGGCCAGGTTGGGCCATCATCAATGAGCACTGGCTCCATGCATCCAGTGGAGTGCACGTGCACCGTGGCCTCCATTGCAACAGGGAGTGCGGGAAGCCTGTCTATGCTCGACTGCAGGAATCCATCCACACTGCTGCTCTGATTCCGACACATGTCTCGGGTGTCAAGGATTGTCGCACAACCTCAATGCCAATTGCTGTGTGGAGAGGGGGCCCCACCGGCGAGCCACAGCACACAGACAACTTTGCCACAGTGCAGTGGCTAATCTAACTGCCCTCCCATCGAAAAAGGGCAGTCGTTTTTGTTAACACAGTTACGTAGCACGCCGTCGCACACATGCAAATATCATGAAAATCTCATGCTGGCATAAAACAAAGCGGTTTTGCAGGAAGATTGGAAAGTACGAGGAGGAAGTGTGTTTGCACTCCCTTCTCCCACTCCTTCTACACACCCTTTGTAGCATCTCTTGGGAAGGAATTGCAAAGTATAAACAGCTGCATGCCTTGGTCATACTACATCTTGCTATACAGCTCCACCTTTTTTTAAATGACCCCCTGAGTTGTATTTTTGCCATGAATAGTTTTTGTGCCTCAGTGTATCAAACAGTGCATTGGGATTGCATGTCAATGAATGCAGTCAACCTCTACACCCTCTTCACACCCCCCGCCCCCTTAAAAGACGTGTCCTAAGGGGGAAAGGCATGAATATTAGAACAGAGTCTGCTTCAAGGATGTTAAATGATCATGGAAATTAGTTTAAAATAGAACAAAATACACAGACGTTCAATGTTCACGCATTCTCCAACACAGATGCACCCTGTGAAGTGTCACGTTTGATGTAGAGGGGGCACTTATATTGCTTAAAAAGAACTGATTCAAAGGTGCGGAGTGTGTGTAATTTGAGGCCCTTGTACATTGGGTTTCAGTCTTGGGAATCTGAGCGAACACGCCTGGATGTCCTCTCCTCTTGATAGTTCATACAATAATTGTAGTCCTCAGTGTCTACACGTCTTGGTGTCGGACACGTGCAATGCAATTGGGCGCTGAGCTATTAAAACGGAGTGCCTCTCGGCGGAAAGCCCCATTACAGTGTGTCAATCAATTTCAGCTGTATTCACAAATATTGAATCTGGGGAAATTCAGACATCACGATTTAGTCTTTCATCTTTGCTGAAGGAAGATCCCAAGATATTTGAGTGTGTCGTTTAGCATTTTCGCCTAGACATCCAGAATGTGGAAATAATACATGATGTGATGAATATTGTTGTACCATTCAGGAAAGGGACACAGCTGGATAGTCTATCACGCTGTACAAAACCATGATTCCATTTACCACGTTAGTGACTCTTTACGGTGGGAATAATTCATGGAACCGCATCTTTTAGGCAGGAAAGTTGTCGCTACATGATCAATATAACACGAAGTGATCCACTTTTTCCTGGCAGTATAATGCAGCAGTGAGTGTGCTCTTTTTAATTTCATTATCTGCATCAACATTATTTCAGAAACATTATTTTGGTCATACATCTATGTACGCATTTGACCATGCGTATCACACAGTTGAACATAGTTCAAAATGAAAGACTCAACAGCAGACTAGATCCTAGCACAGTCTGAAGTCAAAAGGCTGCGGACTCTCCTGGGTGGATTCCAATTGGACAACCACTACATCGGTGCTGTCTGGGTTTGCTTCACCAAGCACCTGCATCACGGGCTGTCCTCACAGGGAGGATAGATAACATCTGTGATGTACTACGTGAGGCATCCATATTGCACAGAAACAGATTGAGCAATGGGTTACAAAACGTAAGTAGAAACTATAGTCTGCAAAATAATGTCATGCATTGTCCCTAAATATGTGTAATTTAGACTTCTCATCGTACATAATTGCACACCCATGACGTTCACCAACCGGGAGCCATGTCTGACAAGGCTCATGTGGATGGTTGTCTGACCAGGCCAGATCCAGATCACTAGGACAGAAAAGAAGACCCCATAGGGCAGGGTTTTGCCTCCTGCAGTTCTCGAGATGTTATGGAGTACAACTCATGTGATCCCTCACCATTGTCTGTGCTGGCTAGGGATCATGGGAGCCGGTGCATAAAACATAAGGAGATCCAAAGGCTGCAGACCTCTGGATAACGGAACCATCTGCAAACATGCCCAGTCTCCAAATTCCTGTGAGGATTTGATTGTGTGAAGGAGCTGCTAGAAGGCCGGCAACAGTGTAAGGTCTTGGTCCTTATGGTCACGCTCCCTGTTTGGAGATGAATGAGAGCTGCACCAAGTTTGTTTGCATGAGTAAGGGTTCCTGTAGCATAACTGAAGTACAGCCTGAACTGATCTGCCCCCTTCTGTCTCCATGACACCAGAAACAACACCAGACATGATGCAGACTCATTGTCCAATGACACTCATGAATAACTTGGGCCTCTTAACATAACAGGTGCCTTTGTAAAGCACATGTTGACCCCCAAAGCGGCATCTTGGTGTTAATTTGAGATATGTATTGCTACCCAACTTAATGGTACTCATTTTATCAACCTCAGAAGGAAGGATGAAGGGCTAAGTGGACCTGCTGGTATTCAAACCTGTGACCATGAGGTCAAACACAGGCCACTATTGTGGGCGCATTAGTCCACTGAGCCACAGGCCCGGCATCTTGTCTCTGCAGGCTCAGGATCCATGCCTGAGCTTACCAGTCCCATTTGAGGTTGTTTTAAAATTGTAACAAAAACTCGAGGGCAATGGCTGGAATGGTAAGACTTAATTGTAACCATGGGCATTGCTCTGGGCAATACTCCAGACGATGGCTCTTTAGCCTTTTTTCCTACCAAGGCATAACAGGAGGGGAAAAACATATGCACATCAAGCCTGGTCACACCCCAAAAGGGCAATTTCAGCGTGAACTGCTAGGTCCCATCGTTTTAGCATAAGACTACAAAGCTACAAAGAGTAGCTTGGGTCTCCATTCCCACCAGGCTAGTGGGGCCTTCCTCTGGGTATACTTGTGCCATTATGCGTGACTTTTACCAAAACTAATGGGTAATGGTTGGAAGGTTTTGAATGAATTGCAACCATGGCCATTGTTCTTACCAAACCTCCTAGTCATATTTGTTCATCCTGCTAAGCCATAACAGAAGAGCAAAGACCATATTAAATTCAGGGTTGGTGTCACTCCAAAAGGGGTAGCCCAGAATGAACGGCCCCATCCTTTCTGGTAAAGACCACAAGCATGTTTCAAGATTATTGGACAATGTCAGTGCGGTGTAACTTGGGTGTCTAGTTTTTACAGGCCCAGGACCCACATCTGGAAATACCTGTCCCACTTGGGGCACCTTTGAGCAAAACTAAAGGATGATGGCTGGAAGGTTTTGGACATATTAGTGTGTATGTTTTCCCAGAGCACTGCTGGTGATTAATATTCATTCAAAACCTTCCACCCATTACTTTTTTGGTCATAGGCAGTCTCTGTATGTGAAAGCGAGTTTGCACAGATGTGGATTGCTTGCTCAGTGCACAATAGGGAATCAACCTGTACCTCAATGCTGAGACCCTACATGGAGCAAACGTGTGTAATGATTGTTTGTCTTTCCATGGAAGGGGGATGAGGCTTAGCAGTTCGGGCTGGACGGCTCTCATTGGTGGTAGCGCCAGATTTATTTGAATATGGCCGGTCCCCTTCTTCAATGGCCTAGATGGTAGAAAAAGCAATTTTGTTCAATGTTGCATTCAGCTAGTGATTAAGATTAATTCAAAACCTTCCACCTATCCCTTTTTTGTTCATAGTTTGTCTCTTATGTGAGAGAGGGTGTACTCAGACATGGGTCCACTGCTCACTGTACCATTGATAACCATCTGTATCTCACTGATGAGTCCCAGCAAGGTCAAAACATATTGCAGTGGTTCATGCTTCCATGTAAAATGGCCATGGTCTAGCAGTTCAGGTTGGACTGTCTCCATTGTTGTTTTGTCAGACTGATTTGGCTGGTCCCTTTCTGCAGTGGCGCAAACAGGCTAACAAAACGGGTGTGGTAGGATGCTCAGACCACTGCCAGATATCGAAATGATTCAAAACCTTCTACCAATCACTTTTCTGTTTAAAGAATTCTGGAGAGGCCAAAGGGCATTTGGCAGTACTCATTCTGTCCTCTATGCCAGGACACTGTAAGGGGTACAGGAACAAGAGGTGGTTTGCAATTCCATTGCAGGCTGGATGGCATATACAGCCATGCTAGAGGACCCTGTATGTGTGAATGGGGCAATGGATTTGTTACGGTATATCTGTGAAGACGACCAGGGGCGAGTGTCAGAGATCAGTTGTTGCAGAGCCATGTAATCATACATAAACTAAAGTTGGCCTTTCTGGAGGCAAATGGGCAACATTGACATGCCAGTGGAGAAGAAAACAAGCAAGACACCTGCAGCCCTAGCATGCAATCCCCCTCACTTACTACTGTACAAACAATACTTTCCATCTGAAACACTGTGAGCTCCACTTCTTGTGCGATTTTGAAGACAGCGCAAGATCTGACAAATACCAAGAGATGTTGCACTCTGTGCTATTTCGCTGGTGAAGCGCATGTTCCAGATATTTTCGATTACCGGGCAATTTTGTGGAAAACGTCGTTCTTTTGTTTTTGATTATTTTTAAAACATATTTTTCCACCCGTCAACCCAAAATAGCTATGTTCCACAACCGACACCCCATTTCAAATGAAAGATAAATAGTGAGTGTGAATAGTGATTGAATTTTGTTTGATTAAAAGTGATTGCTGCAGGGTTAATCCCTAAAGTCACTGCTAAGAAAAAGCTTCTCGTATGTCACAGAAACATTCTATGTGACAAAACATTACAATACATATCTCACTCAGGTGGTACGGAGTTAAAGTGCCTTCAAAGACATATGGACTAAATGTGCCATTTTCCTGGAGAGCAGCCAACCTACTAGCAAAACACACGCACGCACGCGCTCACACACACACACACACCCAACCCCTACTCCTCCCCCCAAGAGAGTTAGCACAGCTTAGGCCCGAACACAATCTGCTCCTAGAAATGTAAAAGCTTTCACTTTTCCCTGTTGGGCACCCTTTGGCTGTTTAACTCTTACCTGTGGGTAACCGGGTTGGCACAGCTGGGGGAGAACTTCTTTGTATGCAAAGGGAAGAATAGGGACGGATCCATGGGAGCCTACTTTGCATCCCTGGGAATGACTGGAGCCAGGTAAGGTTATACAGATCATCTGGCCCATGATGTACTACTCTGTTGGTTGAAATGGAGGGTTCCAATATAAAGCATTTTGCCATCATGGTAAGTGGGCTATGCATTGAACTCCAGGCTAGCAGGGAAGGAATCAATGCTCTTAGGCAGGATGTGGCAGCCACTAAGGATGACACAAATGTCCTTACCACTCAAGTTAACGCTATAAAAGCTATGAACACCCCACTAGGCCCTGGTCAACTATTTAATCCCCCTGTACCAAGGCCAATACCTGTCGTAAAAAATGTACTTACACCAACTAATATACCTCTTGCCCCACCAAAACGGTTTTGTCGTGATCCCCTCTGTTATGCCTTCTTTGAAAATCAATGCAGGTTACATTATTTCTGTGAAAAGCATGCCTTTTTCAATAATTCTACTAATGTAGCCTTTATGTTATCACATATGGGTGATCATGTCGTCAATTCGTCCATACCCCTAGTAAAGAAAAAAGACCCTATAATCCAAGATAACCTATGTTTTAAAGATGAAGTATAGAAGCTATATGCTCATAAGGCACACACATATGCCCTTGATAACAACATATTATGTCTCAAACAGGGCACACATAATTTGCTTTCTTATATCACCTCATTAATCATCTTGTGGACGGAAAGACCCAAACAAAAGTCGAATGTGTTGTACAAAAGTGGGTTGAAAACATAATTAAAGGATATGCTAGCTCAAAGTTTAATGTGTCAACTACCTGTTCCTTGATCTTGTGGTGCAACTCATCCATCATCTAAATGAAAGTAATGGAGATCTCAAATTCGTGCCTTGGGCGTTCCAACCAAGACCCACACAAAATGCACCTAGAAGTTCCAAAACTATCACTGAACCCATGCAAATGGGGGAATGGAAGGCTCTCTGACTAAGGAAGAACATGAAAAGAGCAGGCAAGAGATGTTATGCATGCTCACTGGGCGTTCTTGGCATTTTATCAGTGAATGTCCAACAAGACCAAAGGACTCACAGCGAAGTTAAAGTACCACAGGGGATAAAGAAGAGTTGGGATACTGATCTGCCTGATAGTTCAGGGAGTCAAAACATCATACACAGACTTCCAAAATGCTTCTTAAGGAAAAGAGATGCAGTCCTTCACACCTAACGTTACCTTTTACTTACCTTTTACTTACTAACTAAGGGCGAAGGGAGGCCTATCACCACCATAGCTTTTCTAGATTGCCGAGTGATGGGCAATAATATGAATTGGGCACTTGCCAGTGCTTTACAGGTAAGGTCCATCCATAAAACCAAAATGGTAGAAATATTTTCCGTTGATGTAATCAACCATACCTCTGGGCCAGTTAGTGACCACACATAATAGATCTCAGTGCAATGCCCATATGGACACTGGGAAAGATGATAATTTGACATTATCGAGGCATGTAGCAATGCTGTATATGGAGGGAGTAAGTGAGCCAGACATTGCACTCAGAGGAGGCAGCAGGCAGTGGCAAGGGGATTCATGTGGATAATACAGACATCAACTCTGGGACTCTGGGAGGCGAAGCATAGGTGGCATACCTTAAACGGACATGTCAATACCACCAGAGACTGTTAAAACAAATCAATCCCCACCTGAGCCAACAAAATAGATCCAATATCGCTAGAGCTATCATATCATCCAGACTAGATCACGGAAACTCCCTAATGCTAAGTGCCAGCAAAAAATGCCTTAGGCAATGCCAAGTCATCCAAAATAATGCTATAAAAAAATCATTGGCAAATCTAAAAGAGACCATATCACTGAAGAAATAAAAGCTCTCCACTGGCTCTCTATTGATGACCAAATCTCTTTCAAGTCCATCTCTCTTGTCCACAATTGTCTCTATGCTTCTGCCCTGGACTACCTCAAAAAACAAATCAGCCCTTACGTACCCAGCCAGATTTTGAGATCGAGAAATAAAGGGTTGGTAAAACTGGACCAATAAATAAAACCAATGGCTCGGGCCGAGCTTCAACCAGCCTAGCCACGATTAAATGGAACAGACTCCCACTTGATCTCCGACTTGAGCCCAACTACCTGATATTCAGAAAAAACCTGAAAACTGCACTGGTTAAGTAAACACCCCCTCTACTTAGCTGCACCCACTAACTGACTGAACCACCCGCTTGTCCTGTCCTCCTATGTTGTCCAGCGTCTTTTTGTTAGCACCCTGATGCCTACGGTCTGCGGCGCTCTATAAATACATTAATAAATAAAATAAATTAAATAAAATGGTTAGTGCACATTAGAAATGGAAATGAACATTCTTGCAGTAAGCACGTGTTTAAAATGTTAAGGGTTCAGGGTAAACAGGTCAGCTATTCGGTTTGCACTTTTACATACTAATCTAGACAAATCCATTAACACTGTTTCCTATCCTATTTATTTGGTAACCTGTCCTTAACACAGCAGTGCAAAGCAGGCCCAGTTGACAGGTCGAAATTGAAGTGCTTTTTCAGCAATGGATTTAATACATGCAGGCACAGTTTACTGGCTGTGATTTCATTACACAAACTGCAAGGAAAAATGCACTGTAGAGAAGGCACTATCGTATGCTGAGGAAGCAATTGTTGCAAATATCTTTGGAAAGTTAATCTCCAAGGGGAGAAATTCCGACCAGCTCATGTGATGTGTGCACGTCAGAAAAAGAGGCAGGTTTTGTTAAGTGACAGGGATAGACTTTATAAGGAAGAGATACAGTGGGTGTGGCTCAGATTGACAGATGCTTTCAGGCAGACGAACAACAGCAGAGCAGAAGGCAGGCGATAGACGGGGGAAGCTGAGGACCTGGCAGACACGCTGTGTCCTTCGTGTGGGTGGCTGGGCTTTGCAGATTTTGCGATACTCCCTTTTGCTGATAACCCAGTTCAGAGGGGTCTAGAGATAACAGTGTGAGAATCTTTGGAATGAAAGGTGAATATATTTGTGAATTGAGGTGTACGTACGGGTGGATGGATTTATTTTCATAGACAGTCAGGATCAATTGGTCATTTTTATGAATAATGCCTTTTAGTACTTGAGATGAATATTGATTTGAAAGTGTAAAAGAAAAAAAAAGTTGGCGTGCTGTTGTATTTTCCTTTCTTGTTTTTTTTCTCTCTCTCAAACTGTGTCTGTTGCCAATTTTATTGGAGCACAAAGTCTGTGGTAAGATAAGAACCGTGGGTGTTTATTAAAGAAGACAAACTGATCATGTAATCTAATGTAGAGGTTCTATTTTGTATTCATGATTATACCACACAACATGTTCTCTGAATAGATTCAAATAATAGTGTATATAAAAACAAACATTTTTAAAACTGAAACAGTGCGTTTGAGTTTTCTGTGATAAATGTGTTCAATGACAAAGAGGTGGTGAAGTTACAGGGAAGAGCCCCAGTGTGCCAAATGAGGTAATACAATTTACCACAGGTGGTAAAACATAAAATACATGTTTGTGTTCATAGTAAGTAAGTCTAAAAGTGTGCAAGGCATGTGTGACTGTTGAATCATTCACAAGGGAAAATGCTTTATGATTTGGCTGATAGAGCATAGTCCAGCCTCGTAGATAAGTTGCTGGGGTGACAGTTAGCACTGTCTAAATGTCAAGTGTACAAAGTCTGATAATTTGTGTTTAGAGTTGACCCTAACAGAACACAGGTGTTAGAGGGGAGTCTTGCCACACCATAGAGGACATTGCCCTAATAACGCCATACCACTTTACCACCATAAGATAGTACCACAAGATTAGGTAGAACCCTTTGACAAAATCCCTAAGAGGCACCACGGTTTAATATAATTCTTGTAATGCCATGATAGGCTGAGCATGTACCTCAAGTATTCTGGTGGCAGCATCATTTCCAATTTTTATCTCTTCATTCTTTGAAAAAGGAAATTGCACAGGGGTGACAAAGAACACATGGAAATGCAAATGACTTATAAAACCATGTGTGTGTTTCTTCCCAAAAAGTTTCAAAACTTTCAAGTCACATTCTATAATGAAAAGGACAAGGTTGGACCACCACATAGACACTATGACTGTCAATTCAAGCATGTGCCAGGCACATAGTTCCCCTGTACCCATATATATGCAATAATACAACAGGAGAATAACCATATAAAAGAATACCTGGATGAGTATTTAGTCAGTGGTTTCATCCGACCTTCCAAGTCATCAGCTACCTTGATGCTATTTGTGTACCTAAGAAGGAAGGAGACCTATGGACATGTTTAGACTACCAAGTAGTCAATAAGAGATCAGTGAAGAAACCCTGCTCTTTACCCTGTAGCTTTATTTTATTGAATCAAGTGAAAGAAGCCCAAATCTATTCCAAGCTTGACCTAAGAGGAGCTTGCCATTTAGTCTGGGGGAAATCGGGTGACAAATGGAAGCCTGCTTTCTTGTCCAAATGTGGTCTTTTAGGGTATAGGATTATGCCGTTTGCACTATGTAATACCCGGCGACCTTTTAGTGTTATTGATATACTCAATCTTTGTGCCATAGTTTATATTTATGATACTTTGACATTCTCTAAGATCTTTCTTGGAGGAGCACATGGCGCATGTGAAAGCTGTATTGACACATTTGTGGGCTCATTGATTGTTCGGTACCTGAGAAATGTACCGTCCATACAATAAGGGTGGCGTTCCTAGGTTTGAATATTACTCCTGAAGAAATTCAAATGGATCACAGAAAGATGGAGGACATTATCATCATCAGAGAACAAGCTTATAGTGGATTTGTATCTATAAATGCATTAATTGTGTAACAAGCAGTTGCATCAGAAGAAAATACTGTATCAATCCAGTCAAACATCTCATCAAAGAGTTTTGCTCCGTGCCAGACATTACTGGCATACAACATTGAAACAAGTTAATATAACTCCCTCAAGTCACATTATCATATAAAGCAAATAGCAATTAGTTACAAACTCACACTTCAAAACTATTTACAAATATCTGGGTTAAAGTGACGAGCAATACACATACAAATAAACTCAAGAATTGCAAAGCTGTATATTCTCTGGTAATATTTTAACCTACTTGAAATGGTGAATGATAACACATCTAGGCTATGCCAAAGCATTTGCTAAGAACATTGTTATTGTTTCTTGTCTGCACTCTTTTATAACAAAATGTTGATTTACATTAACATAGAGTGTCATTGGTTCTTAAGCTAGATCAATTGTTAAACAAAGAAATTAGCCAATGTTGTCTAATGTCTAGTGTGACAGGGTAGACTAACATGCAAAGAAGTTAATATTCTTTAGTGTAGCTGCAAATAGGGGAATCCTAGTATTCCAATAGGGGACACAATTCAGGAAAGGTAAAATACCTATCCTAAACTTCAAAAACGGTACCTTAACATAGCAAAGGTTATGTCTTATTCACCTCCAATTCATCACCTACAAACAGTTTAAATCCAGTTATTTCATCACAAATTGCTTATCACTGTCTTTAAAAACAAATCGTTAACCAGCCCTCAAAGACAAATTTTCTGTGAAAAGTATAGTTGTATTTCCTCAGGATGATCCCAGAAATGGTTTAAGTTAATTTCACTAAAGGTCCTTTGAGCATAAGAAAAGCACAGCAAATGTTTTATATAAACCTGATTCAATGTATCTAACATTGCAAATTTGTATTTCATAAAATATGGGTTGTGCCATAATCTTATGCAGGAAAACAGAAATCTGACTGTTAGATCATAATCTATTCCTCGCAGACCCGCCTCTAATTTAAAATAGGTATTGGGGCATCCTGCAGGAATTGACAGGAGTTCTATGCTATAATCAAGGTACAATTATTTACATGGCCCTGTATTTCATCTCTGCAAAGGATAGCTCACTTGGAGTGTGCTCTATCTATTGACTTCTAGGGTTTCTTGCATTACCTCCACAATGGTTTGTAAAACTTAGGATAGTGCCCATACTATGTTTAAAGAGCACCATATTTAAAGAGCACTTCACACTTCTGTCTGGGGCGTAACCAATCAAATTTTCTACTTAATTAAATGGAAGCCATTATGTCACATCCTTCTCCTCACAGCTTGATGGAAGTGCAAACATGTTCTGGATTCAACTGTTTTTATATGTGTTCCCTTCCAAAATTACCTGCAACAGTTCAACTGATCACTGATCTATGAAGAAAGGGAAAGATTTTCTCTGGACAACACATGCAGGTAGAGCTTTTAAGAACCTGAAAAAATGATTGACTTCGGCACCAATATTGCCATATCAGATCCTACTCTACCTTATGTGAGCAGTTGGTGAGCAGGTGCAAGTGGATCTAGTTCACATGGCCTAAACTCCACCCAACTGTCAATCATTGCAGAACTGTTGGTGCCTTCCAGTTTTGCTGCCTTTCTCCCTTCATAAACAGCCCTTCAGCCCCCTTTTCTTTTGAATTAGATGAGCAGGTTCAAGTGGATCTAGGTCATGTGGTCTAAGCCACACCCACCTGTCAATCACTGTCAAACAGTTGGTGCCTTCCTGTTTTACCGCCCTTTCTCCCTACATAAGCAGCCCTCAAGCCTCTTTTCCTTTGCAGTTGATGAGCAGGTGCAACTGGATCTTGGTAATGTGGCCTAAGACCCACCCACCTTCTTAGCCTTGCCTCTTTCTTTATGTTTTTAACTCTTAGATCACGGGCATCTCTCACCCTGATATCCGAAGTGCACGTCAGAAAGAGAAAAGGGCAACTCCTGTTTGGTCCTGTTTGGGCAAGGAAAACTCATGGCCCGAACCCCTGATAAGACAGCAGGTAAGCATCCGCTGACATGTGTTTTCTCCCTCCGTCTCACAGGCCATCCCACCATCACCAGGCAATGCCAATATCAATGACATCACCCCTCCTCTAAGGCATGGACTCTGCATTGCTGCAACATCGCCCATCAGTACCCCTTAACCATCCACAACACAGAAGTTGATGCTTGCCAATGTCCGCTCAGCTATCACCCATGCAGCAGACATTACCAACTTCATCACTACACACAACCTTGATGCCATCTTCATCACCGAGACCTGGCTTACAGCCACCTGCACCCACATTCTAGACGTCATTATCCTCGATGGCTACAGCATCCAACACTGAGACCATGCAAACAAGACAGGCAGAGGCCTTGCAGTCATTCACAAGACCTCACAGCCCTGCACCAGACTTGACTTTGACAGTATTGGCTTCTTCAAAATCCTCCCCTGCCTCTTCCCACTCTCCCCAACAGACACAGTCCCAGTCACCTTCCATCTCATCTACAGACCGCTAAACCCGACACCGCCTTCAAGCCTGAGAAGTGTCCTACACGTAGACGCATACCTCATCAAAGGGTCTACGCAGACACAACCATACAATCCCGGCCCTCATCAACCTTCACTGGCTCCGACTGCACTCACAAATCACCTTTAAGTCTTGTTGCATCATCTATAAGGCAGTCGTACTCAAGCCACCCAGCAACCTTGCGGAGAAACTCAGCATCTCTGGCAGACAGCACACCACCAGAAGCCAGGAAATGTGCAGACTTGAACTATGCCACATCAAAAAGAAAAGAACCAGAAAACAAGCCTTCTTTGCCCACACCCCAAGACTATGGCACCTCCTCCCCGTCAGAATCAGACTCACCCCACGCTACTACAATTAAAAAAATAACTCAAAACCCACCTCTTCAAGGAGTCTCTCCTCCTCAATACCTAGGCCATCACGTCGCACCCTGCGCCACCTGTCTCACTAGATACATCCGCACCTCTCCTCCCCCACCCTGTACAGCCGCACCCCTCCTATGAGCCCCTCTGTATCATACCCCCACTGTATATCTGTTCTGTTGTTAACTCTGAAAAAGCATTCCATTATGCATCTGTACTGTAGTATACCTCTCTAAAGTACTCTGTTTTGTATCTGTATTGTTGTATGCCTCTGTAATACGCTCTGTTGCTTCTCAAAGTAAGGTCTGCACTCAATAAATACAATAATAATAATAATAATAATAATAATAATAATAATAATAATAATAATAATGTGATTGAAGCTGATGCTTCTAGTGGTGCCATTGGCACAGTTTTATCCCAAAGAAATAAGAATACCAACCTTTTACATCCTTTTGATTATTGGTAATGAAAATGTACACAAGCTGAAATTAATTATACAATAAAGGAGAGGAAACTTAATGCAATTAAATCATCAACAAGAAATGATGTTGCTATTTGATAGGATCCCGAGTCAAGGTGACTATCCCCACAGATCACAGAAACCTAAATGTTCTTCAGTTAGCAAAAGCATTAACAGCACACCAATTGCAATGGATGTTGTTTTTTTTCATATTGACTTTACCATAACATGCAGCCCAAGAGTTCTGAATGGCTAAACTAAAACTAATGCTGTATCACATATTGGCTTGGAGGCAGGGTATGAGGAGGAAATAAGTACAACACTGATTCTACCCACTTCAGGTTTGTTGGGATGCTGAGTCAATACATTCGAAAACAGGCCTTTCTTGATGACTTACATGATTATACACCTTAAAGTCTAGAAACATGGGTATTTTGTATGCGTATGTTTTATTTATTTATAAAGCACTTGCACCAAAATGGTAAAGCAAGCAGAAGTCCAAATCATTCTCATGGCTTGCCTTTTGTCAAACACTGGTTATTTCTACTAACTAAAGACTTTCAACATGTTGTTATCCAGGAAAATCATGATTCCCAAATATCGGGGCATCCTGGAGTACATAACGCCAATGAGATCCTACTCCAATGATTCTGTTGACCACCTTCATGCAAGATATAATTATAATTATAATTATTATTTATAACAGGCTTAAAACCAGAGATTGGTTTCTAAGCACGGGATTCAAATCTGTGTTGCGCTGTGTTGTATTGCTTCCAAGACAAACTCGTTGCCCCTGAGCGTTCCCCCTCACTTGTAATATCTGATTACAAGCAAACAAACGGTGACACCTGCTCAGGAACCAAGCAGACTATCGGACACCCGCTTCCCCCATGGCCTCCTGCAACCACTTCTAATACAACCACAACCTTGACACACAGTGTTGCGAGATGATGTTACCAGCCTACCACCCTATCACCGTTTCACTGTCATTTTAGTGGTTGTAGAAAATCGAAGCAAAATGGCGCATGTCATACTGCTAAAACCAGTACCTACTGGAGGCACTTTAACACATGTCTTTCTTTCAGAAATAGACTACATGAAATATGCTTTATAATTATTTCTGACAGGGTAGAGGAAGACAATATCTTTCATGTTACAGCAAGTCCTTTTGTACTTCATTAGGATCCAAATTCTGTTTCTGCTACATGCCATCCCCAGTCAGTGAGACAAGCAGAACAGATGTATTAGGTAATTGAGCAGTATCTCCACTGTCAATTAACACAAAAATGAAGGGACTGGATGTCTGCAGAATGTTCCTATGATAATGCTATACACACATCCACAGGCTATTCACCTTTCTATTGCCTATGGGAGTCATCAGTCCCTACAGCTCCACTTTCTAGTAAGGTGCCAAATATAGCAGAACATCATGCTAAGTTTAATAAAGGGTGTGTGACAGACCCAAGAAAACCTAAATTGTGCTAAAAATCAATATAAGTAATACTCTGACAGGAATCATAGTGAGCCCCACAGCTAATGCCAAGGAATTATATATGATTAGCCACCAGAAACATACATCTCAAGGGACCTTGCAAATTCCATTTTCGGTTCATAGGTCCAAATACCTAATATCCCACTTGGTGGGGCCAGCTGCATTAAAACGTAAGCCTGTTTAATCTGGTTCATCCATATTTAAGGAAAAGAATATTCCGAGCACCCAACCTGATAATGAACCCAAGCATGAAGTCAAAGAGATGCTAGATTCTAAATGATCGAAAGAGAGGGCTTAGTATCACATCAATTGGAAACATCTGCATAATTGCTTGTCCTTGGAACCAGCTGCTTTTATCAACATTCAAGGATGTGTCCATAGTTTCCATGTTTAAAACCCTAACAAATAAAAGTCCTGTGGGAAGAATTATTGTGGAGGCTAATGTCAGGAACACCAGGGGCAAGTATCAGTGTTCATTTCTTACATACCCATACAATCATGCTGCCACTAAAGTGGGCCTATATGGTAGCAAAAGGGCAACATTAGTATGCCAGTGGAGGAGGATATATAAGAGACACCTGCAGTGTTATACTAAATATCCCCTAATTTACCACTAAACAGCACGTTTATGCAGGACCATGTGATCATCTTCCCTCAAGATTTTGAAAGTAGACTCCAGGCATATCTTCAGGAGGGATGTGAGAGTGTGGGGTATAGAAGTGTGGCTTAAATCTCATGATGGTCCCTAAAAGTAGGCCAGGAGTCTGGACATCTCATAGTAACTTTGCTTTTTGTGATTGACAGCTTTGAGCTGTGATTCTAGGTACTTTCACTGCAGTAGTACGTTCGTCGAGACATTAGAATAAATGTAATCCTACTGGAAGTTGTTGGGTCAGTTTGAAGGTGTGGGTTACAACTGGTTTGAATTGGTGTTCACAATGGTGAGCTGTTGACTTTCAAAGGTTCAGGACAGTGGTCAAGTTAACAGCAAGATGATAGCTCTGCTGGGTCGAGTCAGCATTCGAAATGGGTGAACTGATGGCTTCCAGCAGTCGCATTAGTGCTCAAGCCAGTTGTGCCTGCCATGTAGAGCCCGTGATTGGGTTGAGACGAGTCTGTCCACTTTGATGGATCGAGCCAGTGTCTAGATGGCTTAAATGCAGGAAGAAGTTCTCAGGTTCTTTGAGAACCAAAAGCATCACTGATATTCCAGTGTCAGCTCGAAGGGTGTTGAGTGTGATTGATCTGGCTCAATGATGTCTCCATGTGAAAGAACAAGATTCAAGCTGCTTCTGAGGTGCTCAGAATCTTAATCCAGAAGTCCAGGTATGTCCTTCAGTTCTGCATACCCTCTATAAGGAGGATGGCTGGTACCTAAACGGCATCCCTTATTCCCAGTAAACAGGGTTCTGGTCCCAATGCAGTCAGCAGTTAGGACTTTGTCCAGTGGCAGTTCACTCCTACTGTTCACTGGGATGTATTCTGTCTTCATGTCACTGGTGGAGGACTTTGAAATGAACTGTGAACCCCTCAGATGTCCAGTGAATTTGTCTTGTTCTTCTGAGGGTCCAGAGATGAATCAGCGAAGTGTAGAGACTTGAATATTAGCCTTGCTGCGGTCACGCGCACTCTCGGGTCACAGCATGGAATGAGAGCCGCGTGACCATAGGAGGCGGTTGAGTTTGAAATGGATTTTGAGCCTGGCTGTGGAGGGCTCTGGCGGGCTCCTGAATAAAGAGACTTACCCCAAAATACCGTGTTGCCGTACTTCCTTCAGGTGGCGACGAGGAAGGGCACACGGAGCTCGCCGTGGAGCTTGGCTGCGGCTCCCATAGAGCCGCTTTCGGAAGACGCGTCGTCCGCGGCGCGGATGGCAGGCCCCTGCAACAGGCAGAGTGGCGTGTGAGGAGGTGGGGGCTGGAGAGGGACTGTCTCTGCGGCGCCGGGGAGCGTGGCGCTGCAGGGAGACAGTCTCCCCACCTCTGCTCCGAGCGGCTGTGGAAGAGAAAGCAGCTCTTCCCGATTGGGGGCGTGGCACTGCAGGGAGACAGTTCCCCACCTCTGCAACAAGCGGCTGCAAAGGGAAAAGCAGCTCTTCCTGGTTGGTGCCGCCACTCTGCTCATTGGACAAGAAGGTGAGGAGCAGGGAGAGGGAGGGGCCAGGCACAACCAGAGGGGGAGGCACATTTAAAGGGAGGACAGAGATCACCAGAAGGATATTGCTGTGAGGAAGTGCCTTTCAGAGGAAAAAAAAAACACTGTGCATTTAACACTGAAAGTCTGAAAAGCAATAAGAGGATATACAAAGAGGAACATAGAGAGTGCATTGGTGCCCTTGTGATATTGGGTGTAATTGGAACACCAAAAAAATGGCTGCAGCAAGCATGTCACCACCGCCACCGTTTCTGGCAGAACCTGGTGCTCCACCAATAAGGTGGGACAGGTGGAAGAAGCTATTTGATACTTACCTAATTGCCATTGGAGGGGATAAATTCGCATCAGCAAGAAAAGAAGCGATTTTACTTCACAACTTGGGGACTGAAGGCAGAAGTGTTTATGATGGTTTGCCTGATCCTCCCCAGCAGGGTCAAGGGGAGGTGGATCAATATTCCGTGGCGGAAAGGAAGTTGGAAGCTCACTTTGAAGCCAAGAAAAATATAACGTTTGAGAGGCATAAGTTCTTCCAAAGAATACAAGATCCACAGGAACCAGTGGAAAACTTTATTGCAGCCTTGAGGTCCCTTAGCCATACGTGCGAATTTGGACTGCTCACAGATTCTCTAGTAAGAGACCAATTGGTACATTGCACGAATAATGTAAAGATACAAGAGAGGCTATTGTCCAAGGATGCATCACTGGAAGCAGCCATAGACACGGCAAGAAGCATGGAACAGACCCATAAATATATGACTACTATGAAGGGAGAAAAATCGGAAGGAGAAGTGGCCGAGGTGAGAGGATTCCGCAAGGGGGTCCCGAACAAGGAAATAAGGTGCTATAAGTGTGGGAGTAACCACCACATCTCACCAAGCATGTTCTGTCCAGCCAGGAACATCTCCTGCTTAAAATGCAAGAAAAAGGGTAATTTTGCGAGAGTTTGCCGTGAGTCCGGGGTGGTGCAGAACATTGAGGCAGGAGGAAGAATGCCGGAACAAGAAGAGGATCATGCAATGGGCATGAGCAGTCAGGCAAAGCATGTACTGGAAGTGTCAGAAGTATCAAACAAAGGTGGTGCACCAACGGATGTGTTCATGATCAATGGGAGAGTAGTAACAATGAAAGTGGACAGTTTTTCACCGTGGACTTTGATGTCGAAGGCAACATTTTAGGGCTGCATGCAGGGAGACGTAAAACAGTTGAAGGAACACAATATTGAACCCTATGCATATGGGAACGTGAGAATTGAAATTGTAGTGTTGTTCCAGGCTTCCATAAAGTACAAGGGGAGAAGCTGTGAATCTGAGATATATGTTACTCAAGAAGGTTTGTTACTCCTGGGATGGGGCGAACAGTGGAAGTTAGGAATCAGAATCCAAGGGAATGCGGAAAGACCTATTGACATGGCCGAGCTGAAAGATAAGTGGGAGAAGGAATATCCCAAAGTGTTCCAAGATGAATTGGGAGTGTTAAAGGGATTTGAGCACCAAATTCAACTAAAGGCAGGAGCCAGCCCAAAAGTGCACAAGGTGAGGCCAGTGCCTCATGAATTAAAGGAAAAACTAAAAGTAGAAGTGGAGTCGCTACTTCAAAGAGGAATAATTGAGAAGAGTGAGAGCTCTGAATGGCTGTCGCCGGCGGTGGTGGCAGCGAAGGCAAATGGAGACATCAGACTGTGTGTAGACCTGCAAGACTTGAACAGGAATATTTTAATAGATAGACATCCCCTGCCGATAATTGGTGACAAGTTATCTGTGTTGAACAATGCCAAAGTATTTTCAGTCATTGATCTTTCTCAAGCATACCATCAGGTTCCGCTGAAGGAGGATTGCCAACAATTGACGGCATTCATTACAGTGTTTGGAACATTTAAGTATTGCAGGATGCCGTTTGGACTCGCCTCGGCGGCAGCCGCGTTCCGAAGGGTGATGGAGACAGTGTTGAGTGGAGTAGAGAACATTATCGTGTTCCAGGATGATGTTCTAATATATGCAAATTCCCCTGAAGAACACGATGAGGTGTTGAGACAGGTGTTAAATAAATTGGGTGAGGCAGGGTTAACGGTAAAAAGGAGCAAGTGTAAGATTGCGGTGCACAAGGTAGAATATCTTGGACACGAGATAGATGAACAAGGAGTGAGGCCTAAGAAGAGTTTGGTGGAGGCAGTGAAAGTTGCACCTGTGCCAGAGATAAAGAACAAGTGAAGTCATTTTTAGGATTAGCCGAATATTATCATAAGTTCGTGAAAGATTTTGCCAAAGTGTCCATTCCCATTAGAATGTTGCTCAAGAAGGGTGCGAGATTTGAATGGACAGCAGAATGTGATGTGGCTTTTGAGTGTATCAAACAAGCAGTGTGTGAAGCGCCATCCATAGGTAGATTCGATCTCAAAGATAAGATTGTTTTGGTGGTTGATGCGAGCATGCTTGGGCTGGGAGCAACATTGGTGCAGTATAACAGAGAAAATACAGAGAGAGTTATTGCGTTTGCGTCTAGGACGCTGAGAGGTGCGGAGTGCAATTATTCCGTTATAGAAAGGGAAACTTTGGCCATGTTCTGGGCAGTAAGCCATTTTAAGTACTTCTTGTGGGGAAGAAGATTCATAGTCAGGTCCGACCACAAGCCCATGGTT
The DNA here is from genome assembly GCF_040938575.1 of Ambystoma mexicanum. Taxonomy (NCBI): domain Eukaryota; kingdom Metazoa; phylum Chordata; class Amphibia; order Caudata; family Ambystomatidae; genus Ambystoma; species Ambystoma mexicanum. The sequence continues at coordinate 265,746,221 of NC_090933.1, read as the reverse complement.
CAACTTTTTGAGAGTGGAAGATGGGCGTTGGGATCCCCAAGGATTAGTAGGTGGGGTTTGGGACTCCAAAACTATAACTTTGAAGTGAGTTATCTGCCTGGGAAGAAAAATGTGGTGGCAGACTGCCTGTCAAGACTGCCGGCGAACTGTAAGATTGTAGAAGGTGGAGAAACAGAGGAAGAATCAGTAGTGGCAGAAATACAAGGTGCCATTAGTAAGGAAGAGTGGGCACAAGAAGAAAGTACAGATGAGGACCTCAAGCTAGTAAAGGGGTGGACAGTGAGGGGGTGGCGGGCCAAAAGAGACTTGAATAGTAAATTCAATACATGGTGGGAGGTAAAGAATGAATTAAATTTGTATGAAAACAGGCTAAGGAGAGGAAAGTGCATTGTTCCTCCACAATCACTCAGGTCGGTGTTGGTTAGGCTGGCTCATCAGGCACATCCTGAAGAGGCTGCCATGAAAAGGAAGTTGAGGCAGAATTATTGGTGGCCGGGAATCGATAGGAGTGCTGAAAGGTGTGTCAAGTAGTGCATGACTTGCCAAACTAGTGGCAAGTGCAGAGTGGTAAGAGAAGCTCCATTAATACCTAATGTAATACCAGACCAACCTTGGAGCAAGTTGGCGGTGGACATTATGGGTCCGGTAGCAGGTCTGGGAGAAGGCTTGAAGTTTTTATTTGTTGTGGTAGACTTTCATTCCAAATGGTTTGAATGGAAAGCAGTGAAAGAGGTCACGGCTAAGGAGTTGATTAGTTTCTTGGAGAGAGTTTTCCTTAAAGAAGGGGTACCGGTTGAAATTGTGTCTGACAATGGGGTACAATTTGTGTCTGTGGCCATGAAAAAATTTCTGGCAGGCTATAGCATAAAACACACGAGGACAGCGTTGTATAATCCCAAGGCGAATGGTCTTGTTGAGAGAGTCAACAGGTACATAAAAGGGGGCTTGCAAATGGCCATGAAATCAGGACAACCATGGAGGAGGTGTTAAGGATGTTAACATGGAATTACGTTACTACACCACACTCTGTAACCAGCGTATCCCCATTTGTGTCTATGAAAGGGAGAGAACATGGGACAAGGCTTTGCCCAGGATGGCTAGGTATGGCCAAAGTGGTTAATGTTGATCGTGAGCACATAATGAGACTCATTACTTTGGGTCAAGAGAGAAATAAGAAATTATTTGATGACAGGATGAAGGTGAAGGAACGACAATGGAAGGTTGGGGAGATGGTATATGTAAAAAATCCCATGGAACGTAAATTTCTGGGACCGAAAAAGATATGTGCAGTAAAAAGTAGCGTTGTCATATTGGAAGGAGGAGAGGTTTGGTCAAAAGGAAGGTTGGCAAGAGTGGGGAATGGTAAAGAGAATGAATGGGATAAGCAAGTGAAAGGAAGGGAAATGAATGTGGACAATAATATGGAATTGGAAGAAGAGATGAAGGGAAGGCTGGTAAATGGATAAAAAGATGGCACCGGCGTGAGAACCAATGAGGAAGGTTCGCATAGGTCTAGATCAAAGCCTGTGTGGTTGAGAGATTATGAAACCTGATACACAAATACAAATTGCGTGTCATATCTTATTACAGGTATTTTAGCAATTGACTCTGTTCTATGTTAGTACGTATTTCTTATGTACTGCTTCTGCTACAATTGGTTATGTTTTTCTCCTTACTTGTTTCTTCATCGTATATTTTGTTTTGGTTGTTTTCCCTAAGGGGGAAGATGTGCAGAGACTCGAATTTTAGCCTCGCTGCGTTCGCGCACACTCTCGGGTCACAGCATGGATCGAGAGCCGCGTGACCACAGGAGGTGGTTGAGTTTGAAACGGATTTTGAGCCTGGCTGTGGAGGGCTCCGGCGGGCTCCTGAATAAAGAGACTTACCCCAAAATACCGTGTTGCCGTACTTCCTTCACGAAGGTGAGAATTTCCTCTCCTTAGAAAAGGTAAAATGTCAGAGGTGGGTTGGCCCAAATCAAGCCTGCTATAAGGAGCCCAATCCAGGCCGTTGTGGCAAGTGCCCTTTGCTTTCTGAAATAATAACCAGAGGGCCCTTTCCTGCAGGGAATGAGGGACAGAATGTAGTATAGAGCCCTAACAGAAATCAAGAGGGTGGACTCCCTCTCTGAGTCAGCCTTTCCCTTCTGGCTACTCTAACTCCACCCCCTTCCCATGCCTGCTGACTTAAAAGGGTTTCAGTGATCAGCACCCTTATGTGTTTGTGTGGCTTTGTTATGTCAGTGCTATCTTTGAAGCAGGGAATTTTAAGAGATGTCCTGGTGAGGTTCTCTTGCCATGAGAAGGAGTTGTTGCCTTTACTGCAGGACAATCAAAAGGGTAGCTGAGCAGACACTAATACCAGACACTAACACACATAATTTCTGTGATATGTTTACCCTGCTCACAAATCAGACACTAGTGTGATATCATATGTATGTGGCTTTACGATTTTGTGCTCTTAGTATTCACCATGCCCTAACCAGGCATGGCTTACATTTAAATATGTACCTGCCACTAAAATAAGGAATTGAATTACTGTGTTTGAAACATATGTGCCAAAGATTAAGAAAGCCACCCCTGCCTGCTGTTACATTTATTCCAGCAGAGATCAGAAATGCATGCGTGACCTTTAACCTTTCCTGTGTCACTGCAGGGCTAGTGCTGAGGGTGTGAGAGGTTGTCTTAGCAAAGGCATATTTGTGCACTATAATTTTGGCATGGAGCATTTATGAACAGGGGTCTGATTAGCAGGCCTTTCTTTCAGAAACAGAATTACCTGCATAATTGTATGTAGTACAAATATTTATGTATGTATGTATTTATTTATTTATTTATTTATACTTATATAACGCTGAAAGCCTACAGGCATCAGAGCGTTAAACAAAACACACAAACAACATAAACTGAGTGCCATCAAAAACAAAAGCAATCAATACAGTAGATTTCACAGGTTCATCTTAAAAACGCAATCTTAAAATCTTAAGTTAGTACATTTTAGTTATCAGGGCTATAACACAAGTTTCAAATTCGATAAGCCCTTCGGAAATCATTTACAATTACTCAAATAAAGGGGCATGTCACTAGTTCCGCATCCCACCAGCACACAGTCCCTGTTGTCCTGATTGCACTACTCGTCTAGCTGTAATCTTTGGATGAATCTGAGCATCTAACTACTCCCGGCACAGTTCTCTGGTGGAGCCAAGCCAGAACTTTGTTCTTTAATGCATCTCTTGGCTCCCACCCACTCGGTTTCTCTATATTAGTGATGGTAATTTTTCTTTCATCCATAACACAGTCACGTAGTGCCTTAATCTTGGGTACTGGTAATTGTTCTTTCTTAGCTCAAAGTCGTTTTGGAATGGATGACAACAAACCTCTATCCACATGACGACCCACACCATTAGGGTCTGGCTTGGACTTCACCACGTTCACCCGAAAAGAAGGGTAAGGGCCACCAGATTCATCATGTCCTTGCGGACAGGAGTCGCAGAAGCCCACCTCATTGGGCATCTGTTGAGAATTTAGAGGAGCACTGTTTTTTTCCATCAGTAAGGGAGCCAACACTGGGCACATATATTTACAAGAAGGGTTGCTACAATTTTAAAGGAATTAATGGCCCCATTTGACATGAGTTATTCACTAATGTACCAACTGGTTACACATTTTTACAGGACCAATAGGTTGCTGCAACTTTAAAGGAATTAACGGCCCCATTTTACATGAATATCCAATTCAATGAGGTGGTAGTTCTGAACACAATTGTCCAGAGAATCCACTGAAGAACAGAAATCTGTAAAGTTGTTACACAACTCAGCTCTTTGATAATATTAGCTTTAACGAGTGCCCACTGATCTGGGGTGGTCTGAGGATCATCGTCCAGATCAGGCGAGGTCAGTACTAACAGAGGGGCTTGAGACGCCAGGGGAGCCTGGGACTTGAGGTTAACCTTGGATCCATCCAAATCCAAGCATGGCATTAGAGACAATGAGGGCAAGCAGGCATCCCCTATGGTAGTTAGTTGCTTCCCAGTGTTAATATCCTCTTCTGTTATCCAATTGTCTGCCGTTGATACATTACTTAGATCATTCGAAGATGCAACATTCAAAGGTGCAACATCCGCCGCATATGGGGACAACTCATCTCTCTCTTTATGCAGCTTTTGTCGCACCCTTTGACTCTTACATTGCCCTAAAATCTGGACGTCAGCAATACGATCCCCTTAAGGGAACGAGGGGGTCACCTCAAGTGAAGCCGTCAAAATATCAAACCGCCAGGCCCCATCTGCAGCTGGAGAAGTAGCCAATGTGGTGGTAATTAGGGGGATACGTCCCAAGGCCTGTCTTAAAGAGGCCAACAAACAATTAACACTTGATGGTTCTCCCCCAGGCTTTTTCAACATGTTTTCCCTTCCCCTAGGCATCTTTAGAGAGAAGGCGGAAGAGAAAAGCTCAGGAGAGAAGCGAACACTCCGTTACTTAATACTCACAGAGAAACAGTGTTTAGCGGTGGAGCGGAAGAGAGGCAGACACATGTGAAGTCATCCAGCCAGGCTCCCTATATTTCCATGATGGATCATAATAAGAGGGATAAAGGGAGATACACACGTGCCCGATGACACATCCACAGCCACTTCTCAGATCCCAGCCAGAGCAGCTCCCATAGCAGTCGTACCTCGTAGTAAGTTAGAGAAAATGACCTAAAAGAATAAACAGGAAGAACCTCAAGCAGCTCTATTGTCTAGAGTGATAGCCATCTCCGACGCTGTGTAGAACAGGAATTTCACATCCTTGCAGTTGGAAATCTATGACATTGAACATGTAGGTCTAAGAACATCATTTCGAAGGTAAACAACGGAAGAACTATATTCAATGGTGGGAAATACATCTATTTTCTCTCCCTGCATTCCCCAAAATAATCATTTATGGGAGGGAGCCCTTCGTCTTTTTATATTGATGTGATGTATTTCAACAGCACTATATGCTGTGCTAAGAAAAGAACAGTGTCTGTCCGGGAGAGGAGAAGTTCATGCTTGCTGCTCCAAATAAACAGGCAAGCGCATACAGAAAGGGCAGTTTGGCTGAGTAAATATGCACTGAATATCTCGAAAAATTAGTGTTACCATTCTTCTGAAAGGTATGCTGGTTTTGGTACCTGCACCCTGTTGTGACAAAGAATTAATCAAGCTATAATTGATGTTATGATTGGGTATAAGCGTGGCCAGCAGAAGCTAACATAACTCACTGAACTAATTCGATACCCCAGTGCCACTTTATTTCACTTTGATCAAATAAAGTTTCAATTAAACCTGTGCCCTAGCTTTTTCAAATCAAATTACCCCTATCATTAACTACCAAACTAGGTAAAGGAGTTATGCTTTATCTTTAAACATCAATAAATAGGATTATCGTGCTCCCCACAGCTCTACACAATTCGACGTTTGTTGTATGCCCCCCATTCCTTGGACTGTTTTCCCTGCATACAAATCACTGATTTGCAAGACCAATGTGTATGCAGTGTTGGATGTGGGGCTGACTGTGGGAGAAGGGTCTAAAAGTCAGTTTTCTGTATATTTTAGGTTTAGGCAAATGATTCTATGTTCGCAAGTTGTTATGATGGGCCATCAGCAAGAAGCCATGAGTCTCAGATGCAAAGGAAGAATGCTTTATTATTGTAGTTACAGATACAGAACATTATAGGCCAACCTCTCTAAGTTGTCATCCACGAATACTAAGCAGCTCTTACACACATCTTTCCACGCATACAACTCTCATACATCATGTATGCAGGCAGGGGAGACAAAGCAGATAGACAGCACATAACAACGCATCTCCTCCTTATGGATACATAAGAAAAGAAAACACATTAAAAAGGGGACTTACACGAGTTACACAGGCATAGGGAAAGTAGAAACCCAAGCACACAACCTTTAAGCAAACCAAACAAAACCTCATCACGAACCAAAGAAGATCCCTCAGGTACCACCACAAGTGAGTAGTACCCTCCGGCCACACTCACTTGGGGAAATCAGCAACTTCCCTGTCAAGCAGAAGCAGGTTTCAACATGAGCATCACATATACCAAGACTAGAATTCACGGACAACATCAATAGTAAAACAGAGCACACCCCAACAGACACCAGGATAAAACACACCAAGCACCTGCCATGACCCACAATGCTCAAGTAGAATGGAATCAGTCAAAGCGCACTGAGGTGTTCACATTCAGACAGTCGAAGAGTGAAAGGATACCACACCAAGCCAACATTACATTCAAGATCAGTCTTCAAGTAATATTATTCACTGTTCACTACCCTTACTAGAACTAGAACATACAAGGGGAACAACAAGGCACTATACTGATTTTTAATGAGTGTGAACCTCCAGACAGCAGGTATGCCTTGTCCACTAATAAGGAACATGCATGCAACTCATTAGCATCACGCAAGTGCATACACACATCCCACATGACCCAGTGACAGTGGAATACAACAGTGTGCAATGGCCATACACTCAAAATATAGTAAGGGGAAGGCAACACAGGTAGTTTGGTACCCAAAATAGAAACATTTATCATACTAGCAAGTAGAACAGCCATAATTTAAACACCGGTGCCATCCCCACACCGGGTTAATGATTTGCTAGGTCATGTGACCAGTAAGGCAAAAGTCAGATGAACTGGTCCCATAGGCACAAAAATATAATGACCTCCCACCAACCCACAAGACAGGAAGTAGTTGCAGATAGACAAAGGTAACTGTAGATCTAAAGTCACAAGGGATAGTCCAGTCAATCATGTCTGTCCATGAGAGGATACCTGTTGAAAATACATCCGACAAGGCAATACAAGGCATAGAGGTCACAACATGCATACCTAGAACACACCAGATTCATAGAAAAAAAAAACGGCTTCACATAATGACAGGTGAAGTCTCAGCAAAGGAAGACGAAAACGGTGGCAGACAGAAATTCATGTTGCCTCCAAGATGGGCATACCCCACCACCAGGCAGAATTCTGGATGAACAAAATCAGTGCAAGATCATTGTAGTCAGTGTTCTTCATTGAGTTTGAGTGGGACAGGGCACCTCTCTCAACAGGTTTCAAATGACAACCCAAGCACAATTGGCAAAGGTTTGGGGGGACTTGAACCCCAACTTTAAGAACAATATGTGTGTCAGTGTGGCACACAAATGCTTCAAAGTATATTGAAATGTACACATGAGGTCACTCGTTGAGGACAGAGCATATTAATGTCAGTATCACTGCTGTAAACTCCTCACTCTGTAAAAGAGTAGTGCAGGGTTAATGAAAATAGTAGAGGTGTATCGGGCCCAGGTCGTGCCAGGGCCCCATATATTCATTCCATGCACCCCAACATTCACTGGATTGCTCTAATTCTGATTAGTCAACTGTGGTGTTGATAAATGTGTGAATCTGACACCATGTGAGTGTGCACAGTGAAAGGAACCTCTGTATTTGAAAAGTGTGAATTCAGTCTAAAATATAGCCCCTAACCTTGGATCTAGAGAGTTTAATACTGTAATTGCATGACTTACTATGTGAAGCAGGTTAGAGGGGCACAGTAGTCAGTAGTAGTTCATACCACACAAGGCCTCGTTTAGAGTTCAATCCGCCAGTTTTCCATCTTTGGAAACAACCTTATATTAAGTTACCACTGCACCGGTTTTACACTGGGAATCTGCTGGTGGAATACTGATCGAAAGTCTGCCAGTCTACATTCATGGCAATTGGAGGAGACCAGTGAATTTTCTGGCAAATTGTGGCAGCTTTTAACTCATGATTACCATTTAAAATGATTCCATAGGGAAAACTCGCAAATAACATTTGGGGACTGCCATGTCAGGAGGACAGATGTGACCAAGCCTAGCACAGACTCTGTGAAATGTAAATGTTTTGGAGAACTACAAAACTGTAGGACGTGCTGCTGTGTATCGCTGGTCATATTCTAGAAAAAGGTTTCTAGCTTGATACTCAGAAAGAAGGGAAGTTATTTGATATTATGTTAATTTAGTACCCTGTGCATGTTTTCTTTTTGCTCGCTAACAAACCAATTGGTTCGGTTGCAAGCCTTACCTGATGATACTCGCTTTCACGCTTTTGCGTTGCTTGTTTTTTTCTTTTTTTCGGCCACTATGGAAAGGGAGAAGGGACTACATGAAGTCCCTTCTCCCTCTTCCATTGCGGCCATTTTTTTTGTTTACATTTTTTCCAATGTACTTCGATAGCCACCATGGAAGGGGAGAAGGGACTACATGTACACCCTGGTGCCCATTTTCTTTGTTTACTATGGCCACCACGGAAAGGGAAAACAGACTACGTTTTCCTGTTTGCAGCTAGCATTTTCTAAACCTTTTTTTCCAGCTGCTACACGCAAAGCATTTTGCAGCCGAATAAAAACACCACTAGTACCCCGGTCTAATGGGTCTGGGTACTAATGGCAAGAAGCCCCATAATGACAGGCCCGAGCATAGGGGCATTACCTTATTCGGTAATGGCCCACAGTCTCAGGGTTATTGCCTAAATAATAAATTGGTTCAATGTGGTCATTGGCTAAAGGTGTTCCAATGCATGTGCATGCATTGATATACTCTAATATGAACATTACTTTTCAATACTTCATTTAAGTTTTCATTTGCCACATATATACCAAAAACAGACTTAGGGCCTGATTCAAAGAGCATTTTCCTATGGCATTGCACCCTTATAAAACGCTTCTGTAAATCAGGTCCTTAGACTCCAACTAGATATTGTCCAATGGCCCTGCACATCTTTTTCCCACTTGCAGACTCTTGTTTTACACATCATATTGTGTTCTATGGATGCTGAATATTCTACAGTAGAGCATAGCACTCAGAATATCAGCCCGTGTTCCTTTTAATAAATGTCTGTCTGCATTCAATCGCTCATGTTTTACTGTGTCTGTATGTTTGCCCAATGTTACCACACATGCATATTTAATGAAAATGTCATTACTAATGTTAGGAGAGAAAACACAGACAATGCACATGGGTACAATAACAATGTTTACTTGCTCGATGACCCTCTCTCAAAGTCAATCTTGGATACACTTAGTGAGTTTAAAAATAAACACAGTATTATCAAGATGTACTCTTCATTTGTGCAATGAGCTACAAAGCATAATGTTGTTCTAGGACAAAATAATGTTAAATAGAATGATGAAAATATTAATTCCTGTGTCACAGTCACATTCATACCAGGAAGTCAAATGTTGCTCGTTTCACTCAGTAGACAAAACTTCATCAGTATTTTCTTATTCTATGTCAAGACCGGAGGTGAGCATTATGCTTCACCTTCACATGTATTCCTGTCTCCAGCAGTTTCAACAAAAACAAACGTTATAACTTACCACATGGGAAAACACATGTTTTTTTCTTTTTCAGCAAAAACTACATTTCCCTTGGTTCCAGTCCATCTGTAGTCCCATGTGCCCTGAGCACGTGACCATAGTCCTTCTTGTCATCTCCCTCTTCTTTCCTGCTCTACAAGCAGATAAATCATGTTTCTTATTTATTTATTTATGTATTTATTAATGTGATATAGTTTAGTACATACGTACAAACTTTACACATATTCCACATAAAAAGCGTAAAACAGTAAAAGAAATAAATAGGTGATAATTAGGTATTCATCCTCATAGAATCCTATAATCATATGATATTTCAAAATGTACAAGATTTACAGCTATATAGCCTCCCATACATACCTAAATAAAATACATAAACATCTTTGTTTAACTATTTTTCTTGAACAGGTGTAGATAAGAGAAGGGATAGACAAGCATGCATGTGCATTTCCCATTACATAATTAATACTCCATGGCTCCCTCTGTGGGTTTGTAGTGCACAAGCAAAAGCGTCCCGCCATACCTGGTATAGTGCCATATGTAGTTTTGGGTTAAGGGTATTGATACATTGTATCCAGAATTCTGCTTGTTCTATGAATTCAGGGTTATGCACAAATCTACCAAGGTGTTTGATATAGCTAGCTCTCATCCCAGTACACGAAGTTAGAACATGTCGAGCAGTTTCAAGTTCATTGGGCAGATCACAGATTCTACAATACCTCTCCGTTTTTGCTAGACCCATCTCCTGACCCCTTGCCGCCAATATTGGGAGATGGTTAATACGAAGGAGTAGAAGAAAGCGCCTCAATTGATCCGACGGACAGAGGTTTAAATAAGGCTGCGCCTTCATAAAAATGTAGAGAACGTGTGAGACAAAGCTGTAACTTTTCAGTCCTTCAAGGTGAATATAATTACACTGCCAGTCCCATAGCTTGAGACGGTACGCAAATTTGTTGAACAAGCAATTGTTTTCTCGACCCCACTCCGGCTGCCAGCAGGTTTCCTCACTTATTTTTTCCATCTGGATTTCAAAGTTTTTCAATTTGCCTGCCTCCATCTCCCTGCTGATACTAATTAGGAGGCCATTTCCAGGGTCGTTCTTAAGACGGATATATAATTCCATTCGTTTTTTCAAAACCATGGCTCTGAGGGAACCAATTCCTAGTTCCAATCTAATCAGGGCCATGGGTATACATTGGGGGAGGCCGAGGATTTTCCTCCAGAAATTACCCTCAACCAGCTGTAGCCATCCCAAGTTCATATTGTAGAGGGGATCAAGCCCATAGGTGACCATCGGGGCCAGACATTGGATATACAGCTGTCGTGTCGCCCATATAGAGAAACCACTCCGTTCTCGCGTGAATTTGTATATGAGTGCTGTAAGTTGAGTTGCTTTTGTTCTGCGTAATTGAATACAAGTAAGATAATTTCCCTTGTGATCAAATTCAACACCTAGATATTTATAGCTGGGGGTATAGTTAATTTCAGTCACTCCTATCATCATACGGGGTCTGGCTACATTTCCAGCTGAGAACAATAATAGATTTGTTTTGCTGATGTTGATCTCAAGTTCGTTGGCCTCCGCATAATCCCATAGCTGTTTAGCAGATCTTAGGATCCCATTAAAGGTATGGTCGAGGATCACTAAATCATCTGCATATGCAAGCATGGGACAATGACTAGGGCCAATCTTTGGTGGGCAGTTGTTGATTCCCTGTAAGCATTCTGGCGCATCAGATACGAATAAGTTGTACAGAGTGGGGGCTGTGACACAACCCTGCTTCACTCCTCTGGTGTGGGGGACGGGTTTAGTCACTGCCCCAGCATTATCTAATCAAACCTGTACCGTATTATTTGTGTGTAGGAGTTCTAAATAATAAAGTAAGGTTTCAGGGCATCCCAATCTACTGAGTTTCTTCCATAGGAGAGAACGATTCACCGAATCAAAAGCAGCCCTAAAATCTATAAAGCGTGCATACAATGGTGGATTAGATGTGTTAAGGCCTTAATTCTCAATGTATTCATTATGAATAGATTATGTGTGGTCGAGTATCCAGCCCTAAAGCCACATTGAAATTTATCCAAAATGCCCGCGCTCTCAACCCATTTTAGGAGTTCACTAAGTATAAGAGCAGCAAATATCTTGCCAGTGCAATCCAACATGGACAATAGCCTATAGTTTTCAGGTTCGGTTCTATTGCCTTTTTTAAATACAGGTATGAGGATTGCTGTCTGCCAAGATGGTGGTATTTGGCCCTCCCGTAGAATCTTCCCAAAAAGTATTTTAAGTAGGCAGGCCCAGAAAAGGGGATTTCGCTTCAGCACCGCATTGGAGAGTCCATTAGGCCCCGGGGCACGGGACGAATTTAACTCCTCAATTCGGCTTTGAAGCTCTTTAATAGTTACCACAAAAGGGTGAGCTTTAGGTTTCATATGCACCGGGTTGTTAGTAACATTACTAATCCCACCATTACGCTTTTCCAGATAAGCGATCCATTCAGTGTTACCTATAGGGTTGACCATATAAGTGGATTTCTGTCCTCTGACTTCACCTAGCATAGACCAGATCTTCCGAGTGTTTCTACTACACAGTGTGCTGACCATGTGCTGCCAATTTGCCAATTTTCTTGACCTTTTGTGTGTTTTTAGCCACCACCGATAATCATTTTTCACTTTCCTCAGCTTAATGGCAGTTTCCATTCTAGTTAGAGGGCCATTTCTAATCCGTCGGATATCACTTCTAAGCTTTCGCTTTCTATCTCTAATGTCCCTATCATAGACAACCTCTTTCACGGAATTTCCCACCATCTTTCTCATTTTACAGGAGCCGTGTTTACCCGAGAAATCACTAATCCATTTCTCAATTTGCACTGGTGACATATGATAGACTTGCTTGATCAAATCAGGGCCACATTCTTCCATAGCCATAGTGGCCTTTGATATATTTTTATCCGACCAGGAAATACGATTGTGAGAGTGGTTGCTCAACAAGTGCCCCAGATTGACTTCCTCCCTTTTGTGGGCCGAAACACCCATAGTTAGAATCAGGGGGTCATGGTCACTCCATTCACATTCTTTTACCACCATATCACAAACTATCAGGGCCACCTCCCAGCTAGTGAAGATGTAGTCAAGAGTACTTCCCGATCTACTGTTTCTCCAAGTATTCCTACCCGGCCTGTCACTTTGTGTGCGCCCATTAATTATTTCGAGTTCCCAACAGCCAAAAAAACCAAGCCAACCCTCCCCCTCCTTATCCGTAGACGGGAGGTCCCATGAGCTATTCTTGGATAACAGAGGGTTATTACCAGTGCCTCCACCATTGTTGATATGACAATTTAAGTCCCCAGCAACAATAACAAGGAACTTCTCATTGTTTGATCTCCATTCAGCAAAAAGTTCATGCATGGTTTCTTGGATAAGTTCTCTTAGTCTTGCACCTGGGGGATTGTAAATATTGACTATTAGTATTCTTTCACTTAGTCCTTTTATATTGAGAGTCACTTCAACGGCACATATATAATCACAATTAACCGCTGGTATCTTTTTACTCAGGATCTTGTTAGTCACTCCAATAGATAGACCCCCGTAGGGGCGCCCCCGCTCTCCTTTTTTCGCCAGCGTGTGATATGTCATATACCCGTCGATATCCATGGGAGATGTCCACCAAGTTTCTTGCAATAATATAATAGGGTAGTTGTTGATGAATGCCAGAGAGCCCTTATCCGAGAGAAGATGCTGATGTCCATGGGTGTTCCAGCTCAATAGTAAGCAATCTCATGGTTGCCGAAGCACCATCGGTAACGAATCTGCTATCCATTTCAGAGTACTCTGAATATCAGTTAATTGGACCTTCTCCTTAGGTGGTTGCGGGGGTCTGCCCGTCTTATTCTCAGATGTCCCATAATCCTTGCTGGGCAAGCATGGATCTTCCTTATCTTTATTCGCATCAACTTCCACACCAATCTGCATTAGAGATTTCTTATGTGTTCGAATCAGCTGTGCCGATGCTAGCACACTACAATGAAGAGCAGAAACATTTGGATTGCGCACCTCCAGTGGTTCGACAAACAGGAAGTCTTCCGAGCGTATAACACGCAACTGTGGTATCATGTGTAGTTTAGCTAGTACTTCTGTCCTTGTCAGCCATACGTCTCTTTTTTTCTGGTGCAGATTTTTGATTATGCAGATTTTACTTGCACCAGTGTCTTCCACTTCCTCCGATTCCTCTCCCCCCACGGATGCACGGACCTCTTCACCATCCGTTTTTTCAATTCAACCTGGTGTCGAGCATTTAGTCGATTCACCGATGATACTGATCGATAATTCAGAGTCCACGACTTCATGGGCCATGCTTTTAGCTTCATGCAATGGGTCTGGAATTATCCAGCCTGATAGAGATCCCATCCCCTTTCTTGCACGTTTCTTTGTCTTCCGACCCCTTCTCTTGCTTTTTTTTGATCGAGCAGCCGTGGGAATGGTAGCCGGTAGGGGGGAGGCGATTTCTACCACTGCGTTCTTTGCAGCATCTCATTTCTGTTGTCTGCGTTGCTTTTTGGTTAAAGGTACTGCCGTATTAACCTCCTCGGTCTCCTCCGGGTTTGTTATGTCCGGCTGATCCCTAAATATTGGAGCTTCATCCATTGCAGGGGGTATTAATGATGTAGGATCCATGCTCCTAGTCAGATTCGTTGTCCTAAATTGCATGATGGTGTTAGTGTGAATCCTCTCACACAACTGTAATAAAATTTTCAGCGCAAATTGGAGAGATGCCATGGAAGCCTGCAACTCTGCTATGGCTAAGCCATTGGAGTCTTTCGGCATCCCATTGCACAGCTCGCCCGTGTGGTCCAATTCTTCAGGATCCATGAAGAGACTGGGGGATGCAGACAGTTGTCCCATCGTTGGTTGTACTGATGGGATGGGTGTGGGCTGAATGGAAAGTATACCTGATAGATCAGAGATTGAGTTGCCTGTGCAGTTATCCGTGCATTTAGGACTGGGGATCTCTATGTCCTTTTGTTGCTCCTTATGCGCTGGATTCAGGATCTGCGCTTCCACCACAATTGTGGGTCTTTCAACTGAGGTTACTGGTCTGCCTGAAGTTGCCATTGATTTTTGGATAGATAAGCAAAGCTCCAGTAATGAATTATTGTCGATGTCTTGATAATTGGTAGAGTCTAAAACGTCACTGCCATTATGAGTGGGCGAAAGAGTCTCCTTTTCCGGTGCGGCAATATCCGCCCCCGTATTAACTTTGGGCTTACCCTTCCCAAACATGGCAGGAATAGTACCTTTTTCACGTATAACACTGTCCCCATTTACTGTTGCCTTATTTGCGATCTTAGGGGGTAGTTTCTCCACTTTTTCATTATTACCTTTCCGTAGGTTGTACCTAGTGTTTCCTGCTTTTGTTTTAGTCATTCTCCTTACGGAGCACACCACCGCACGTCTGACTGGGGGGTATGCCGTAAATTGCAATAGGACTGAGATCGTGCTATGCAGGTTATATATCGGTCACCGATATATGTCGTGGCTCACTGTGACAGATTGAGCGATGATAGGGATCAAAGAGGTAGAATCGCCCTCCGCAGTCTCCCGGCCCAACTGCCGTCTGTGTGGGTGTATCAGGTTCCTTACCGCTCTTCCGGTGCCCCTTATGTAGATCCTGGAGGGGTTTAAGGTTCTCGTCCCCCGCCGTCCACCGCTGTCCACAAGTGACCACAAAGGACCACTTGTCCTCCCACTTCTCCGCGCGCGCTCCGCGCTGGAAATGATGTTAAGTAGAGTTGGTAGCTGCTCACTGCTGCAAAGCTCCGCCTCCAAGTAGTGTTCAGGGAAAAAATACTCAGCGCACCACAAAGGACCACTTGTCCTCCCACTTCTCCGCGCGCGCTCCGCGCTGGAAATGATGTTAAGTAGAGTTGGTAGCTGCTCACTGCTGCAAAGCTCCGCCTCCAAGTAGTGTTCAGGGAAAAAATACTCAGCGCACCACAAAGGACCACTTGTCCTCCCACTTCTCCGCGCGCGCTCTGCGCTGGAAATGATGTTAAGTAGAGTTGGTAGCTGCTCACTGCTGCAAAGCTCCGCCTCCAAGTAGTGTTCAGGGAAAAAATACTCAGCGCACCACAAAGGACCACTTGTCCTCCCACTTTTCTTATTAGTTGCATAGACCAGTACTTTAAGAAATGTATTTGAAGTTGACATAAATATATTTAAGTTGACATAAGCACATACAGCGATTGTGAGGAGAGCGCGCGCATTACTGAGTTTCTAATATTCAGGAGTACATAATTGAGCTTAGGTTTAAGTTTAACAATAGCAGCGTCAGCGACCCTGTGCGCACTTTCGGCATGTTAGGGATTCTGACGAACTTCACAGTATCTTAGTAAACTTTAGCCCCCTGCCTCCGGAGGGAGGAGCAAGCAGGAGCGGCACACACCCTCGGTTAGGCGGAGCCGTGACTTCCAAATGCGGCATGCTCGCAGCTCCAGCTGAGGAGCGGAAGCCCCCACCTTTGAGTGGGAGGAGATTTCCCCCCCAATTGAGGCATACTCAACAACACCGAACAATACGCACTTAGATATTAGTGTGAAGGAAGGATTTAAATAAGGAATCCGCGCACAGCATTACTCCCAGGTGAGAGGTTGCATAAAGAACTAGTTCTAACAAATAAATCCACACACAGCAGAGTGGACGATTACTCCCACGGGGAGAGGTCTCATAGATCAAGGTGCTAGACACCGATCTGAATAGCAGAAAAGCCAATTCTGAGACCAGCCTCAGGACCAAAGCTGCAAAACTTTCAGATCTAGGAGCAGACATTGAAACCTGCACAGCAGGGAAAAGAATTGGGTGCAGCCACACACAAAAAGTGCAGTGAGGAAGTGATTGTGCCACTACACCTGAATACAGGTGCATAGACACTAAAGACAGCACAAGCTATGGCATACTTCGAGTAGAGTGGGGAGCAGCAGGCTGAAGATCTAGCCTACAGCTTTAGAGAAGTGCTGGGAAACTCACTGGCTGAGGCTGGGACACAAGGGGTGAAACCCCTGCAGGAGAGACTGTCAACCATTGAATCATTCTTGAGCCAGGAAACCAAAGGCACAAACAAAGAAAGCACGTCCACAGAGGCCACCCCAGAGGGCCCTCAGGGGTGTAACAAGACCCGGAAGAGAAAAGTAATCTCTTCTGACCCCCTGGGTCAACCAGACGGCGCAGAGGATGAGGTTTCAGAGGCTACTGATGCATTCATGAAGGTACAAGACGCTTTTAGGAGCAAGTTGGGAGTGCCGAGCCTCACAACCCCCTACCCATGGGATGTAAATTTGGGAAATCAGGGGCAGAACTTGAAAGAAGAGCCCACGGAAACCCAACCATCCTCGCAAGAAGAGGGCGATAGAGGCGATGAGGACGAATTGCATCTGCCGCCTAAGAAGAGGCTAAAGAAACTTAACAACATAGAGGACGACAATGAGATATCAGATATGTTCGAACCAGAAGATATCCGAAACCCAAAATCCTCAGACTGGCTTCCGTCACTGCGAGTCACAAAATATATGACCAATAGACTTTGCAAAGGCCTCGAAAGAGAGGCAATGCAGTGGATGCAAGCAGAATGCCCGAAACCAGAAGTGCCAGGAAAAGTAGCTGAGGTACCAGAACTCGACCCAAAGATGTTGACGTTTGTGTTGAAAACTTCCAGAGACCCCAGAAAAGCGATAGATAGGTCCTGGAAGTGTTGCCAGGAGAAGATTCTCAATATTGCAGGACCCCTGGCTATGATTATGGACCTGGTGGAGTGAGCCTGAGATACTGGTTAAGAGGTGGACTCTGGTATCCTTGCTAACTGGGCACAAAGGGCAGTATGCCTCCTAGGCAATGCAAACTGTGCTATATCATCAGAGCGCAGAAGAGGCCTCCTCTTCAAAATTAACCCCAAGTTAGGAGATCTAGCCTCCTATGAGGCGGGGGCAGGGGCGCAAGGACTCCTGTCCGGGAAGACATTTGGGAAGGAAATGGGAGGTTTGTGGGCACCTACACCTTCATAGAGAAGGCTCAGGCATCTACAAGGAAGATATTTCTAGGCAGAGTTTTCTCCAGGACCGATCGGTATCGAGTCCGAACGACCGGTCATTACCAAGCCACAAGAAGGCATCAAAACAACAGGTCCCACTAGTGGGAGAATAAGCAGCAAGATACTTTCTTTCCGATGAGAAGACGTTTCCCGAGAGGAAGGCGAGGACAGGGAAGAGGACAAAGCTTCCCCACAGGTGAGACATACCCTGTATCCGCCAGTGGGGAGAGGACACTTCGTTTCTGGGAGAACTGGTGCGCGCTTTCCAGTGACACCTGGGTTTTACAGACAGTCAAAGGGCTGAAACTAGAATTTATGCAGATACCCATACAGACCCTACCCCCCTGAGCAATGCACACAGCACAAGTAGAGCAAGAGACTTTGCATACAGAACTGCAAAAACTAGCGCAGAAGAGGTCTATAGAGCCCTGCAGCACACCCCCAAGATTTATAAGCAACATGTTCCCAGTGCACAGGAAAGACAAAGTAGGACTTGTAATAAACTTGAAAGAGCTGAAAAGCTGGGTGACATACCGCCATTTCAAGATGGAAGGGATTCACCAGCTCAGGGACATCCTCGGGCAGGGCGATTGGCTCACGAGGGTCGACCTGAAGGAAGCTTACCTTAATAATACCAGTCCAAAGGAGATACCGACCATTTCTAGTATTCGACTGGGATGGACAATTTTGGCAATTTACGACAATGCCGTTTGGGCTAGCCTCAGCACCCTGGGCCTTTACGAAGCTCATGAAGCCAATAGCGGCAGCAATCAGAGAAAAGAGAATCCGGATAATCATATATCCAGATGATATCCTGCTGATGGTGAACAGCAGAAACACAATCCAATATCATACAAGCTGGATGAAAGAGCTCCTGGCGTCACTGGGCTTACTAGTGAATCGAGAAAAGTCAGACGTGTTTCCGACGACGAGAATAGACTTCCTAGGGGTCGTCATAGACACCAGGACAGCTACCCTAGAACTACGAGCCAGGAAGATAAGAGATACAAAAAGAGAGATAAGGAGCTGCCTAGACAAAAGTGTAGTATCGCTAAGGACGATAGCGAGAGTAGTGGGTTGACTAGCGGCATCAATTCAAGCAATATTTCCTGGGCCACTTCATTATCGAGCCCTGCAATGTCTAAAAATTAAACATCTGCAACAAGGACTAAAGTACCACCAAGCAGTCCCCTCGATGTAGAATCCAAGACAGAACTAGAATGGTGGCTACAGAATATGGACGCCTGGAACGGGAAGGCCATATTCAGAGACCGGCCCAGTCTAGTGATGGAGTCAGACGACAGCAGAACAGGCTGGGGAGCTCCGATCGGAGAGCTACAAACAGGGGGAAAATGGAACACAGAAGAGATCAAGATGCATATCAACTGTCTGGAGCTCCAAGCTGGTTCATTCGCAATCAATGCCTTCTCAAAAGGCAGAGTGAACTTGTGTATCCTGTTGAAGATGGACAAAATATCAGCAGTCAGATATATCAATCACATAGAAGGGACTAGATCCAAATTACAAGCAGGATTAGCCAAGGTTTTTTGGCACTTCTGCCTCGAGTCAGGGACCTCAGTAGTGGCGGAATGTCTCCAAGGTACACTCAATGTAGTAGCGGACTGGAACTCCCTACACTTCTCAGACACCAGCGACTGGATGCTGGACAAGAATGTCTTCCGACGAATAGAGGAACTATGGGGACCAGTTCACACAGATCTATTTGCATCCAGACTGAATTCTCAGAAGAGCAGACAGCTGGAGGTTAGATCTGACACCGGCAGGAGTAGATGCTTTCCTCCAGGATTGGAGGGGAGACACGCACTATGCTTTTTCACCATTCATAATGATGAACCAAGTACTAGCGAAAGTTTGCCGGGAGGAAGCAAAGATGATAGTGGCAAGTACGGTTACCGATGATCATGGAACTAGTGACAGATTATCTGAGAGTAATGCCACCACGAGACAACCTTCTCATGGATCCAACTGGGTAATTTCATCCTCTGACAGTGAGAGGGACTTGGCCGCTGATGGCGTGCATGATAGCAGGAGACGCTGGAATCTCCCTGGAATTTCGGCTCAAGCTGCTCGACTCATCGCAGAATCATGGGCGCCATCCATGAGACAGAGCTACGACGCAGCTTGGAGCCGATGGCCTCGATGTTACAAAGGGAGAAATCTTCATCCCGTTTCAGCCCTTCTAGTAGAGATATTGAATTTCCTAGCAGATCTGCTGAAAGACGGAAAGGCATACAGAAGGATAGGCGTGTACAGATACGCATATCAGCGGTACACCTCCCCATAGAAGGCATGCCCGTAGAAGAGAATACAGTGGTCGTCTGACTCCTGAGAGGAATACGATTTAGGAGACCGCCATAACCAAGATACAACACCCTATGGGACGTAACAGTATTTCTGAAACTATTGGCCAGCTGGCCAGGGAACAGATATCTCTCATTAAAACACAAGTCAGAGAAACTAGCAATGCTCTTGTGCCTAGTATCCTGTAGGAGAGTAGTGGGAGTCAGAGTGCTGGATGTGAATAGAAGGGTCTATGGACCAGAATTAGTGACCTTCACGCTAGTCAGGAGAACAAAGACCAGCTCCAAAGCTATAGTGTATCCCTACATACACGAGCATACCAAGTGGTGTGTAGCAGCCTGCATAAGGGAATACAAGCCTAGGACGGCAGAGATGAGACCAACAGGGATATCACAATTTCTCATAGCATGCAGAAAACCATATAAAGTGGTTGCAACTGCTACCATATCGAGATGGTTGTGAGAGGTGATGCAGTTAGCAGGAGTAAACATGGCTAGGTTCGGAGTGCATTCTCTTAGGGGCGCGATGGCTTCAAAACCGCTAGCACTATGGAATGTATTGACCCACTCCGCTAGGCTATGCGCCATCACCCTGCCAGTTATGGGGAACGAAACAGCAACAATGGCAGCAAAACCCTTGTGCATGCCGAATAACCTACAAAAACCTACCAAAACCGTGTGCGTCAGCACACAAAAAGAGGGGTGCACAACCTGCCACCCATGGTGCATGTGCGGTGGAATAGAGCATACCCTGCAGAAATGTGCCAGTGGGTCAAATGACCAGCAAACCGAGTGCAGACAGAGAAGCAGCACTTTACAAAGGAAACCCCAAAATGTGCCTATAAACGTCAGTTGCTAAAAACTCCAAAATGCCTATAACACAACACTTTTCAAGATTTGAAATCTTGACTGGTGCTAAAATGCATGTATCAAATGAAGCATTGTGAAACATACAAAGTCTGAAAACTGACAGCCTCTATGTCAAAATCTGGGTGCAGTACCCTGGCCCACCTGAATGACAGCTGTCAGAGGAGACTGATGAAAATTTAAAAGTGAGCTAGAATTCAAAAGCCTGCTGGATTAGCAAACTGAAAAAGGATTGTTGCCAAAAAGGAATACAGATTTTAGTTGTGTTTTTGATTCCACAGATTTTAAGGCCAATAAAGAAATGTATTTGTATGTGATGCAAAAAATGTGGCTTCTGCTAGGTTTAAAAGTTAAACTGCATGGCTGAAGCTGCAAAAAACTGGAAAAGCAGGTTTTTGTTTCCCAGGAGGGCCTTCCTCTCAGCAGAAACTCACGAGGTGGTGTTAATTGCAGGCTAGAGCAGAATCTTGTCTACAGAAGACAAAGGAACAATGACAAAGTTGCAGCCCAGGAAATTGGAATTGTGAAAAGGGGTCATAAATGGCCTCTGGAAGGAACAAGCCAGGAGAGTGATGCCTTGGACTGCAGGGAGACAAACAGAGGTGGATCCAAGCAACCATCTGTTGCTAAACATGAACAAAGAACACATTTTAAAAGACGTATAACTTGCCATTCAAATTGGTGACAAACTTGTTAATTAAATTTCTGTCTGCACATGTGAAGAGGTGGAAGAACTGTGTGACATGTTCTGGACAGACATGGCAAGATATGTGATTTTATGCTAAATGTATTACTGTTAGAATTGTGAAAATGTACATGCCTATCCCTATGTCAAAAACGCACATTTGTGGAAAGTTGCATGAAATTTGGCAACTGTGTGCAAAGCGAAAAGGACAAAATTCTGTAGAAAGTTAAAACAAGATCCTACAGCTGTGAGATTTTCAAGAAAATATGCTACAAAAAATATGGCATCTTTGTGTGTGATTTATATAAAGGTGACTAATGTAGAAATGTGTGTTTAGTGTAAAATCCGATTTGAGACCAGTGGCTAAAGGGAGGGCTCTGAGGACTGTAAAGCAAATCATAAAATGTGACATCAGCCGGCCTTGACCCAATCACCTCAAATGCAAGGCAGAGATGAAGTGCTGACCCTATCACAGCTCAAAGGGGCAAGCTTAGCTAAGCCGGCCCACACACCCCTTTATGATGTCATTTTAGAGCATAAATAGAGACAGCAGAGAGCACATAGGGACATCCACTCACCTTCCTGATGCTGGTGGAGCGCCCTGCTGCTGAAATCTACATCTTCCTTGTTCCAGACTCCAGCGACTTGGCAAAGCAAAGGCCCATGCATAGCTGAACCATTCTCAGCTAGGCCTTAAACTCTAGAACAGAACCCCAAAAGCCTAGGGGAAGCATCATAATATAGCCGGGCATGCTGTTAATGCTTTCCTGCTGAATTGAAATATCTTCAGAACCAAGAAGGGCAGATTCCGTCAAGTCCTGTACCGTGCTGTGACCAGAGGGCCTTGCAGACCCTGTCCAGTCCGATATGCCCAGCTGTCCCTGATAGATCCGATTCAATGTCCAGAATCCCGATGGTCCAGAATCCTGACGTTCCAGAATCCTGACAGTCCAAAATCTTAAATCCATTTGTTTGGTGAGTCTTAACAGGAAGCTAGAAACTGTTGATTGCCATGCATTATCTTATCCCCTCCTAACCTCTGAACTATCCTTACTCCCATAATCAGTAACATTGTCTGAATCCGTAGTGAAATCTTATTCTGTCTATCTGTAAAAGCATCCTTTTTCCTAGTCATCTTTGTCAACTTTGATCTATTAATTTCATTCGAGTGACCAGCCTAGCACTCCAAGGTGGACAGCGAGGAACCAGGACTGAATCGCGAATCACTCCTGACTCTTAACTGTGCGGTCCTGGTGGCTTAGCTTGGATGCTCTAGTCCATAGTCAATATTTTTTTGATTTTAAACTTAAGCCTCTTTCCATTCTCGCGCCTATATTTTTGAAAAACGACCTTTACTAAAACCTCCCATTCTCCCATTATTGCAAATATCGCACATGGAAATGTTTGCCAAAATTCCCATTTTGAAAACATTTTACACGTGTGAAAGAGCTTCCATTAGTTTCTGACCTGGACTTTAAGATTTCAATTGTTTTTTTTGGACTAAATCATTGCTGGTGATTGTGTGCAACTGTTCAAAGCAGCTCCTGTAAGAATTTAGAATACATTGACCATGTTTCCACACATTTAGAGTTCTTGCTCAGCCACTTTGAAAGTCATACTGACAGTTGAAAAGTCCACTTTGTTTTTCTCTTTCTGTGTAAGGGGCAAGGGGGAGTGAGACACTGTTTGATCTGTACTATTCCTGAATACCTGCTCTCCCTTCCATCTCTTTGCATTGCCTATTGGCAGTTGTGGGGTGTTGCACCGGGAACCTCTAACCATAGTGCTATCTGATCTGAACCAACACAAAAGTATTATTTCTTTTCTGCATTTGTTTTGCTCATTACTGTGTATTAAAGATATTAGTCTGTGTTCTGTCATCCCATTGGTGATTGTTGTTTACCTATTAAAATATATATTGTGATTTTGATCTTAAATAAATAAATACATAATACTTTTTACAAACTAGCCCAATTCCTGGTCCAGCATGACCCCGGGTATTTTTAAAGTAGGGGATGTGATACGAGTGGTACATCTTTCAAATAATTGAATTCATATATCAAATAAGTTTTTCCATTGCGCTGTACACTTGGCCGAAAACAGAGTGTATCGCCTGATTGAAATCTGTAACAAATCTTGGGGCTCGAGTCCGGGGTTTGATTGATTGCCACCCGTGGCAGTCTAACACAGCAGTCTAACCTGCAGAGTAATAATACTTTGTGTGGTGTGAGTACTGGGCAACACTGTATAAGAGCCCCTAAAATAAATACTCTAGAAATCAGGCGTGTTTGCAAAAGTACATTTACCCTGAAATAAGCCAGAAGGAAACTAATATTTCTGGAATGGCGATCCCAGTGGAAATCAATATTGCAAGGGAACACCTACTGCACAAATTGTTTGTCAGGGGTGAATGGGTAGAACAGGACAAACAGGTATGGCTGCAGGGAATAAAACAAGAAGTCATTGAAACCAACCTTAATATCTGGGTGGACAAGGGGCCATTACATAAAGCACTCAGTGAGCTGTGCATGACCCCTGAAATAAAAGAGGAGCAATGCAAAATTGCCAAAATAGTTGCCTACCTGTACCTCCACATATGAGTCATACAGGAAAAGCACGCAGACCATGTAGACTTCACAAAGAGGCAAGGGGAAGCGATGCAGAAAATCCAGAGCAATCTGGACTCTTCAGAGCAAAGTCTCCAGGATAGCAAGGAATCTGAAACAGAGGCTAGGCAGTATGCCACCAAACTGCAAGAAGAACTGATGCTCTTACTGCAAAAGAATGCAGAGCAAGATGCCCATGTACGGTACTAACACTACAAAAAGAGTGTCAGGAATGGTTGGACTCCCTACGACAGAGTCAACAAAAACTGGCACAACAATTAACTTTTAATCGAGTTTGCGCAGAAGAGGTGGTCATCATACAGGACCGGAAAGACAAATTAAAAGAGGAAAATAATAAATTAATCATTAAAGACCTAGAATCCCAACCAGAATTTGATGAGGAGCGCCAGAAAGCTGGTGCCCTTAAAAAACAGAGGGATGACCTGGCCAAACAGAGGGGCACTCTAACTCAGGAAAAGGATGCCTTGGGCCAGGAAGTCAGTTATTTAAAAAGAAAGTTGGAAGAAAATCACCTGGTCCTTCAGGAATTTGGTGAAATCAAAATGTATTACCAGATGCTGTTAGAGCACACCAAGTGGGTTGAGGATGCTCTGGCAAAGAATAATCAGACCAGTAAGGACCAAACTCAGGAGGTGAGTCTCCTACAGCAAAAAAAATGGCCCAATACTCCCAATTCAGGCAGGAAGCACAGAGAGACAATGAGGCTCTCTGTGAAAAGAATGAAAGGCTCCATAGACAGATAGCCATGCAAGAACAACTCATAGAGACCAGTAAGGCCTTAATAGAGGAAAAAAGGGTCAGATTTTGGCATGTCATCAGGGAGTAGGGGCAGAAAGAGATGAGATAAGATGGGAGAGAGAAACCCCTGAGCATAACCTCAGGAATCCTGGCATCAGGGACTTTAATCCCCATTTTACCAAAAACTGTTAGAGCACACCAAGTGGGTGGAGGATGCGCTGGCAAAGAATAATCAGACCAGTAAGGACCAAACTCCGGAGGTGAGTCTCCTACAGAAGAAAATGGCCTAATACTCCCAATTCAGGCAGGAAGCACAGAGAGACAATTAGGCTCTCTGTGAAAAGAATGAAAGGTTCCATAGACAGATAGCCATGCAAGAACAACTCATTGAGACCAGTAATGCCTTAATAGAGGAAAAAGGGGTCAGATTTTGGCATGTCATCAGGGAGTAGGGGCTGAAAGAGATGAGATAAGATGGGAGAGAGAAACCCCTGAGCATAACCTCAGGAATCCTGGCATCAGGGACTTTAATCCCTTCAGTTCCATGGACTCTGCCACCCCCATGTCCACTGGCTCATATGAACCAAGGGACGTGGGGATGGTAGACTTCAACACAATGGGAAATATGGGACTGATAGATCAACGCCTCTCAGAGATGGATGGGCGGGCAGCTATGTACAGGTTCCCAAATGCTAGGGCCAGCTTCTCTGATCAGGGAGAATACAGTGAGGGGAGAATCAGAGAACTGGATCCTCAAAAGTATCACCTACAAAGAGATCCGTCAGTCAGGTTTGGTGGGGAATTGCATGAAAATATGCCCATAAAGCATTTAAAAACCTCTTCCCATCTAGGACAGTGGGGAGGGGGGGTACTCAGCCAATCCTGGGGATCAAGGGAGAGTCAGAAGACTCTTCTGAGCATTACATGTCTCAAGAGACTAGGCCCCCACATTCTTCCAGCTGTTCCCAAGCTCACAGAATCAGGGAAAGCCTAGAGGATCAGACAGCCACCTCTGGTAGCAGTGCCTCGGAGTCAGATGATGAGTGGACCAGAGTGACCAGAACTAAAAAGGCCAACAAAGTTAAGAGAGCTTTACTGAAAGATACCCTGAAGCAAATCAAAACTATTAGGAGCGTCATCACACCCTACCAAAAAAAATGCCAAATATTCAGGTTGGGAGCCCCTTGAATTGTTTGAGCAAATGATGGAAACTTTTCACCTGAAGGACAGCCAAAGCTGTATTCAGTATGTCAAGTGGACATTTTAACCTGAATACTCCAGCTTCTTTGCGGGGCTGGAGGATCAGAACCATTCAAGATGGTCCACCTATAGGGTGCCAAAACACTGGAGTAACAGGGGATACCAGGGATATCTAAGTACTGTGACCTGGCCTGGATAGAACATGCACAAAGTTAACATAAAAAGTCAGCGTACTGAAGTGTTCAGGTTGCAACTGCTGGTGTAATAACAAAACCTACATAATCATACCCATCTCTGGGTACACAGAACAGCCGTGAAGCCCTTGCGTCTATCAAAAAACAACAACACTCTGAGGTGAAACAATTGAATTCAACCCAGTAGACGCTCAAATGATTAAGTGTTTTTTATTAACATTTATTAAATAAATCACTAGAAAAGGTCATTTCTTAATAGTAAAAACATACAGCAACATTAGTATCAAAAGTATTTTGTGTTGATCAATCCCTCCAATTCATTATTGGACTGATCTGATACATCATCCCCATCTAAAAACCACATCCAACCACACTTCAACCATACCACATACATACACAAACCATTCAGAAATTCATTCACAATCCATTCAATGATAAAACAATATATCATCAATAAAACTCAAACAAACTAAAACATAATTATACATTGTCTAATCCATTGTTAATATGATCCATAAGTTTAACACCATTGAGCCTATTCCATGTTATTATGAACATTTATGGCTCGGGTGGATATGACTTCTAACTTGTTCACAAATAACAAAACATTCCCCGACCCGACATGTTTCTTTCTGTGTAAAATCCAGTAAACAGAAATTCTTCAGGGGCACTATGGTCCGCTGAAGTCAGATGGAATGTAGATGGAAAAAAGGAATATGTAAAATACACCAACAAAGCTCACCTAAATACAAACATAAGAACACAACATCAATCAGGCTAAATGCTTAAATTTCAAGATTGATCATTACTACCACCGTATTGTCAATAAACAGGGCGTAGACAAGGTGATTAATACCTTGCAACTTTCTTCAACTA
This sequence comes from Ambystoma mexicanum, assembly GCF_040938575.1. Classification (NCBI taxonomy): domain Eukaryota; kingdom Metazoa; phylum Chordata; class Amphibia; order Caudata; family Ambystomatidae; genus Ambystoma; species Ambystoma mexicanum. The sequence continues at coordinate 265,719,249 of NC_090933.1, read as the reverse complement.
AGGGAACAGTAAGAGGACCGTGATCCACCCACCGATAGAAGACACCATACGAATTGGTGCCTCTAAAATCTATCCACCATTACCAACACCTCGTGACACCTCTTAGACATCCAAAATCAACCAAGTTATACCTCACCATCAATTGAAATCTCCTGTGACCCGAAAGTTAGCATAATCAGGGCCCCAAGGAATGGAAGCATGCTTGAAACAAGAATGGTTTCCAGGGAAACACTTACGTTACTTCTCCTGTGGTTCTGTAGGGAGAGAACCCAAACGTGGGTCACCCACACGGGCACACCGTTAGGGGCACTCCGTCACCAGAAAATCACCCAACGTTCAGTCCCTGATTTAATAGGAAGAGCCTCAACCTGGGCTCAGTACATGAGTAGTAGCAGTTTATCGCCTATCTGCAAACACAGAGGCGAAAAACATGATAAAAAGCCATACACTATGGGGCTCCATAGAGACCAAAACAAATATCATTCCATAGTGGTGTGGTGTATTGAGGACAAATATGTTCAATTAATCCCCACGAAAAGACATCACACACCATACATTTCCATTATGCAAGACATTCCTAGAAGGCAACAAGCTTACCTATATAGAAAAATCAAACGCTTTCCAGTCTCTGCCTAAGTCTCGACCGTGTCACAACAGAACTCTTCCTGTCGAATAGCGTTAACCATGACAATAAAGTTAGTCGTGACCGTGAAGGTAACTAAACCTGGAACAGAAAAAAGAAAACCACAATGAAAAGTCGATCAACACACCATAGTGGACCTACACAGTGTTCCGTTCATTTTAATGGAACAAGTTGGGTATATGCATCGGGCGCCTCATACGTGAGGATTGTCAAAATTGTGTACACACATGGACACTACCATCTTCCCATGTACAGGTGAACCACCAGATATTATGGAACAAGAAACTAGTATCACGTGTGGGGACCACGAAAGTGTCCCGGGTAGCCTCTGTGTACAAATGCCAGCAAATACGGAACAAGAAAGAATAATATAATGACCGCACTCAGGCGGAAATTTCTGCACAGGGAAAGGCATCTCGTATAGTAACCTCCCCCGTAATCCTTTTTACCTCCGTGACTCTTCCAACAAACAGCGTGGGTGGCCGCGAAAATCCGATCTACCGGCATATCCAACAATCCGACTCCGAGGATCTGGTTAATAAACATCCTCGCGTTGTCATGTGACTCACACGTGACTCGCACGTAACATGAGTTGAGCTAGTGATACACGCCCCCAGAAGCTCAATGCGGGCTCTGCAAGCTCGTCAATCAACAAAATCCCGTCATATGAACCACCAGACGCAAAAGGAGTCAAGGTAATCACTAACCAGGATTGTATAGATAAAAAACCCTGGGAGTCAGAAAAAACAGCGTGACTTAAAAACGGATGTTTATACATGAAAACTCATGTAAAAAACAATTGGATGCAAACATACTCGATCCTACAGGTGCTGGGAGGCTGAAATATATGTCAGTAAAGCCAATCCGGTCATGAATAAGGGGAGAACAGACTCATAACACTCAGTGAGGCCAAACAGGCCATCAATCTGAATGTCAGAATGAAACTCAGTCAATGAGAATATTTGAGATTAGAAATTCCAATCTATCGCCTCGTTTAAGACAACCACATGGCTTTTACTCAAAAAAATGAGTTTAGTCTCCTCCCTTGATAAAGTATGTTTGTCCACAGAAGCGTTGTTAGTAATCGCAATCTTTTTTAATATTGTCCATCTCAGGTCCTTACAATTATGATTCCGCATTATGAAATGCCCTACCATCAAAGCTGTTCAGTTCCTTAGTCTAATACAGCTTTTATGTTCGCTGATACGGACTTTAATTCTTCGTTCGGTTTTACCAATGTAAATCTTATGGCAGGGGCACCAAATGGCATATATTACAAAGCTCGAATTGCAATTTGTGAAACCTCTTTGTTCCCAAGGTCTGGGGAGTCCAATATCCACCTCAGTGGTACGTTTAGTAAGGGGACAGCAAACACACATGCCACACGGAGCATGTCCCCTTAGTTTGGGTAACCCCCACTGTTGAGTAATGGTGGCTTGTTTATTAGACTTATTACTGATATCATTTCTGCACACCATCTCTTTAACATTGTGACCCCTTTTGAAGGTGCATCGTGGGGTTAACACAGGTATCTTAGCATGTGCTAGAAGATGCCAGTGTCTTTTAACAATCTTGACCACATGATTAGAGAGATGGTTAAAGGTACTCACGAAGACTAGAGAATCTGACTCAGAAGGGCTGATTTTCGGTTTATATTCTAACAAAGCCTCCCGAAGATTATTGGAGGCTCTCTTCAGAGATCTCTTTACAATTTTCTAAGGATATCCGCGTTGGATCAGTTTTTGACTCAAATCTAAGGCTTCTGACTCAAACCTTTATTTCTCACTGCTATTCCGTTTGAGTCGCACAAACTGCCCTAAAGGGAGATTATCCCTCAAAGCCTTGGGGTGAAAGCTGTCATATCTGAGAAGGGAATTCCTGTCCGTGATTTTATGAAAAGGTTTCAATCCCAATACATTACTGAAGGGAATAGAATAGATGGTTAGATCAAGAAAATCTATCTGTTCCCTGTGGAAGTTCATAGTGAACTTCAAAAAGGGATTCATCCCGTTCAGCCACTGAAAAAAAGATTGTAAAGTGGTTTCATCGCCATGCCAAATTAACAGTACATCATCAACGAGATACATTCTTTAGGGTGGCCATCCTAAAGCATTTTTCCATTCATAGAAACCATCAAGAGGCCCGCAAGGCAGCCTACAACCTGCAATGTGGGGAAGACCAGGCCCCACAAGAATTTGTCCAAGAACTGAAATGTGCCTTTGTGCAGACCACCAATAGGGTGCACACTGACAGAAGGGAATTTATTAATACCTTTTACATGCCCTCCCTAAACACATTATGACTCAGCTAGTGAGAGACGTTCATAAGAAAATATCACTAGACTGGGTCATTGAACAAGCAACTCGCATCTATGAAGTGCAGAAGCCGCTACAAAGTAAAAGTACTAACAGAAGCCCAAAACCAACCAACACCCCTGCTGCTGCTAAAGTGGCAGATGTGCAGGTTGCCCCCATTTTAGATCTGGAGATGGGGGGGCCTAAAAACATTCCGCACAGAATCCTACCAATCCTAGACTAAGAAGGCCCTCGGGCCAATCCCAAACAGTGAGTCAGGGAGGTAACCCCACAAACGGCACCCCTAACTCCCCTGACTACATCAGCCCCCATTACAAGGGCAACAGACACATCCTGGGCTATGTGTGGACTCCTCCTGCCCAAGGGCGGGGGACCCAACCAGGCAGCTGCCAACCCAGGGAACTTCCCTCCTCACTTTCCCCAGGAGGGCAGTAATCCCTCAAATGCCGGGTTCAATTTCTTTCCCCGGTACCCGCCAAACACCAACCCCCAAAACAACCCTTCTTTCTTTCCCCAATTTCCTGAGCCCAGACAGCCCAATCCAGGAGAGGGGAGGCCAAGGCTGGAGGGGTACCAAAACTATCCCAACCAGGGGTATTACGGGAGAAGGGACAGTTACCCTTCCTGTGATCAACCAAGAGTAGACCAGAGGATCCCGTACCAGCCAGAGCGGGTGTCCCAACTGGAGCGCCAGGTCCAGAACATGGCACAGGATCTGGGTTACATGCTGAACCGAACCCTCAGATGAGCATGGCGGCTCAGAACTCCTCAAATCAAGTGTCTGGTGCTCCAGAACAATGATGGGGGAAGAACCCCTACAACCCACCGGTTCCCAGGGAGGAGGCACAGGGGGAAGGGGGGTGTAAAGCCTTAGAGGAAGCTTCCTTCCCCACTTGTGAACAGCCCCTGGAAACACAGGAACTGGAACCAAAATCTCCTGCCCCCGAAAATCTGCAACCTAAGGAACAGAGGGCGGGTAGGAGAAATAAAGAGCCGAAAAAGGCCCATTTTGTGGAGGCGGTGCGAATCTTCCAATTTGAAGGAGAGGGGTCCTCAGAGGATTATGGGTAAAGGATCTTCTCCTTCAGGGATAGGGGAACTCCTCCCAAAGAAAAATGGGTCCCAAGAGATCCTGATCAAGACTGGGTACATGTGGGGACTGAGTTAAAACAGTCCATCATGAAACCCCAGAATGACCAGCAAGAAGATCCCCTTGTTCAAACAAATGCTGGTGACTGCCTCCAAAAAGGGAAGGGCAGCCCAGAATCAGAACCAGGGGAGCCCAAAACTTTCCCCATATCCAATTGCCACCTTTTTCTTACAGGTTCCCAAGATCCCAAACAAAATCCTGACCAAATCACCCCTCTGCCAGAATCCAAAGCAAATAAAGTAACCCACCAATTGGCCAAAAATGTGCATTATCTTTGCACCTTGAGGAGAAGGAAGGAAGATTTTATGCCCCGGTCCAAATACAGGCGCAATGTACAATTTTGTCTCTGGTGGACACTGGATCCTAAGCCACCCCTCTGTCCAAAAGGGCCTTTGATCAGCTGAATTTGGGAAGGGGGGAAAAATATCAAATCCCTCTCACGCCTCTTCCTGGACAACTTCAGAACTTCGATGGGAAGGAAATTCCTGTTGAGGGGACTGCGGATTTAGATGTTAAAATTGGGCGACACAATGTGAAGCACCCGGTCATAGTTGTGACTCCAAAGAGCACACCATGTTTACTAGGGAATTACATCCTGCATAGATTGTCTCCCCTCATAGATCATGTAAGCAAGGTCCTGGACCCAGACTAACCGACCAATAAAATAACATAGTGTCAACCAAGTTAGTTTAAATGGCACATGCCACAAGGTTGAGCAAAAACCTGACCAAATTGAATTCCACTTCCAGAATAACCAAATCCCAGACGTAACAGTAATTGCAGTGGACAACAAACTGGTGATGAGGAGTCATCTCTATATCTGAAAATCAACCTTCCTTCCAGTCTAAGGTGGCATTCCACACTTGAAGGGAACACTCTGAAATTCTATACAAATTCACAATCATAAAAGCCTACTCCTATAGTCCAAAATGATGAGAAATCAGCTCATAGCTTGGCTGATATTCAGAAAATTGGAGAACAGTTGTTCATCCCTATTCAGTTAAATGAAGGGAAGGACTCTGTTCTCGCCCGAGTGTGTGTGAACAACGGTAAGAGCTTCATCAGAGAGGCCATGTTCGCAAACTCCCAAAAGATCCAGCCATTCCCACATTTAAACTGTTAGACAAATGAGAAATGGATCTGGAAACACCCAATTCCAAACATCTCTTGCCTAGCAGGTGTCTGCTCGAAATTTCCATAGGTAAGAAGATCATAGTCCATAATTGTTGGGTCGTGCGAGATGTCCTTGCTGCATTTTATTAAGGCAGTGACATTCTCAATCGCTTTGCCATTAGTTTGGACCTAATAAACTTCAAAGCCTGGTCCTGATTAGCGGGTAATCCCATGGATTTTGATGACCCAGAGAAAGCATTTCGGTCAGCTCAACTGCTGCCACATGCAGTTGAAATTCAGATTGGAGAAGAAGTCACTATCCCAGAACGGACCCGACAACTCTCACTTGAAGTAAAGATTAACATAGGACATAAACTGAAAAATCTGGACGCCTATGTTCATCTTAAAGCTCATGTCCAACAGTAAGGGTTGGCAGTAAACCCAACACCACTATTCAATATAGAACACAACACCATTCCAATAGAGGTGGATAACAGCAACCTAAAGAGTATCACTCTGGGCGCAGGCAACATTATTGGAATGGCGGTTGATGACCGCCATTTTCCATAGATTTAGGTAACAAACTGTTAGGACCAATGCCCAAGGACTGTTTTGACAGTGATAGCGACAATGACACAACACCAGACAGGATATTCACCCGGCATGGGAGAACTTCCTGGTGTACTCCTCCTGCTCTTATGGTAAGGAAGATGTGACCTGTGACTTCAGGAGGGATGAGGTGATCTTTCAAGTCCACAAGGACTGCCTTCCCCACCTGAAGCCATCAGTCCAAGTCAGTACTTTTACCAGGGACTTCTCCACCCTTTTGGAGGAGGCCGCTGAGACAGCCAAACCAGAAGTCTTTCCAGGCTTCAGGCAGATGGTTGAAGAGAGAGTCAACCTAGCTGATGCCTGTGAGACTCCGGAGCAAAAGCAAAAATTGAAACAAGTTTTCTTAGATTTTCAAAATCTCTTTACGGTGGACTCATATGACTGTGGTCGCACCGACATTCACACAACAACAATTCCCACGGACCCTGGCATGACTCCAGGGTTTGTGAAGCAATATCGATTGCCTCTCGCATCAATGGAGTCCCTTACTAAAATAATTAAGAACCTTGAGTCCAGTGGTATAATTCGTCCAGTCCAGAGCACCTTCAATAATCCGGTGCTGGCGATTTTGAAACCAACCGGCCAGTGGAGATTCTGTGCTGACCTAAGGGAGCTAAACAAACAGGTCCATACTTCCCGTTGGCCTCTTCCCTACATTGACCAAGGGCTGGCCCATATCCAAAGGTCACAGGTATTCACTGCAATTGACCTGACCAATGGGTACTGGACTGTGCCTGTCAGTAGAGAGGACCAATACAAGTTGGCCTTTGCCTTCGGGGGGTAGCAGTACACATGGACCCAGACTTTCTTCGGATACATGAACTCTGGCAATGAATTTGACATCTTTCTGCATAAGGCCATGCCCAACTTGAGTGAAAGGGGCAACCTGGCCTATGTAGATGATGTTTTAATCAAAAGCTCAACTGTGGAGGAACACATAGCAGAGATTCATTATGTTCTGACACAGTTGAGGGCTGCCGTAGCAAAACTCTCTTTCCAAAAGGCACAGTGGTGCAGGACCATGTCAATTTCTTGGGGCAAAAGATAACTCTTGAAGGTCTCTGTCCCCAGGAAAAGAAAGTAAAAGCAATCCAGAGATCATGAGACCCCTGATCCATCTTTTGAAGGGGGGGTCAAGTGAGAATGGGGTCCCGAAAAAGCCGAGGCAGTAAGACAACTCAAAAGAAGCCTCTCACAAGCACCTTGCCTAGCTTACCCTTTCAAAAACAAGGAGTTCTTCTTGGAGACAGGGTTCTCAAATACATGCTTGACTGCAGTATTATATCAAAAGCATGACAAGGTCAATAAAGTAATCTCCTATGCGAGTAAGACTTTATCCTCTGTGGAAGAAAAATTCAACGATTGTGAGAAGGCACTCCTGGCAACGGTGTGGGCATTGAAGAATTACCGCCCATTTATCCAGGGGGAACACATCATAGTGGAGACTCCACACCAGCCTCTGCAATATCTTCAAAGTGACAGAATCTGGGGCGGAAATGTGAGTAATTCCCACATTTCTTCCTGGATTCTGTCAATGCAAGGCTTTCCTGTGGAGGTCAGATATGGCCAAAACAAGAAGAGACCCTCAAGCAAGGTCTGTCTCGAGGACAAAAATCTTAAAATCAAGGACAACATGGAGGCATACCTTAATTCCCCACACAAATTCTATGAAGAAGACAAGTGTGAGGGAATGCCCACTGTCAATGTGGATGGGTGCTCCTATCATGTTGACATCAATGGGGAAAAGGAACTTGTGGCTGGCGTAGGGAATGCATGGGAGTATGATGCCCCAGAACTGTCCGCTGGGTACAAAATTGGTCCCCAAAGTAGTCAAGTGGCAGAGCTGATGGCTATGCATCAAGCCATCCTCACTGCCATCCAATACCAACTCCACGAACTGGTCATAATCACAGATTCAGATTATGTACGGAACGGGTTTGTGGAGCACCTGGTTAACTGGAAAACCAGAGGCATGCTATATGCCAATAATAAACCTTTAAAACACGGAAAATTAATACAAACAATTGATGAACTTGTCACCTCGAATGGGATGACCATCTACTGGAAAAAGGGTCATTCTAAAGTAGAGGGACCAGACAAAACTGGAAATGACCTAGCTGATCAGCTGGCCAAAACCAGAGCCATCCAAGGGGATCTACTTGAGATCGAGTCCCTGTTGGGGGAAATCCAGGTCTATCCAGCTATCACTAGGTCCCAGACAAATGCTCACAATGAATTCTCAACTGCACAATGGAATTAGGAGACCCCAGATGCTGATTTGATTACGGCTCATAAAGGGGATCCAATAATTGGTAAGTTTTATCAACACATTGAGGACCCTGAGAACTTTCCCCTGACGGATACCGATTACATTGGGAAAGAGGACCTCTGAGTGTTGATGAAATGTCCAAAAATGTTCTGAATCCAAGATGGTCTGCTGGTGAGGAGATCCATATCTGGCCATGACCAGTGGGTGGTCCCTACCTCATTCCGAAGCCTGATGCGGCCAGAGCCGGTGATCGGGGGTTTTATACAACATTAGAAATCCTGCGAGAGGTTGCATACTGGCCACACATGGGGTAGGACCTTGACCAATACTTGAAGGGGTGTCTTGTGTGTGCACAATTTCAGCCAACATCACTCACACACCATGCTCCCCTCCAAAAGAGGGGGATGACACTGCCTTGGTCAGATTTGCAAGTCGATTTTATCAGGCCTATGATTCGCTCCTCTTGGGGGAACAAGTACATGTTGACCGTAACATGCTTGTTCACTAAATGGGTGGAATGTCTCCCAGACCCAAATTGCAAGGCAGAAACAGCAGCTGCCCTGATGATCGATTACATCTTCTCGTGTTTTGGACTTCCCCAAAGGATTGAGTCAGACCGATGTAGCCACTTCACTAGCGAAGTGATGACAAAGATGTGGGAGATACTTGGGGTCAAAAGGAAACTACACATTGCCTACCGAAGTCCTCTAGTGGTGGAGTTGAGAGGTACAACAAAATTATTATGAGTATATGAAAATTTTGAGGCAGATTCTGGGCCAAGTTGGGACATTCGATTACCCCTTGTCCTGATGGCCATCAGATCTACCCCTTCTTCTGCAACAAAAATGTCTCCATTTGAGCTGATCACTGGACGAAGGATGGTGCTACCCCAGCATCTGCTCTGCAGAACCCAAGAGCAGACCTTGATAAATGCCTCCACAACTCATGAGTATGTTGAGAATCTGAGAAAACACCTTCAACATGTTTTTGCCTATGCTCAGCGGAATCTAGAGAGATCTGCAGACAGTATGAAGACCCAGTATGATCTTAAAACAACTAAAAAGTTATACCAAATAGTACAATTTCCAAAGGAACCAAGCCAAAGAGCGCAAATACCTCCCAAGTTGGTGGGGTCCTTTTGAAATTGTGTACAGAATCGTACCAGTCGCCTACAGAATCCACATCCCCAAGGACAGTTTGGCAGAACGGGAAGACAAGTGGGTCCACATAAACCAGCTAAGAGTTGCCATCCAGGCATACTTTGCGGCAAATAGAGGAACCAACCGGAAACCCAGATGGGGAATAGTGCCAATTATAACCAATGCACGTGTCTTTCCCACAGCTGACATCCTCATATGACGTGTGGACACAGGAGTGGGAAAATATCCATAACCATGCTATGTTCTATCTTCTAGCATCTGGACTCAGAATCATCCTGAGGGATTACCAAGGAGGACCACCCGAGGACCAGGAGGAAAGAACCAAGGAGCCCTGAGTGACGCTCCCGACCAGAACCGTTGAGGAGAGCAGGTCGCCTCCAGCACTGACGGGAGAAGCAGCTGAATTTCTCCACACGGACAAAAGAAAATAACATCCCAATCTCCCGACTTCCCCTTGACAGGTGGTCAAAACCAAGTTGGGAGGGGGGCTCTGTGGGATGTATTGACCCACTCTGCTAGGCTATGCGGCATCACCCTGCCAGTTATGGGGAAAGAAACAGCAACAATGGTGGCAAAACCCTACAAGAACCTACAAAAACCTACCAAAACCATGTGCTTCAGCACACAAAAAGAGGGATACACAACCTGCCACCCATGGTGCATGTGCGGTGGAATAGAGCACACCCTGCAGAAATATGCGAGTGGGTCCCATGACCAGCAAACAGAGTGCAGACAGATAAGCAGCACTTTGCAAAGGAAACCCCAAAATGTGCCTACAAACGTCAGTTGCTTTGTTGCTAAAAACTCCCAAATGCCTATAACACAACACTTTTCAACATTTTTCAACATTTAAAATCTTGCCTGGTGCTAAAATTCATGTATCAAATGAAGCATTGTGAAACATACAAAGTCGGAAACTGACAGCCTTTATGCCAAAATCTGGGTGCAATATCCTGGGTCACCTAAATGACAGCTGTCAGAGGAGACTGATTCAACATTAAAAGTGAGCTAGAATTCAAAAGCCTGCTGGATTAGCAAACAGAAAAAGGATTGTTGCCAAAAAGGAATACAGATTTTAGTTGTGTTTTTGATTCCACAGATTTTAAGGCCAAGAAAGCAATGTATTTGTATGTGATGCAACACATGTGGCTTTTGCTAGGTTTAAAAGTTAATCAGCTTGGCTGAAACTGCAAATAACTGGAAAAGCAGGTTTTTTTCACAGAGAGAGGGCCTTCTTCTCAGCAGAAACTCACGTGGAGGTGTTAATTGCAGGTTAGAGCAGAATCTTGCCTACAGAAGGCAAAGCAACAATGACAAAGTTGCAGCCCCGGAAATTGGAAGTGAGTTAAAACAAGATCCTACAGCTGCAAGATTTTGATGAAAAGATTCTACACAAAATATGGCATCTTTGAGTAGTGTGATTTATATAAAGGTGACTAATGCAGAAATGTGTGTTTAGTGTAAAATCCAATTTGGAGACCAGTGGCTAAAGGGAGGTCTCTGAGGACTGTAAAGCAAATCATAAAATGTGACATCAGCCGGTCTTGAACCAATTACCCCAAATGAAAGGCGGAGATGAAGTGTTGACCCTATCCCAGCTCAAAGGGGCAAGTTTAGCTAAGCAGGCCTACACACCCCCTTTATGATGTCATGTTAGAGCATAAATAGAGACAGCACATAGGGACAGGCATATCCACTCACTTTCCTGATGCTGGCAGAGCGCCCTACTGCTGGAATCTACATGTTCCTTGTTCCAGACTCCCGGAACTTGGCAAAGCAAAGGCCCATGCATAGCTGAACCATTCTCAGCTAGGCCTTAAACTCTAGAACAGAACCCCAAAAACCTAGGGGAAGCATCATAATTCAGCCAGGCGTGCTGTTAATGCTTGCCTGCTGAATTGAAATATCCTCAGTATCAAGAAGGGCAGATCCCGTCCAGTCCTGTGCAGGGCTATGACCAGAGCGCCTTGCTGACCCTGTCCAGTCCGATGTGCCCAGCTGTAAGTCCCTGATAAATCCTATTCAATGGTCCAGAATCCTGGTGGTCCAGAATCCTGTAGGTCCAGAATCCTGACGATCTAAAACCTTAAACCCATTGGTTTTGTGAGTATTAACAGGAAGCTAGAAACTGTTGATTCCCGTGCATTATCTTATCCCCTCCTAATCCCTAAACTATCCTTACTTCCATAATCAGTAACATTGTCTGAATCCGTAGTGAAATCTTATTCTGTCTATCTGTAAAAGCATCCTTTTTCCTAGTCATCTTTGTGAACTTTGATCTATTAATTTCATTCGAGTGACTAGTCTAGCCCTCCAAGGTGGACAGTGAGGAACCAGGACTAAGTCGCAAATCACTCCTGACTCTTAACTGCGGTCCTGGTGGTTTAGCTTGGATGCTCTAGTCCATAGTCAATATTTTTCTGATTTTAAACTTAACCCTCTTTCCATTCTCGCGCCTAGATTTTTCGAAAACAACCTTTACTAATACCTCTTTAACTCCCTCAGTTTTTGTGATAGAAACGATATTTCAACTCCTACTTGTACATGGCATCCATAGCTATCCATAGAACCTAAAACAGTGCTATTATCCCATTATCACGAATATTGCGGATGGAAAAGTTTGCCGCAAATTCCCATTTTGAGAAATGTTTACATGTGTGAAATGAAATAGCTTCCATTTCTTTCCGACCTGGACTTTAAGATTTCAGTTGTTTTCTTTGGACTAAATCATTGCTGGTAATTGTGTGCAACTGTTCAAAGTGACTCCGATAAGAATTTAGAATAAATTAAGCATTTCTCCACACATTTAGAGTTCTTGCTCTGCCACTTTAAAAGTCATACTGACAGTTGAAAAGTCCACTTCGTTTTTCTCTTTCTGTGTAATAGGGAAAGGGGGAAGTGATCTGTACTATTCCTGGATACCTGCTCTCTCCTTCCATCTCTTTGCATTTCCTATTGTGTGGTTGCAAGGGGAACCTCTAATCATAGTGCTTTCTGATCTGAACCAACACAAAAGTATTATTTCTGTGCTGCATTTGTTTTGCTCATTACTTATTTCTAGTGTATTAAAGATATTATTCTGTGTTCTGTCACCCCATTTGTGATTGTTGTTTACCTATTAAAATATATATTGTGATTTTGATCTTAAATAAATGAATAAATAATGCCTTTTACAAACCAGCCTGATTCCTGGTCCAGCGTTTAAAGTAAGGTGTGTGATACGAGTGGTACATATTTCAAATAATTGAATCCATATATCAAATAAGTTTTTCCATTGCGCTGTACACTAGGCTGTGAGCAGAGTGTATCGCCTGATTGAAATCCTTAACTGCAAAAAGCGCGAAGTTGCAAGATATCCTACAGGCAGCCAAGTGGGCCAGCGATACTACGTTTAGAACTTTCTCTCTCAAGCTTGTGCAGTCAGTAGCAGTGACAGTAATGAAAAGCTTTTTTTTTTAAAACGTTCTACATTATTTTATAATCAACAAAAAGCCAACCAGTCCCTTGTTACTCCCCAATGTGCCTCCCCCATCCCTCACCCTCCCTCCTGGCTCACAAAATTACAGCCAGCACATGTATACATCCGGGGCATTAGTTGACATCTCACCAGGAGGGTGTTAGTATGTCTCTCTATAAGCGGTCTTTAACGCCAATGTATATCCAGCATCCAGCTATATATTGTGCCTGTGCTGCCAGATAATAGAGGTGTATATCAGGGTACTCCAGGCCGCCGTGTTCGAATGGGCCTGCAAGCGTGTTGTACGCTATCCTGGGTTGTCAACCAGCCTAAGGTAGTCTTGTCATCAGTTTCCTAGTGCGGGTCCAACAGTGACCGGGGGCCGTATCGGCACATTATTAAAGATATAGGCCCTCATTACAACCTTGACGGAGGACCACGGTGCTATTAGCACCATGGTCCATGCCGCTAAGGTTGCAATTCCGCCATGGTGGATGACGGAATTACCGCCCCATTCCAAGGTAAGTGGGGCGGTAATTCCCCATTCACCAATGGGCCCTTCCCCATTCCCATTTTTGCCCCATAGGGCATAATGGGAATGGGGAAAGGCGATAATTACGGCACCGTAAATTACGGTGCCGTAATTATCGCCAAGGTCCCTTTGCAGCATGGCTTTTAACGGCTGCAAAAAGCAGCCATTAAACAGCCATCCCGCAAAGGGAACCTTGTAATCAGGCGTTAAGGGTCGGCGCCGTTTACGGCGCCGTAAACCCCTTAACGCCTGAGTCGGAATGAGGCCCATAGAGTAGTTTAGGTAGTATTACAATCTTGGCTAGTGCTATGCAGGCTGCCTGTGAAATGGGGAGCAATATCCAGGATTCAACGTTCTGTTCCAAGACCTCTAGAGCCTTTACATAGTTATCCCTGTATAAATTGTCCACTTTAGTCGAAACTCTGATTCTTAACTAGCGTATCCCCTGGGGGCACAAACGAAAATCATCACTGACGCCTGCTTACAGCACCCCGGCAGTTAGTGGGGAGGATCTCAGACTTATCCCAGTTAATCCTGAGCCCAGATAGTTCACCAAATCTGACCAATTCTAGAGTTATTGGGGTCAAGTTATGCCTGGGATGTTTGACATAAAGGAGGATGTATAAGGATACAGAGGTGGGGTGTTGCTGGACACAAATCCGTGGGTGCGCGTGCAACTTCCGAATGTGGCATGTAAGGAGTTCCATTGCGAAGGCAAAAAAAAACAGAGAGAAGGGACAGCCCTGGCGGGTGTCGTGAGGTGGCTACATGTGGTCCAAATGTCTACCGTTGGTGTATATCACTGCTCTAGGGGCCGTTTATAGCAATTTAACCCAGCGGATGTAGGTTAGACCAGGCTGGAGCATCTGAGCTCCTCGAAAAGGCCACTCGACAGAGTCAAAGGCATTCTCTGCGTCAAGGGCGGGAATTGCAATAGGCACCTCAGGATTTACATTATGCATAAGGATGAATAGACTTCTTAGGTTATTTTGAGTGGATCGCCCAGGAATTAATCCATCCTGGTCCGGAAGTACCAACACCAGAATATGTGGATAACTGTCAGAGATCCTTGTCGGGTTTTAGAAGGACAGTCACCAATGTCAATCTGGTAGATTCCAGGAGGGTACCATTGGACATTGCACTGTCACACATGCCCATCAGATAGAGGATCACCTGGTCGGTATAGGCCTCATAGAACTCTGATGTTATACCATCTAGTCCGGGGGCTTTGCCGCTTGTGAGTGATTTTGTAGGTTTTCAAATCTCCTCTTCAGATATGGGATCATTGAGGAGACCCCCCCTGGTCTTGGTCTAGCCAACCCAATGCTATCTCGTCTAGGTATTGTGTCAGTTCATCGTTCCCGGGGGAGGGGCGTGATGTACATAAACGATCGTAGTACTCCCTGAATGCATTATTGATCCCCTGTAGGTCCTTAAGAAGAACACCATTCAGGTTTTCAACCTCTGCTATGCTGGTGGCTTGGTGTTCCTTCCTAATGGCCCAAGCCAGAATTTTACCTGGGCGGTCCCCTTCCCTGTGTCTCATCGCCATAATCGGGTCCCCCAAGAACCTTTCTTCACTAATAGCCAATTTAGTAGCTCTTCCCTATACGTCCGCAGGTCACTGCGGAGCTCAGTCATGCCTGATGTACCCTGCCTGTTCTCTGCTTCCCGGATAGTGTCCTCTAATACCTGCATTGATCTAGTAGGTCTTTTAGTACCCCTCCATCCTTTGAGATACAGCACACCCTTATACCCCCTTATAGAACTTTAAAGGCTTCCCATAGCAGGCCTTGTTCTGGTAACAACCCTTGTTGGCCTGGAAATAGGTCCGTATGTCCTGGCCTATTTCGGATCAGAAAGCCGTGTTCTCAAGGGCAGAGGCTCCGAAAAAAAGCCAACAGAGCTGCCCGGGGCGGGAGGGGCTCGCGTGGGCCGTTATGTGGACCAATACTGGTGAGTGGCCGGACAGGGACCAGGGGAGAATGGACGCCTCTGTCACTTCCCTAAGAATGGGTGTCGTAGCCATTATGTAATCGATCTTAGACGAGCTACCATGTACACCGGAACGTGTACTCCCTGACTGCTGGGTGTTCACTTCACCATACATCATGTAGGTTGTGATATTGGGAGATGGAGGACCATGTCTTGGAGGCTTGCGGGAGGGTATGTTGTGAAGTTGCTGACCTATCAAACTCTAGCGTGAGGGCTAGGTTGAAATCGCAGACCCAGATTATCTCATATCCTGAAAACCTGTGAATGTGGTTGGTGCACTGGTGAAAGAACTCCGGGGAGTCCGTATTTGGTGCGTATATATTTATAATTAGGAGTTTTATACCTGGTTTTTCCATCACGAGTAATATAAACCATCCCTCCTCGTCTTTTATCTGCTCATGTAATCTATATTGCAGGGTACTGTGGATATAGATTGCCACACCTCTGGAATGGGAGGTATAGGAGGACTCATATCTATGAATGCCCCATCCTGCCAACCTGCGGAGAGGGGTACCTCAGGATAGATTTATCTCTTGTAGACACAATATTCTTACACTGTGATTTCTACAGTAGTTTGCAATCAGTCGTGATCTATTCTGGTTGGTAAGCCCCCTCACATTCCAGGACATAATGGACAGAGTCACCCCTGGGTTCCCTCCTATAGTGGGTGTAGCCATGTTACTTGTGCTACCTCAGAAATTGGTGTCGTGGTTTGAATTGTGTGTGCCTGTGGTGTGATATCTGTCCTGGTGTGGCATGTCAGACCTTTGTGAGTTATGTGAGTCGTCAAGAACCCTCTGGTACCCTTAATAACCTTAACCATTGAACTAAGTAACAAATGCAGTTTCTTACCCCCTCCCTGAACCCACCTACACCAGAAACAATAACCTACTGGCTCCCGTACCTTCCCCCGTCCTTAACTTCCCTCGTTAATTTAAAGAAACAATCCTGCATTGACTGCGGGTGGTGGAGCGCTAAGGGCGTCTAGGGCACACCTAATGGCAACGGCCATTTGTAATGCCCCTTGGACCCCCTCAATGTCTCAGTAGTTGTTTTCGTACCTTAGTACTGTGGTGTTTCAGGGGTGATTTGGAGAATGTCTGGGGGAGCCCCCAGGGTCCGGAAGGTTTGATGCGAAGCGCTCAGCGGCCTCAGCGCAGGTGAAAAATATGGTGGTTCCATTGTGTTGAATCCAAAGTTTGGCCGGGTAGAGCAATGCGTATTGAGTTCCTTTTTTGCAAAGGGTGTTTTTGGCTGCTTGGAATGTTTTACGCTGGTCTTGAACCACAGGGCTGAAGTCCAGGAACAGTCGGATAGTGGAAGAGCCCCATCTTAATTCCCCCTTTTCTCTGGGTGCGCGGAGGATGATGTCCCGGTCCCTGTAGCTGAAGATCTTGGCTATTATCGGGCATTCATGGGCTCCCAGGGCTGGTTTGGCAGCCAACGAGCAATGAGCCCTCTCCATCATGAACATCGATGTGAGGTGGGGTTACCTATTACCTCCACCGGCAGCGTCTCCATGACCATCTCCATGTTATCAATTGCGGTCGACTCTGGTATTCTGAGGATCTGTATGTTATGGCGTCTAGATCGCCCTTCCAGGTCCTAATTTTTTATCATAACTTTCTTGACAGCTTGTTGCAGGTCAGCCATCTCCCGCTGTAGGGTGGCCGCCTTATCTTCACCCTACCCTATGGGCCTCATTACGACCCCGGCGCTAAACCATGGTGCTATTAGCACCATGGTCCATTCCGGGGGGGTCCACCATGGTGAATGGCGGAATTACCGCCCCATTCCAAGGTTGGCGGGGCGGTAATACCCCATTCACAATGGGCCCTTCCCCATTCCCATTTTTGCCCCATAGGGCTCAATGGGAATGGGGAAGGCGCTAAGTACGGTGCCGCAAATTGCGGCACCGTACTTAGCACCAAGGTCCCTTTGCGGCACCCTACTTTAACGGCTGGTAAAACCAGCCGTTAAGGTCGGGTCCCGCAAAGGGACCTCGTAATTAGGCGCTAAGTGTTTAACGGCGCCGCAGCCTTTTACGGCGCCGTTAAACACCTAGCGCCTGGGTCGTAATGAGGCCCTATGTGTTGTTCAGCTTCTGACATGCATCCGCATAGCTTGTCTATCTGTGTGGCCGAAATGTCCACTTTGCATGTTAAGGCATCTATTTTGGCCCCCAGGTTGTCCATGTTGCTCTTCAGGGCTAGAACGGTTTGGTTCAGGGCTGCAACATCTATCTAAGACAGAGGTTGGCTAGGGGATGATGGTGGTGGTAGTTGAGATTGTTCAGAGCATGCAAATTGATCCATCTTGGCCTGTTTTTTGGGGTTTACCATGGTAATTCTGACCACGGGCGATGCGTCTCGGCGGAGTCGTCGTCCATGTCTGGGTGCACTCTGCATGAGGAAGGTAGAACAGAGCGATGTGGTGTGTTACGATGGATGAGTTTGCCTGATTGATCCCCCTGGGACTGTGTCCAGAGTCTCCCGTCCTTGTGCCGCTGGTCGATAAACTTGTGTGTTTTGACACCCAGGTTGTGGTCTTCTGATGCGACTTTGATTTATCATGTGATCAAGTGCCAGTTAGATATTGCCAGTCAGCTGAAGGAGAATACCAGTGTTAGCGTTGTCTGGGGAGAACTAGGACCACTATTTTTTTTGTTGCGTGATGTTACACCACAGGTGCGCTTATCTCCCCTCTGGGTGTAGTATCTTTTTGTTCAGTCATTGGGGTGGATGAAACAGTGCTCTCGCCCCCAATTGCTGGCAGTAACGTACTAGTCAGGGGTGTGTCAGGTGAGCCGGGCGCCCCCAATGCTCGTAGCTCCTCGGATAGCTCATCACATATTAGGCAGATCGGTTTGAAGGTGTTGTTGGGCCGCCATGGAGGCAGTGCAGCAGGTCCAGTCATGCCAGGTGGACCTTTTTTCCTCACATTCTCTATTTCTGCCGGATAGGTAACCACTGGGCCAGCCTCACCCCATCCCCTGGCTAAGGCAGGGGTGGGAGAACCACCCGTGAGTTTGAAGCATAGTGAATGGGCTAGGAGGGTGGCCAGGCTCTGGTAGTCCCTTTGTTCACAGAATTCCCCAAGCTGTTCCCCTAATCAATCAGGGTGAGTAGTTGTAGACACTCGAGTGTCAGTTTTTAGGGGCCAACTTCACTCCTGATTTACACTTAGTTGAATGCCGTATCGAGTTCTGGGAGGAAGACTGGTGGTGGTGGGTGACATTCACTCAACACGGGTGAGCCCCCCAGTCCCCACCAGCAGTCTCGTTGAGTTGCACCTCCTGGCCACCACTGGTCCCGCTGTGGTCGCCGGGCGGGGAGTCATCTATGCCAAGGAGTATGACCAGTGGGCTCACCCAGGGTGCCAGGGGCTCAGGCTTGTGTTGATTTGACCGGGTACCACCCGCTGAGTATTGTTGAGAGTGGTTTATAGGTGTATCTGGCAGATCCCCGTTGGTGAGGGCCCATAAGTGTGATTTTGTTTGCAGAGTTATTAGTATGTTAAAGGGCACTCACCAGCTAACTGCTTCGCCCTTGGCAGGTCCCACAGGTCTTGGGACTCGATCTGTCCCTGGTGTTGTAAGAGGTGCCTGGGGTGTCAGACAGTAGCCTGTGTGGTTCTGGGCGGGATCCATTAGGGGCCCCATCGTGGTCTTACTTCAGGGGAAAACCGCAGCCATAATCCGCGGGGCCAGGCCCTGTCGGGTGGGCACGTTGGGTGCAGTCCGCTGATTCCGCAAGGTTCACACCATTGTATGGTGCCACCACTTCACAAGGCTCACCTCGTCTCCCAATGATCTCATGTGGGCAGTAGGTGCATTCCTCGCCACGGGTGCGGCAGAGCACGCGTCAGTTCTCTTAGGGGCCAGGAGTTTCAGGTTTTATTTGCCCTCTTTTCCATGATGTCCCATGCACCGCTAGGGATATATCGGAGGGCTCCACTCAGGGTCTAGGAGTAGTGTAGTGGTCCCCCGCAATTGGGACACCACTGAGTGGGGCTGTCCCCGGCTGTGTTCCCCAGTTATCAAGTTCTTGCGGGGAGAGCGCCATCTCCTGATCTTTTGGGGGAGTGAGAAGTCCTTCAGCAGCTTGGAGTTATACCCTCCGCAGCACTTCTTCAGTCAGGTCTCCCCTGGTATATGGGGCAGGCTGATGGGACCACGCCACGTGACCACTATCCAGACAGAGGCCCAGGTGGTTCCACTTCCCCTCCAAATGTTCGGTGTTGTCTCCCAGGAATTAGTGAGTCAACAGCGCCTGGGGGGTGATCCAAAGATACTACACACTTCTTGCTCCCCCCAACTTGGCTCCTGCAACCGCGAGTGTAGAAGTGTGTCGTTGTGTAGGGTGGACGCAGGGCACAGCATATGCTCTGGCGCTGTGAAATCGTCCCTCCCCTTCCTCGTCTCCAACAGCCATGGAGAGGCCGCCTTGGGACTCAGCCCCGTCTCGCACTTTCAGAGCACGGTTGGAGGAGATGTTTGTTTCAAAAGATGCCCCTGAGATTCTTACATATGCCTGCAGGCGCTGAAGGGGTGAGCAGGGCCGCAGAGCGGAGGAATCTGGCAGGATTCAGGTGCCGTTGCCGGAGCCTTTCAGGCAGCGGCCATTTTGTAAGCCACACAACAACGCACCCCAGTAATGACAAGCTTGTAACAAGCATAATGCTCGCCTCCAGTCTTGACATACAATGAAGACTGCCCCTGCTAATAGCACAGGTAGTCTTGATTCTATTAAAGACAAGGAGGCAAGCATTACTTTCCCGCCCTAGATACACCGGAGAGTATTGATGACAAGGTCTATGATTGATTTTCTCCCAGGATTGGGTTGTGTATCCACCTCCCTTACTTGCTCTTTATGTTTTTCGATAGGAGATGATCAGAAGAACAACTGGGGCAGGCTAGCGAGATGCACAGGCTGTTTGAGCAGCGAGGCCCACCCGCCTTATTTGGAAACCAAGCAGAGCAGTGCAGTCAAGAGAAGGTGACCTCATGTTTGGACTAGTTCAGTTTTGGTTACATGTTGGAGTGCAGTTAAGAACATTAAAGAAGAGGGAGGTGACAGCAAGGACTGTGGTCACTTGCTTAGGGTACGTGGGACTGCAGATGGACCGGAATTAAGGGAAATGTAGTTTTTGCTGCAATAAAAAAAATGTGTTTTCCCATGTGGGAAGTTATAAAGTTTGTTTTTGTTGAAACTGCTGGAGACAGGAATAAATTTGAAGATGAAGCATAATGCTTGCCTCTGTGTCTTTAATGGAATCAAGACTCCCTACGCTATTAGCAGGGGTAATCTTCATTAAGTAACACACTACACTGAACTACTACCTCCCAACTACGATCCCTGATTTGTCATTAGCTATGCAATTTAAATCCACCAATGCATCTATTTGTTTTGCAACATACCCATAGAGTCTCTGTGATTCATCTGTTCATTCAAACATCCTGCCCTTCTCGGCCAATACAATAGCTTTTAGTCTTTTCTCAAAAGCCATCCCCATTGGTTGTTTTCCAGGAAGCACAGTCAACAATGATGACTGAAGGCCTGAGTGCTACCCACCATGCCATTTACAGTATTACTGGCGTTTACCAGAGTATCATTGCATACTTCAAGAGAAGCTCTCTGGAATGTTATCCTACATATATGATGTATATATCATTTTAGCCTTTACAATACACTGATTGTTTAGAGTTCCTGTTCCGTGCGTGTACCCTTTAAGTAGTATATTAATGTGTAGTGCTGTCTGTCTGTGAGGTTGCTCTTATGTCTCTGGCATGCTTCTTCCTCCTCAGTGCTCTGAAAGACCTGACTCACAAATGTGTGCCTTCGCCTATCTCTTATGTAGTGTTTGGGCCATCCCTCCGCTCTATTGAAAACAGAGCTGGTGTTGTTAAAGGTGTATTGAACTTCATCAACGTAGCACTCTGGTCATTATCTGTCCCTGAAGACGTAGGGGGGAATCTGCTCTGACAACACACAGAGTATTGTACTCAATGGTATGTGGAGCCATTGAAGCAGTGGATCCCTTGTAGAGGGCCAGTGGGCCTAGTGGCAAGCCTTCATGAGAGACATCTCAGCCTATACTTGTCCAGCAAAAGAAGTCAGCAGCAGAGCAACGCTCTGATCTCTTGCTTTCTGGAAACAGATGATACCGTTGCCTCTAAAAATGTCCTACACGCCTTTTGGCCGCATGACGTACACCACACTGGTCAGAGTGCCTTTTAGCACACACTAGATATACTACATGGTAACAGGTAATTTGGGGCAGTTGGCGGGCTATTTTCTTGACTTACAGAGTGCAGAGTGGATAAACTGCAACTGCACCGACCGGAAGGTATAAGAACCACATTTTGCATTTTATACTCGGTGCAAAGTCTGGTTGTAACTGCCCAGCTAACCTACACAACGGGCTGTCGTCATATTAATGCGTGTGATCCGGCCCACTGTTTTTATGAATTAGGAGCATTGCAGACCAGATAAATGTTTGTGTGTACAGATTTCAAGGCACGGCTAATTTTACATTGCTAATAATAACAGGAGTGTTAGTGGAAGGTGGTGGGATGATTTGTATCGTTGTCCAAGTTGACATTTTCTGCAAACAATGACTGCCCCGCTCATGCCAGTCTTTCCATCTTTCTTTTCATCTTATTTTCTTTCCCATCCGAGATTCATTGTGTTTTTATTCTCAGTTGTTTTCCATCTCCCTCTGCTCATCTCCTTTCCACTCCTCTGCTTGCTTCTCTGCTCCACTTCTTCTCCCTGTCTTCATCTGAGATTGGAATAAGGGAAGAGAACGTTTGACTCAGGGTCTCAGCCACATGCGAGGCACACCGCATACGATATACATTGTGGCATTTGAAGCTTTTCTCTCGAGCTCTTAAATCTAAATGTTATGTTATTTACAGACATATGTGTGCCCCTTAAAAAGGACCGCAAGTCAAAGAAAATAACACCTCCAAAATAGGATACATGATCTGATCCTTTTTCTATTTTGTTTTAGGTTTCACATATTTCATATTCCAAATGAGAGAAATCCTTGCCAATTGTTTTACCAAACTGCTCGTCAGTTTTTTGAGTGATGCAAACAATATGCAACACAGGCCGTGTCTACTGTCCATGATGAACATTCCAATTTAAACCCACCATTCCACCAGTGAATCTCACCTTTCGTTGCTCAAAGGTGTAGATTGTGGAAGAAAAGTGAACCCTTGGACTAGGGTGAACCCACGCAGACTGAAAGCATTTCTCAATCCATGATAGTTGTGTTCTACTTTTAGATGAGTGAAATACAGCACAATCCCAACCAACCTCCATTAGAATAAAAGCAGCTGCCTACACATGCTCCATCCTCAATTGGGCAACATGAGGAATATACCACATACAACTCAACAAGTAAAATCAAGCTTCTCAAAAATGGAGCAAAAAAACACAAAACAAAACCTTTGTTTTAGCTGCAGAGCATTACAAATGAAAGTCAATCCATTAGGGACATTCCATTTTAAGAGTTAATAGATATGTATTGCAATGTTCCTATGTCTGCCTCAATAAAAAAAAAGTTCATAATGCTTCTCCAAAAAGGCTGCTGAGGCCTCACAAACAGAACCAACCAACACTAGACTTGATAATGGCAGACATTATTTGAAAATGTGAACTAAGGCAATAAACCATTGCGCAATATTGTTGTTTATTTTCATGCTTAAGCGTGGAAGACATGAACGTCCTCGTGATTCTTTATGGGCTGCTAAAGTCATAGACTTCCATGTTTAATTAACCTAGATGGCTGGATAGGGCTACAGTAAGTGCATTTTCATCTGGTGAGGGCAAGCTGCGGAGAGGACGAGGGTTTGAAATCCCACACGATTGACTCATGTCATTTTCCTCCCAAGGACACAAAACTGGAGTACTATCATAGGGATATATGTACAAAACTTGTATTATTATTATTTACTTATTACTATGTTTGGCTTAAATATAAACCTTTCACCCATTACATTTACATTTAAAACATTACGTATAAACTCATCATAATTAAACATTTAAAAACACAATATCACAATATCAAAACAATATCAGAATTCATAAGCTAAAAACCTGTTTTTGATTTAATCAATTACTGCCCCTAACCTCCCGGCATACACCTACTTCAACTCCTCTAAAAATGTCCTCTAAATATTTAATCAGTGCACTGGTTGTTGTCAAATTCTCACCCCAAATGATTCTCATCCCCCAATCGTCTGCACTAGACATTCTGAAAGGCCGGGGCAGACAAAAGCAAATGATACGGTGTCTCCCCTGATTCAGAATTACTGCAAAATCTACAGTACAGATCGGTCCACCTCCATTGTTTCCTAGCAATTAAAATTTCTTTAGTAGGGTATAAATTCATCTAAAATCTAAAAAATGTTGATTGTAAAAAAGTGCTAGGGAACAATCTAAGGTATTTTGGAAGTGTATTATAGGGTCAACAATCCACATCAAACTTCTGATAAAGCTTGTGTTGCGATGTCAGGTCTATGTCTACATCCAGTCTTTCCTCCATAATTTTATTGTAACCGCAGTTGGGTTGGAGAGTAACATCTTCTCTGTTGTACCTAACTACCTCACGATTGCAACACATGCTGATCCCCACATGATTAGAGTAGGCTTACTCTGTAGCTTACTCAGTAGCTCAGAGCTTCTCACAGGTGATTTGATGATATATTTCCGGTTTAAGGACAAGGACTTCCACACCGCCATTGCATGTAATGACGTGAGGCTCAACTCATACCTTACGACTGCCATTGCCATACCTTTTCGGAGACACAGAACCCTTCTACAAAACAAACCCTCAAGGACAACCCACCAAGAGTGAGCGGTTGAAAAGAACACTTCTGCCCTGTAGCTAACTATACCAACCACGTTCATCTTATAGGAGGTTATTACTGTTAATAATGAAAATCATAAAATAGCGCCTGGTGCTGCAGGATACTTAACCTTTATCCTCAATTGCAGTTTCCTCTGTGCATCATTACACTAGTATTGACCAGCATGCCTAATAAGTAAAGGATTTCACCATTGCTATACATTTGTTTTTTAAACACCAAGTGAATATTTGTCCTGTTCTCCCTGAAGCATATTGGAGTATCAAGATTTTTGGTTTTGGCACATTGATCGTCAACTTGTTCCTATCCACATACAGTTGCAGAGCTTTTAGTTGACATTCGAGGCCTATGGGCATTTGGTCAATAAGGACCAAATCGTTTGAGTAGAGCAAATGCCCCATTGAACACCCGTTTATCCTTGGCGGACGTGTTCTAAACTCACCCAAACTGACAACTATGTCAGATGTGAACAAGATATGAACAAGTTAAAGAGTGCAGGGGCCAGTGGACATCCCTGTTTCAAGCCTTGTTTCATTGTTATCGACCTTGAAAGTCGGCCTGTGCTATCTAGCCTTACTTTTAGGGATATCTCAGAATACAGTGTTTGAATCCCCCTCAAAAGTCCTAATGGACACCTCCAATTAGCCAATTTCACCCCCAAAAGCTGTCTATCAACAGAATCAAAAGCTTACCCAGGGTCAACAAATGCCAAATATGTTTTCCTTTTTCCCTTCACCGCTCGCATCTTCAAGATGTTTAGCAGAAGCACATTCAGGCTGGTTGCCACCTTATTTATGAAACCTGACTGATAAAGGACGATTAGGCAGTAATTCTTTGGATCCTCCCTAATCCCTTTCATGTAGATTGGAACTACGATTGACGACTTCCATGAAACTAGAATGGTCCTTACTCTGGCGATCTCAGTAAACAAAATCCTCAAAAAATCTGCACAAGTGTTTGCCTCTCTTTTAAGCATAACATTAGTTAGACAATCCGGCCCGCAAATGACTAGCCCTTTTTATCAAGTCAGATACATCTTCTCTTTCGAAGACAAATGTCCAGTCCACCACTTCTAACTCCACCATTAGCTCATTCTCGCCATCTGGCATATCAAAAACTGTACAATCAATCAGTTGCCATATTTCTCCTCATTTCTTGTTGAGTATATTTGACATCATGCTCTCTATATCATCTTGTTCCATCCTCCACCGAAACGCTGTAGCCCAGTTCCTATAGCTTTGTCACTTTTTTTCAAAATGACACTGGTTTACAGACCCTGTGCAGCTCTTTTTTGTTTTAGGTCTGATCTAAGCATCCTTTTTTCAAACGCAACAACTGAATTATAAACGTGCTAGGAGCAAATTGCTTCCTTCTATTCAATCCCGCAGAACACATGCACATTCCATTAAATATTGTGGGTAATCCATAATGGAAGACTTATCCATAGTCTCATGTTCCACTCTGTTCCCCCCATAACCCGTACTGCAGTTTCCCTATATCTTGGGACGTCATTCACAATCGATTTCAACCCTAAATAAACTCCAATTCAGTATCAAAGGACTTTTTTGCCGGTCTCGTGTGTATACCAAGACATTTGTAAAATATTATGATCGCTTATTTTCAAAGGTGTAGTTTCAAATCTTGTGACAGCTGATAGGAGATTCCCACTTAGAAAAACGTAATCAATTACTCCACTTTTCACACCAGATTTCCACGTTGGGCGAGCTGGAATATCCCCTTTGACTGATCCATTTAACATCTGCAACTTCGAGGTTTACACTTCTTCACCGCACAACCAATTTCTCAGTCATTACAATTCGTTTTGCCAAATTTTCCCTCCTCACACCTTTCAATACATCCACAATTCGGTATGTTAAAATACCCACAAATTATAATGTTTGGGTCCTCTAGGAATTTGCAACATTGATTTTAATTATCGGTGAAGGCTTCTATAAATTTCCCATCTACAATACCCTCACGGTTCAAATATACATTACATATTACATATTATGTACCACACACTTTCTGATTTGTGTTTACATTGTATGACCAGTATTTGTTTGTAGGAGTTAGGATGCTTAACCATAATGACCTCCATGTTAGAGCCACTCTTTAAAGCCATACGATGGGCTGAAGACATTCTGTCCTTTAAGCCCTTAATAGCAGGGTTCAAGATGATTGAATAACCATTCAATACCAGTGCTTAGAGTAATCACGTTTCTTGTAAGCACAGAATCACCAAGGACCCAAATTGTAGCTCGCCCGCCGCAAAGAGGTGTTTAAATCCTCTTGTGTTCCAAGATATCAACTTGACAACCCCAGCGAGACTACTTCATTTAGTTAATGTCTCCTTTTCTGCATAATAAGGGCCTCAGATAATCAAGCCCAAGAGCTATGTCCCTCCAGTCCTGATCGTTCTTCGTCCCCACACATCACTTTCCACTGTGCTCCTTCATACCCACCCACAGTTATTCTATAAGGGACCATTTTTCTGCTTTTCACATCCTGGTTACAAGTTCCGAGACAAACCCCCTTTGAGTCCACATTTTGATTCAATATCGGGACTATCTCTAGCAGGTCAAACCATAAAGAGAGCATCCCCTCAGCTTTGTCTAATACCATTGCTTTTACCAAGCTAGAAGCTAGGTATAAATAAACCTTGTCAAGCTGGTTATCATTTGGGAACTCCACCAAGTCAAATATCTCTCGTCTCGACTGACCTGAGCTTAGGGATGCAGCGGAAAAGCCTCCACACATCAGTTTAATGTTAGGCCACCCCCCAAACTAAACACTCTTTATAAACTGACAAAATAGGCCTCATTATAAGTTTGCCGGTCCGGGACTACGGTAGGGGTAAGCATGCGGATAATTTAGTTCCCGGACAGGCAAACCACGAGTTGTGCTGGAGGGTGCTTTCTGCCGGACCTGGTGGGCAGAAAGGGACCTGTGAGCAAAGCATGTCGGATGCACCTGAACCGTTAAAAACGGTGCCTGTGCATCCGACCTCCCCATTCCCATCCGGCCCTATGGGGCCGAATGGGAATGTGGAGCGTCTTTTTTACGGCGCCCGCAAATGGCCAATTACCGGTCCGGCAGGGCCATAATGATGCAGTAATTGCCCATTCTTGGGCGCCAGACATTTTTGGAAGTTTGGCAGCAGCCTGCCAGTTTTACCGGCAAGGCTACCGCCAAATTTCTAATGAGACCCAATGACTTTTATCGTTTTGTATGTTGTGAACCGACTCCAATTGGTCCTCAGGCAATATTTTGAGGTTAAATTCACACCATACAGTAGAAGCTTTACCTGCTACCTGGCGGTTTTGTTCCAAGGTTAGGAAGGGTAAGATTGCCTCTGGCTGAATTACCCTCCGTCCCTTCTCTGAATAAAGTACCAGTTAATGGTTCTCAAGAGTCTCGTCTTAACTTAATTTGAATTCATCCAAAACAACTGCTGCCTGTCCAGCTGCATGGCGCCTTTGTTCCAAGGTCACGTAGGGAGAGGTTCCATCAGACTAAGAGATGCTCCTGCCCTTCTCAGAGAACAATGGCCTTACTACAACTGTTTCATCACACCTCACCACTGCATTAGACACCCTCTGGCGCCTCTGCTCCATGGTTGTAAAAGACTTACAGGGTAATTCATAGAAATTCGCACAAAAGTGGCGCACGCGACTGGCGCACAGCATGCCTGTGCGAATGTCTGCGCCAACCGCGTGCGCTAAAATCGATTTCCGGGCACAGCGTATTCATGGATATTCGCATCCAAAACCAGCCGTGGCGCAGCGTGGCGCAGCGACCATGCAGCAGCGCCAGTTACACCCCCAAGAACGCCCTTGCGCAAGGAAAAGGCTTCAAAATTCCCAAATAATCGCAAAGGGCTGCGCTAACCCTGGACCAGTGCACAGGGCTGGCAAACAGCAAACGCCAAGTGGGGAACGTGTATTTCAGTGGTTCGCGGGAAGTTCCACACGCCATTGTCCTGTGTACGTGTGCATCAGGGGTGCGCGAGAATTTCCACACGCAAAATCAGCAGGGTACGTGTATTTCAGGGGTGCGCGGGAAGTTCCACATGCGATTTCAGCAGGGTACGTGTATTTCAGGGGTGCGCGGGAAGTTCCACACGCGATTGGCCCCGTGCGAGCAGGGTACGTGTAATTCAGGGGTGCGCGGGAAGTTCCACACGCGATTTCAGCAGGGTACGTGTATTCCAGGGGTTCTGGGGAGTACTACACGTGAATTGGCCGTGTGGGTCCTCCCAGGTGTTCGCTCTACAACCTCCACGGCTCCTGCAGGCAGCCCACACCACGGGGGACTACCCTGCACCCCTGCTCATGTCCCGCAGGCAGCCCATCCACCATGGGCATGCCCCCCAGCCAACCCACATGTCACCTTGCACTACTGATCAACAATGCATGTCTCCCACCACCCCCACCTCCCAGCAGTGCAGGGACAGCCTCCACCAGGCCCCCACCCATGTCTACCACCACCCCCACCCCCCAGCCACCAGGGGCAGCCTCCACCAGGCCCCCACCCATGTCTACCACCACCCCCACCCCCCAGACACCAGGTGCAGCCTCCACCAGGCCCCCACTCATGTCTCCCACCACCCCCACCCCTCAGGAGTGCAGGGGCACACTCCACCAGGCCCCCACCCATATCTACCCCCACCCCCCAGCCACCAGGGGCAACCTCCACCAGGCCCCCACCCATGTCTACCACCACCCCCACCCCCCAGCCACCAGGGGCAGCCTCCACCGGGCCCCCACTCATGTCTCCCACCACCCCCACCCCCAAGCAGTGCAGGGGCAGCCTCCACCAGGCCCCCACTCATGCCCCCCTGCACCCGCACCCCCCAGCAGTGCAGGGGCAGCCTCCACCAGGCCCCCACTCATGTCTACCACCACCCCCACCCCCCAGCACTGTGGGGCACCTGCCAGCAGGCCCCCACTCATGTCCAACTCATGTCCCCCTGCACCCCCACCCCCCAGCAGTGCAGGGGCAGCCTCCACCAGGCCCCCACCCATGTCTACCACCACCCCCACCCCCAGCCACCAGGGGCAGCCTCCACCAGGCCCCCACTCATGTCCCCCTGCACCCCCACCCCCCAGCAGTGCAGGGGCAGCCTCCACCAGGCCCCCATTCATGTCCCCCTGCACCCCCACCCCCCAGCCACCAGGGGCAGCCTCCACCAGGCCCCCACTCATGTCCACTTGCACCCCCACCCCCCAGCCACCAGGGGCAGCCTCCACCAGGCCCCCACTCATGTCCCCCTGCACCCCCACCCCCCCAGCAGTGCAGGGGCAGCCTCCACCAGGCCCCCACTCATGTCCCCCTGCACCCCCACCCCCCAGCAGTGCAGGGGCAGCCTCCACCAGGCCCCCACTCATGTCCCCCTGCACCCCCACCCCCCCGCACTGTGAGGCACCTGGCAGCAGGCCCCCACTCATGTCCAACTCATGTCCCCCTGCACCCCCACCCCCCAGCACTGTGGGGCACCTGCCAGCAGGCCCCCACCCATGTCCAACTCATGTCCCCCTGCACCCCCACCCCCCAGCAGTGCAGGGGCAGCCACCACCAGGCCCCCACCCTTGTCTCCCACCACCCCCTACCCCCCAGCAGTCAGGGGCACCCTCCACCACGCCCCCACCCATGTCTACCACCACCCCCACCCCCCAGCCACCAGGGGCAGCCTCCACCAGGCCCCCACTCATGTCTCCCACCACCCCCACCCCCCAGCAGTGCAGGGGCAGCCTCCACCAGGCCCCCACTCATGTCCCCCTGCACCCCCACCCCCAGCCACCAGGGGCAGCCTCCACCAGGCCCCCACTCATGTCCCCCTGGACCCCCACCCCCCAGCCACCAGGGGCAGCCTCCACCAGCCCCCCACTCATGTCCCCCTACACCCCCACCCCCCAGCAGTGCAGGGGCAGCCTCCACCAGGTCCCCACCCATGTCTACCACCACCCCCACCCCCCAGCAGTGCAGGGGCAGCCTCCACCAGGCCCCCACCCATGTCTACCACCACCCCCACCCCCCAGCCACCAGGGGCAGCCTCCACCAGGCCCCCACCCATGTCTACCACCACCCCCACCCCCCAGCCACCAGGGGCAGCCTCCACCAGGTCCCCACTCATGTCTCCCACCACCCCCTACCCCCCAGCAGTCAGGGGCACCCTCCACCAGACCCCACCCATGTCTACCACCACCCCCACCCCCCAGCCACCAGGGGCAGCCTCCACCAGGCCCCCACTCATGTCTCCCACCACCCCCACCCCCCAGCAGTGCAGGGGAAGCCTCCACCAGGCCCCCACTCATGTCCCCCTGCACCCCCACGCCCCAGCCACAAGGGGCAGCCTCCACCAGGCCCCCACTCATGTCCCCCTGCACCCCCACCCCCAGCCACCAGGGGCAGCCTCCACCAGGCCCCCACTCATGTCTCCCACCACCCCCTACCCCCCAGCAGTCAGGGGCACCCTCCACCAGGCCCCCACCCATGTCTACCACCACCTCCACCCCCCAGCCACCAGGGGCAGCCTCCACCAGGCCCCCACTCATGTCTCCCACCACCCCCACCCCCCAGCCACCAGGGGCAGCCTCCACCAGGCCCCCACTCATGTCTCCCACCACCCCTACCCCCCAGCAGTCAGGGGCACCCTCCACCAGGCCCCCACCCATGTCTACCACCACCTCCACCCCCCAGCTACCAGGGGCAGCCTCCACCAGGCCCCCACTCAGGTCTCCCACCACCCCCTACCCCTCAGCAGTCAGGGGCACCCTCCACCAGGTCCCCACCCATGTCTACCACCACCCCCACCCCCCAGCCACCAGGGGCAGCCTACACCAGGCCCCCACCCATGTCTACCACCACCCCCACCCCCCAGCCACCAGGGGCAGCCTTCACCAGGCCCCACTCATGTCTCCCACCACCCCCATCCCCCAGCAGTGCAGGGGCAGCCTCCACCAGCCCCCCACTCATGTCCCCCTGCACCCCCACCCCCCAGCCACCAGGGGCAGCCTCCACCAGGCCCCCACTCATGTCCCCCTGCACCCCCACCCCCCAGCCACCAGGGGCAGCCTCCACCAGGCCCCCACCCATGTCTACCACCACCCCCACCCCCCAGCCACCAGGGGCAGCCTCCACCAGGCCCCCACTCATGTCTCCCACCACCCCCACCCCCCAGCAGTGCAGGGGCAGCCTCCACCAGGCCCCCACTCATGTCCCCCTGCACCCCCACCCCCCAGCAGTGCAGGGGCAGCCTCCACCAGGCCCCCACTCATGTCCCCCTGCACCCCCAGCCCCCAGCACTGTGGGGCACCTGCCAGCAAGCCCCCACCCATGTCCAACTCATGTTCCCCAGCCAACATGTCATCACAATCTAGATCCCTGGTCCCTATGGTCAGCCTCCAAATGCAAAACACCCACCCGAGTATTGCATCCACCCACTCATAAATGGCAATTACATGACAGAACACCAATTGCAAGTTCCGAAACAAACACATTTCCCTCACATACACCCAATGGGTGTCAGTGAATCTCAAAAGCCATATCATGATATGCATTAAACCAATGAGATGATACTACACATTGAAGTTTGATGAAAACAATATGTATTGAAGGAAACATAAATAGAATCAAAAATAAAGAAACAGAAATGGGAATGTACATAAATGAAAAGAAGCATGTCCGTTGTTAGGGAGAATTCTCTGTTTAGGCTGAATTTCCTAACCTAGTGAGTCCCGCAGCAGCTTTGCTGGATTTCTGGAGTTTGTTTTTTTCCATCCTGCCAAGAGTGAGACTCTTTTCTCCCACTCTTAGACATGTATGTCTGTAATTCCTTTGAAATGTAAATGTGTTCGATGGGCTATGGGGTCTTTTACTCCATAGGGTCTCATATGTTTTTCTATGTGTGTTACACCGCACCCTACGTGCCGTAACACTGGGGCGTCCTAGCGGACCCCCACCATAGACTCCATACCCGGGGACTGACTACTGTCTCCCCGGGCATGTAAAGTCACCATTGGCTTTACTAGACCTAAATTTACTAACAGGACTAGTACAAACCATCTTATTGTGGACGTACTAGTAGGGGTAATTCGATTACTCCTAGGTCTGTTACTCGAGGGGGCACTGTCCCGTCCCCCCTCGTCGAGTTTTGGCTGGTGGCAGTGGAAACTACATGTTATGTTCGACCCCGAACATAACCCTATGGGATTCGTCCCATTGTTGGAGATTGATACTTTTTCTCGTTAATCTCTAACGTACCACCGATCTACTTATCTTAAATAGGTTTATCGGATGGTATTTTCTGCCAGAACTCGGTTTGTAAAATGGCGTCTGTGTTTGTCTCTGTGACTCCTAAACCAAAGGTTGAGCCCTTTGTTCCACTTTTGGCGGGCCTCTGGACAGAGACCCTCCAAAGTGGTGCCATTCTGTCTGGGTTACCACAGGGTTGTGGGAGGGGGTTTAGGCACCCTGGACCGAGTTGCCTTGCCAACTCCGATCGCACTCTGGAGTGATTGGCCCAAGTGGTGAGCCTTCCCGCTCACCACTTAGCATGTGTTGATTGACAGCTAGGCTGAATGAATGGGGGTTTTCTGCATAAAAGCAGGGCTTTTGGGACTGGATCTTCAGAAGTCGCCACAGGACCTAAGAATCCGACGAGGGTAACGCTGAGCCGACCTGCACGACGACACCTCCGGTGGAGCCCTGCGGAACCGACTCACCACTTCCCGACGACAGAGGAGATCTCCCTGCCGGAGAGTCTCTTCCCCTGGCTGGTGGGAACAACCAGTCCCCTTTGCTTTTTATTCGTCTCAGGACGCAGTGGTCGAATTGCCCATGCAGAGCACCTCGGCAACCGGATAGCCACTACCCCTGTACCGCGACCAAAAGGTGGTGCCTTGTGACGGAGCACTCCGCGGCTGGTCTCTTCCCTGGTGGTGCACCGGACTTCACTTTTCTTCGACGATGAGAACCTCTCTACTCTTGGCAAAGACCTGACGTGCATCCACCACCAGGAACAACTGCCCCCGCCGGAGCTGCCCTCCACAACAAGGTACCGTGTCCGCCTGGCTTCCCTTTCGATCGGTTCGAGTGAGGTGTCTTAATCCTCTCCGTTCCGTTGGGTCGCCTCCAAGCTTTTCTCATTTGTTGTTCTGAACTGGTTCAATCTGCCGATAACAATTTGCTACAAAGACTTGAATGCATCTCTGCTAGAGACTTTTGGGACATCGCGCCTGGCCTCTCTCCGAGTGGGCCTGGCCTCTGAACTTTATGATCCATTGTGATTCTTGCCTTCCTGCCTTGCATTTTATCCGCAAAGGCTTGAACTGTGTTGATTTCATAACCTGCCTATCTTTTTCTCTCCCGTCCTAACTAATGTTCGAGTGTCATCTAGGTTGAGGTATACACCTCTGTCTGAAAATAAGTGGTACCAGTAGAACCTAGAGTTGTCGAAGTATTGCTAGGGGGATTGATCGTTTTCTGCTTCGTAGGGTAATTGTGTTTGATTTGTTTGCCGTGAATTTGCTATAGTGTTTTTCATAGATGTTTTGTTAATGCAGTCACCAAGACTGATGCCCACCCTTTGCCAAGAACAGATGAGTTGGTGGATAAACTTGGCGGCGCCAAGTTCATTAGCACATTTGACTTGACGTCAGGCTATTGGCAAATAGCCCTGACAGACCATGCCAACGAGAAAACTGCATTTTCTACCCCCGTTGGCTTATACCAGTTTAAGGTAATGCCTTTCGGAATGAAAAATGCACCTGCAACGTTTCAACGGATGGTAAACCAGGTTCTGAATGGGATGGAGGACTTCTGCATGGCACACTTGGATGACATCTCAGTGTTCAGCAATTCCTGGGAAGAACATGTAACCCACCTGAGAGATTTTTTGCAGGCTCTTGGATGAGCCAATCTGACCATGAAGGCGGGTAAATGCCAAATTGGACAGAGTAAGGTAGTCTATCTTGGGCATGAGTTAGGCGGTGGAGAAATAAGGCCTTTGCTCAGTAAAATTGAAGCTGTGCAAAATTGGACAACGCCGACTACTCAAACCCAGGTGAGGGCCTTCCTAGGCCTCACTGGGTATTACAGGAATTTCATAGAGAACTCTGGGACCATAGCTTCTCCACTGAATGTCATCTCCTCGCCCAAATTTCCTAAAAAGGTTAAATGGAACGAGGAGTGCAATCAGGCTTTTGAAAACCTGAAAAAGGCTCTTTGCCAAGCCCCAGTACTCAGAGCTCCTGATTACCGCCAACACTTCATTGTGCAGACAGATGCTTCAAATGTAGGAATAGGTGCCGTACTCAGTCAACTGGATGGGAAAGGTAGGGAGCACCCCGTTTGCTTCATCAGCCGCAAGCTGAAGGATCCTGAAACAAGGTGGGCAACAATCGAAAGAGAGTGCTTTGCTATCGTGTGGGCTCTGAAGAAGTTTAGGCCGTACTTGTATGGTTCTACTTTTGTCATTCAGACTGACCACCAACCCTTGAGATGGTTAATGCAAATGAAAGGGGAAAACCCAAAACTATTGAGATGGTCGATCTGCCTGCAAGGGTTTGATTTCACCATTGAGCACAGGTCAGGATGTCACCACCAAAATGCTGATGGTCTCTCTAGGATGTATGTCATCGACTAGAGGTATGAGATTCATCCAGGAGTGGATTAAATCCTCCTGTCCCTTAGTCTGGGGGGGGGGGGCGAGTGTTAGTGAGAATTCTCTGTTTAGGCTGAATTTCCTAACCTAGTGAGTCCCCCAGCAGCTTTGCTGGATTTCTGGAGTTTGTTTTTTTCCATCCTGCCAAGAGTGAGACTCTTTTCTCCCACTCTTGGACATGTATGTGTGTAATTCCTTTGAAATGTCAATGTGTTTGATGGGCTATGGGGTCTTTTACTCCATAGGGTCTCATATGTTTTTCTATGTGTGTTACACCGCACCCTACGTGCCGTAACACTGGGGCGTCCTAGCGGACCCCCACCATAGACTCCCTACACGGGGACTGACTACTGTCTCCCCGGGCATGTAAAGTCACCATTGGCTTTACTAGACCTAAATTTACTAACAGGGCTAGTACAAACCATCTTATTGTGGACGTACTAGTAGGGGTAATTCGATTACTCCTGGACCTGTTACTCGAGGGGGCACTGTCCCGTCCCCCCTCGTCGAGTTTTGGCTCGTGGCAGTGGAAACTACTTGTTATGTTCGACCCCGAACATAACCCTATGGGATTCGTCCCATTGTTGGAGATTGATACTTTTTCTCGTTAATCTCTAACGTACCACCGATCTACTTATCTTAAATAGGTTTATCGGATGGTATTTTCTGCCAGAACTCGGTTTGTAAAATGGCGTCTGTGTTCGTCTCTGTGACTCATAAACCACAGGTTGAGCCCTTTGTTCCACTTTTGGCGGGCCTCTGGACAGAGACCCTCCAAAGTGGTGCCATTCTGTCTGGGTTACCACAGGGGTGTGGGAGGGGGTTTAGGCACCCTGGACCGAGTTGCCTTGCCAACTCCGGTCGCACTCTGGAGTGATTGGCCCAAGTGGTGAGCCTTCCCGCTCACCACTTAGCATGTGTTGATTGACAGCTAGGCTGAATGAATGGGGGTTTTCTGCATAAAAGCAGGGCTTTTGGGACTGGATCTTCAGAAGTCGCCACAGGACCTAAGAATCCGACGAGGGTAACGCTGAGCCGACCTGCACGACGACACCTCCGGTGGAGCCCTGCGGAACCGACTCACCACTTCCCAACGACAGAGGAGATCTCCCTGCCGGAGAGTCTCTTCCCCTGGCTGGTGGGAACAACCAGTCCCCTTTGCTTTTTATTCGCCTCAGGACGCAGTGGTCGACTTGCCCGTGCAGAGCACCTCGACAACCGGATAGCCACTACCCCTGTACCACGACCAAAAGGTGGTGCATTGTGACGAGCACTCCTCGGCTGGTCTCTTCCCTGGTGGGCACCGGACTTCACTTTTCTTCGACGACGAGAACCTCTCTACTCTTGGCAAAGACCCGATGTGCATCCACCACCAGGAACAACTGCCCCCGCCGGAGCTGCCCTCCACAACAAGGTACCGTGTCCGCCTGGCTTCCCTTTCGATCGGTTCGAGTGAGGTGTATTAATCCTCTCCGTTCCGTTGGGTCGCCTCCAAGCTTTTCTCATTTGTTGTTCTGAACTGGTTCAATCTGCCGATAACAATTTGCTACAAAGACTTGAATGCATCTCCGCTAGAGACTTTTGGGACATCGCGCCTTGCCTCTCTCTGAGTTGGCCCGGCCTCTGAACTTTATGATCTATTGTGATTCTTGCCTTCCTGCCTTGCATTTTATCCGCGAAGGATTGAACTGTGTTGATTTCATAACCTGCCTATCTTTTTCTCTCCCGTCCTAATGTTCGAGTGTCATCTAGGTTGATGTATATGCCTCTGTCTGAAAATAAGTGGTACCAGTAGAACCTAGAGTTGTCGAAGTATTGCTAGGGGGATTGATCGTTTTCTGCTTCGTAGAGTAATTGTGTTTGATTTGTTTGCCGTGAATTTGCAATAGTGTTTTTCATAGATGTTTTGTTATAAATAAATACCTTAATATCTTTACACTAAGCCTCGTTGCGTGTTTGCTTGTCTTGCTGTGAAGAATTGCCCTATTTTGTATACTCCACATACTGCTCAACTTTTCTTGAGAGAGGTCTGACTGCTCAGCCACAGCTACCAAGTGAATCTGTGTGGTGCAGACAGCTACCAAGTGGGTTCACCGCCAAACGCCTGTGGT
Source organism: Ambystoma mexicanum (assembly GCF_040938575.1). Lineage (NCBI taxonomy): Eukaryota > Metazoa > Chordata > Amphibia > Caudata > Ambystomatidae > Ambystoma > Ambystoma mexicanum. The sequence continues at coordinate 265,682,354 of NC_090933.1, read as the reverse complement.
TCTAAATCTTTTGCAGTGGTCCCAGAGGGAACTGCACAGGTTTCCGCCTAACATCTGTGAAAAAAAGCAAAACCAAAAATCAAAATCCAAAGTAATGGTGTCCAAAGTCACTGTCCAGAAAACAAAATCCAATGGGAAATAAAATAGAAAGCCATTGCTCCATGGTTAAAATGTGAAAGAAAAATACAATCCAACAGTGAACTATGTACATACGATCAAGCCAGGGTCCATTATCCCAACAAAAGAAAGGAAACCTATCTAACTACACCAACTAATAAAATAAACTATATACAAAAATGTGGCCAATGTCCGAAAGGTCCAAAATAAATCCTAAAAAAAATGAAACCTAACACTACCTACATAACTATGTACAAGGGCAGCGGGCTACTTTGACGGATCACTTGTGGATGTCCCGGGCCATGGCATCATCGAACTCCTGCTCAATGTCCCGGAGGTGGTCCTCCTCCATGGCCCCGAGGGTCCGCAGGGCCGTCGACGTGTCTACCTCCAACCCCCTGCGAATTGCCTCGAGGCACTCGGCCCGCCTCAGTGCCCTCCGCATGGAGTTCTCCGCCCTGACCATTGTGAGCTGTGCCTCTTCCGCCCGCTGCCGCTCCGCATCTATGGCGTGGCCCAACCCCTGCCACACGGAAGACACTCTCTGTCCTGGGTCCTCCTGCCCTCCGGCCGATGCCTGCCCCTCCGATGTTGGCTCCCACCACGTTGCTGCTGCTGCTGTGCCTCTGCCCGTGCACTGCCTCCTGCTGCCTGCACATCCTCTGCCGGCTGGGGTGCAGTCGTTGATGTGGCCACCCCTGCTGGACGTCCGACTCCCGACTGTGGCAGGGATGCCTCCTCCACCAGCCTGGCCGCACCGTCAGAGGCAGCTCCACAGGGCACCCAGGTGACTGATGGGTGGGAAGATGGCACGGAGGACGACTGGCGCGTAGTTGAGGAGGGGGTCGTAGCAAGCCCCATCATACGGAGGAATCCGGCCTGGGTGACCTGTCCCAGCAGGCTGACGTGGTCAACGAGCCATTCGAGATGACGTGCAGTCTCCTCATGAAAAGACTGCAGGTCACCTCGCATGGCCCGTTGACGCAACGCCACACCAGTCAGAACAGGCTCAACCCGGACCCGGATAGCCACGTCCGCAGGCAGAGGAAGGCCAGTTGTCATGAGCTCATCCCCTGCCTGAAAACGGGTCTGGACGTAGGCATCCCTGCTGGTGCAAGATGATGCAGGGACAGGATCAGGGACAGGATTGCACACAGGCACCTCCGCGGCGGCCTGTGCTGCCTCCTGTCCCTGGTCCTGCACTGCACCACTAGCACCAGTGGGATCCCCACCTCGAGACCCCGTCTCTGTTGCTTGCACGGCCTCCTCCTCCACCAAACCCCCCACCAACCTAGATGACTCCGTGCCATCTTCCCCCGTTGGGCCATGTCGGGTCCCAGCTGCCCCTTCTGCTGCCGAGGAGTCCAACTCCAACCTCCGCCTCTCGGACCTCCCCCCGGCAGCTGCGGCCTGGGACGCGGCACCGGACTCCTCACTCCCCGACAAGATGACAACATGGGAGGGGAGCCGGGCCTTGCGTCTCCGGCTGGCGGTGGGATCCCCGCCGCTGTGCTCCACAGCACCTTCTCCGCCCTCTTCATCAGTTGACGCTGCAGACAGGGAGAAATAAAACACAGGCACCAGGGCACTGTACAATGGACACATACACACATGACAGTTGTACATGAGTGGCATTGGCAAACCTCAGACATGGCATCACAATCGCCAACACACATGTCATTTCAACTTGCACACATGAGCCATACCACAGCCATATTGCAACTGCCGGCACCATCCATGCTCATACAACAGCATGAGCAGGCAAAGGTGAGCCAGACATCACATGCAACACAGCAAGTGCACCACACATGTACACACACCACCACACTTGCATGCATGTGTACACCTCTGCCAAGTGTTGCAGTGTTCAGATGGGCATCCATGTCACATCTGCCCATCAGGCTTCCACATACCGCTGTCACATGCATCCATGTTGCATCACTGTTGCACCCTTGTCAAATACACACACATGCACATGTACACAGTGCTGATACATGCAGCTGAAAACAACATACATGCGTGACATCACGGACATGTCTACTTACATACACATTCATCCAAACATGTGTGCCCACACAACTGCATTTGGCATGCAAGCCTACACACACAAGCACCATCCATGTCTCACACATTCCAGCCCTCGCATGTGTTAGCCCCACGGCCCTGTACACCCCCACCCATACTCGACCCCATACAAACAGATGTGCAACCTGCACACTACTGAAAAATCACCACATGCACAGCTCACAATCAGGATGCATGTACACTTACCGCTCGACTCCAGACGGATCTGCCTCTCAAGGACCTGGACGTGGAGCGCTGGGGATATGCGTTCCAGGACCCTCATCTGTTCTTCCGACAAGTGGCCCCGGCGCCCCTTGGCATCCGCTGCCTTCAAGAGGCGCCGGGCCTTGTTCAGGGTCCTGGACCTGAAGTCCTCCCAGCGCTTCTTGACATGTTGTAAGTCGCGGACTGCCACCCCCTCCGCGTTGATGGCAGTCACGATGTCAGTCCAGATCCGAGTCCGTCCTTCCTTGTCGGCGCGGGAACTTCCGAAGAGGGCATCATACTGCCCCAGGACTTGCTCCACCAGGACACCAACTTCGGTGGCACTGAAGCTGGTGCCCCTCTGCCTCTCTGGCCGGGGGTTGTCAGTGGTCTCAGATGGTGTTTGCCCCGACATGACAACCCCAGAGGCAGGAGTGGGTGGGCAACTGGGTCCTGGGGCTGGGCTTTGGAGCGATGGAATCCCAGTTGGGAGTCTTCGGTTCCAGCAGGGGTGGTCACAGCAACAGCACCCCTGGCTGATGTGCAGGCAGCAAATGGCAGGGCACGTGGGCAGCAGGCAGTCAGGCAGCAGCATATGGCAGGTGGGAGCGTGCTCGGGGCTCTGGGGGGCAGTAGTTCGGCCTTCTGGGCAGGAGCGTGGTCTTCCCTGTGCTTAAGCGTGGCCAGCTTGATACGGAGTGATTTGGCATGTGAAAATCCTGCACGTCTGCGTGTAAATCGAGGAAAGGCCCTTAGCGCGTATGCACGTCAGCACGCATATGCGATTTCATTGGACCAAAGGCCCTAAGCGCGTGAGCGCATCTGTGACGTGATGCGCGCGGGTGTTTCCCTCATTACACGTGATGACAGAGCACACGAGGATTTCCACCAATCGCGCGTGGAACTTCCTGCGCACCCCAGAAATACACGTACCCAGGCCAATCGCGTGTATGATCACTTCCCTCCGATTACACGCGATGACACTCGGACGTGCAGTTTTACCACGTGTGCTCGCATATGCGATTTCATTGGCCCAAAGGCCACCATGCGCAGCTGTGACGTCACGCGCATGGCCGTAGAGAATGGCGCGTGTAAAAATAAAGAGATACACGTCCGAGTGTCAAAATGCGTAATTGGTGGAAATGGCCTCATTGCGTATGTGCGTCTGTGACGTGTGTATAAAAGGTACGTGTAGAACGCCATTCCCTTGTACGTGCTTTTCGTGGAGAGCGAGTGGGTGAAATCTGTACTTCTTGTCGGTTCACACGCGATTTACTTCACAGCGTTTCCAGTTCGTACTCCCTGTTACCTCTGACAGCTTTTTCTCTTTTCCTCTTTTTCCTGGGCCTGTTTCCTCAAACGGCTTCCCTACTACTGTTGTCCTGTCTCCTCAGACAGCGTACAATTCTTCTTTTGGCGGGGGTGTTGCCAACACGCACACGTGCATATTTTTCATGCTTTTGTTCCTGGTGGACGGTGAGTCGCGCACGTATCTAACATCTGTGCTTGCCCCGTGTGTCGCGTACCTCTTCAGAGGTCATTCTAGGCTGCGTGTGACACGCATACGTTCATTCTTGTGTTCCTGGGTGCCACAGCGTAGTGCAGGTTTATTTTTCCACGCACGTGGTCTAGGAGGGGTTGCGTGCACCTTACTTCGCTTTTTTGGGGTGCCTGTGCGTTGTGTGACCCGTCATCTTTCCCCAGGGGTGAAATACAGCCTTGCTAGAGCACTAGGGTACGATTACCATCTGGTACCCAACCCCTTTGACCCCCAATTGCCCAGGACAATAGTTCACATCGACTCCCATACGCACAATAACATCAGCGCCATGGCTGGGAGGCGAACAAGCCGTAAGGGTGGCAAAGGTGGCCGTACCCAAAGTGGTGGCCGTGGTGGATCTGGTAGGGGACGTGGCCGTGACTTGCAGGGTGCCCCTAGCCCCCCATGTGTGGAGGAGCAGTCAGGGACACCCATGCCCCCCCCCGGTTGAGGTTACCGTGGCTGACACCATCCATGCTCAGCCCTTGTTGGACCAGCCCACTGTGGAACCAGACCTGGCACGGGGTGACTCCATGGCTGACTTCCAGGTCAGCAGGTCTAGGCCACGTGCGCCGGTGAACGTTGGTGTCATCAGGCCACGTGGATCAGGGGCAGCTAGGTCATCTGCTGCTCCGCGTAGGCAGGCTGGGGAGGCTGCAGGGGCAGCTGCAGCTCCATCCACCCCACCTCTCACACACCCATCCAGGACAGTGTCGGTCCAAGTCCATCATGCTGACATTCCCCCTGACACCATCACACTTGAGATAATGCCTGCACCAACTCCCATGCTGAGTGTGCAATCCCACGCTCCTGCCCCTAGTGTCCAGAGCGGCGCAGGACACTCCGGATCCCCACCACCTTCCAAGCGGAAGAGGAAGAGTGCTCGTCCAGTAGAGGCTGATGCCCCAGACACGGCTACACAGTCCGGCCCGTCAAGGAAGCCCAGCTTCAATGAGGCCGAACTGAATGCACTTTTAGAGTATGTGTCCGCACATGACCGCGAAATGGTGATTGTTGCAGGATCCAAGACCACACCTGCACAACGTCAGGCACACTGGCAGACCATTGCGGACATCATAAGTGCCCTTGGAATCGTGAGGCGCACATCTAATGAATGCTACAAGCGCTGGAATGACCTGAAGCGCAGGGCAAAGAATAAGCTGGCCTCAAGTCATGCCGCAACTCTAGTGACTGGAGGTGGGTCTCCAGCAGACGACATAGAACTCACTCCACATGAGCAGGTTGCTGGGACCTACATCACGGAGGAACAGATCCAAGGCGTGGGAGAAGTGGCAGATTACGAGGCTTTGTCCGGTGAGTGCACATGCATGTGTGTGTCATCCATGTGCATGGTGTGTGTGGGAGGGCTTCTGTTTGGGTGCCAGGGGAGGATGTGTGTGCCTGAGTGGTTCGGCTCACCCATGTGCCTCTTCCTAAACATTCTTGCCAACAGCATTTGGGTATAGCAGCATCCCTTCGGCCAACATTAGACATCCAGCCCAACACCACCCCAGTTGCCCTTGGAGTGTCATCTTGCCACTACACTGTTGCTCATTTACCTCTGTTCATTCGGGCAGATTGTTTGCATACCACCACTTTTACTCAGGATTTCTCAGTCCCATTGTCACATGTCTGACATGGCTATGGTACAGTGGACTGGCTCAGTTTCGTGGACATGATTAGTTTGGACATGTCCCTGTGCTATAGGACCATTTTTGACTGGCAGCTGCATGTTAAACATTTGAACCATTACAATGAAAATAATCAATCATATGAACAAACTGGACTGAATGAACAATTGGTGACCTCCTCTCCCTCTTCACTTCATGGCTAGGGTACATGCCATCTGTGTGATGGCATGTGTATTTGACCTGCCAATCACTGGCCAATGTGTGATGCCACTGCTAGGCAGCATGCAGCAAATGTGTTCATCTTCCATCTTGGTGTTATCAATGTGTGCCATCTGCCTCCCCATCACACGCAGTGACGGTGCATGCATGGGAGTGTTTTAGTCATGTGGGACATGTCAATCAAGTACTGTTTCTGTAGCCTCTCAGCCCACATTGTGTGCCATAGTGCTAATGCCTGTTTCCATTTGTTTTCTTTTATGTCTTTGCAGGGGAAGACGCACCTGATACTGCTGGGGTTGTGGAGATGGTGCAGACCCAGGAGGAGTCTGAGGGCTGACCGACCACCAGTGAGGGACGTGGTGTGGTGGTGGGTGAGAACCCACAACTGCTGCAGGTCATGCTCTCAAGGGGTGTCTCTGGCTGCACCTCCCCGAGCTGTACTCAGGTGTTGATTCGGATGATGAGACCTACGTGCCGTCGCAGGTGAGTGTTCCTGGGAAGGATTCTGTTCTGTCCAACCCACCTGCACCAGGGTTAGAACCCTCAATGGGGATGTCAGGGTTGGCAGGTACGCCTTTGGTGGTTACGGATGCAGGGTCACACTCCGCGACATCTGATCCTATTCCTGGGCCAGCAGATCAGAGGGGGAATGCAGTCCTGCAGCCTCAGGCAGTGCCGGCACAGCAAGGCGCAGTTCGCCTTGCCCCAGACAGGTGTGGTGCCCGCGGACGTGGTGGCCGTACGCCACCTGGCAATACCGCATGGGAGCAATCCATTTACGGTATGGCAACCCAACAGGCAGCATCATCAGAGATGATGGCTCAGGCCATGGATAGGGTGGCCACTTCCATTGTCCCCCCCGAAAGGCTGATGGAGCGACTACAGCAGGCAACCGACTCCATCTGCCAGTCACACAGGGAGGACATGTTGGCGTCCGACAGGGACAGGAGGGCGGCACTGGTGACTCTGCAGGAAGCCATCTCCATAGAGTCCCAGGGCCACAGGGAACCCCTGAGGCAGGAACTCCTTCACCTCAGGACGACTCTTGTTGAGCTTGAGGCTTCAACAAACCGAAGGACAGAACAGCAGCTGGAGCGTCTCACCCGTACGCTCTCAGTTGAGATGCAGGCAACTATGGCAGAGGTCCGGGCATCCCGTGAGTTGTTGCATGGGGACCTCCGCACACTCATCCTCCAGAACGAGACCTACCACACCCGCATGCTTGCAGCCATGGAGGAACAGACTAGGGCTTTGCGTGGGCTGCCTCCCATAGTGCCACCACCTCCGGATGCAGCTGCAGAGGGTGAGGATAGCGACAGCAGTGATACTCCCACAATAGGGTAGCCGTGTAGGCCATGAGCCCATGGAGGTGTTTTTTTTCGCAAGATCCACACAGGTGGGTTTTGGTGTGCACCCTGTCCTCGGACCTCCTGGGTGGCCTCCCCAACACCCCCGGGCCCATTAATGGCCATTTTTTATTATTTTTTTATTTTTTATTTTATTTTTTATTATTTTTCCTTTTTTTTTGGGACAGTGTGTTGCCTTGTGTGGCTCCCGTGGGCATACGCTGCATTGTGGCTGGGCACATGCAGGCTTGTCATGGATTTGGTTCAGATGCTTGGGTTTTTGTCACACACACCCCTCCTGCTTCCCGTTTCCATGGGCTTGCAAGGGTGTGCCCAAGTGACATTGACGTACATGGTGACATTGGACTCCCATGAGCTGTGTGGGCAGTCTGTAGTCAATACTGTGTATACATTCATAGTGCATATTGTTGTTGTATTGTACACTGCGTGGTGTATTGATATGTGCCTCTGCATCCATCTCATCCTCCATATTTGCAGGTCCATTCCTCATGTCTTCACAATGCGGTCCACCTTGGAACTGGAGTCCATGTTGTAAGCAGTGCACCTACACTCTTGCGTGGCGCTAACACTGTATACTTGGAAGTGTTCGGAGGGCTGTCATCATCAGGTGGTGAGGCTAGCTAATTGTTAAGTCTGTAATGTCATGTTTAAGGTAGGTTGGAGGTTGTGTAGGTGATTGGTATTCTTGGTAAGTATTTGGTAATGTGGGTTGTAGGTCCTGCATTACTGTGAGCATTTCATGTGTGGACATGTTTCCATTAGGGACACTGTAGCTGCTGACACTTGGGGCATGTTGTGGGGATTCATTTCTTTCCTCTCACATTGCATGACATGCCATGGTGTATTGTGTGGCCGTGCCGGGGAGGGGGTGGGTGACATGGCACTGTTTTCATGTAGTATTTTTCAAGTGGGTATTCATTTCTGCAGCATGGAAGTGTCTTTTCATGACACTGCATTGGTGGTGTTTGTGTAGGTAGGGATGCACACATTGTGACACTTCCACATGAACAATCTCAGGCTGCTATGGTTCTGACAGTTGACAGTCCCTTTGTTCGTCTTAATTGTCAGGTCGAGTCATCATTGCTTATCAGATGGTATGTGCGAGGCCTGCGTGCACTCCACTGGGGTGTGATTTCTATGTGACGTAATTAGCCACCAGCTGCGTACGGGCTGCCTCACTCCGTGCCCTCTCCCCTCCCATGTGCAGCTGCCACTATGATCCTGCACACTACTGGGGGTGCATATAACAGCTGCCCACCAGAACGGTCAATGGAGCGAAAGCGTGACTTGAGCACTCCGAATGTGCGCTCCACTATACCCCTGGTTGCAATATGGGCTGTGTTGTATCTTACCTCTGGAGGTGTGATGGGGTTCCAAATTGGCGTCATCATGTGGGTGCTCAGAGGGTAGGCACTGTCCCCTGGTGAGGAGGTGATGGGTATCATTAACCGAGTGGTGACATAAATCTCCATCTGACATGCATGCATGTGCAGTGGCATTCATACTCACCAAGCAGCCATGTATCGCCATGCCGCCCAGCTTCTAGGTCCCGGCTTAGGGTAGACATTCGGTAAATGAAGCTGTTGTGGGTGGACCCTGGATAGTTGGCATATACTGAGGTGATGTTTCCCTTAGCATTACATACTACCTGCACGTTGATGGCATGCCAGTGCTTGCGTTCCTATAGATGTGCTCAGATGCCCTGGGGGGACGTAGTGCCACATGGGTGCAGTCAATGGCACCTAGCACTTTTGGAAATTGTGCCACACCGTAGAAATTGAGGGTGGCTGCCTGCCTTTCTGCAGGTGTCCTGGGCAGGTATATGTGCCTACGGACTGATGGGCGTGCAGTGATGATGTTCAAGACCTGGTGTAGGCAGCGTGACTGCGTGGCCTGTGACACCCCACCCACTATGGCACTTGTCCGCTGAAATGATCCTGTGGCCAAGAAGTGCAGTACATTGAGGACCTAATCCAGGGGGCTGAGTGCTTGGGAGCACAGGGTGGGTGATGTGAGTGTTAGGGAGAATTCTCTGTTTAGGCTGAATTTCCTAACCTAGTGAGTCCCCCAGCAGCTTTGCTGGATTTCTGGAGTTTGTTTTTTTCCATCCTGCCAAGAGTGAGACTCTTTTCTCCCACTCTTGGACATGTATTTGTGTAATACCTTTGAAATGTCAATGTGTTCGATGGGCTATGGGGTCTCTTACTCCATAGGGTCTCATATGTTTTTCTATGTGTGTTATGCCGCACCCTTCGTGCTGTAACACTGGGGCGTCCTAGCGGACCCCAACCATAGACTCCATACCCGGGGACTGACTACTGTCTCCCCGGGCATGTAAAGTCACCATTGTCTTTACTAGACCTAAATTTATTAACAGAACTAGTACAAACCATCTTATTGTGGACGTACTAGTAGGGGTAATTTGATTACTCCTAGGTCTGTTACTCGAGGGGGCACTGTCCCATCCCCCCTCGTCGAGTTTTGGCTGGTGGCAGTGGAAACTACTTGTTATGTTCGACCCCGAACATAACCCTATGGGATTCGTCCCATTGTTGGAGATTGACCCTTTTTCTCGTTAATCTCTAACGTACCACCGGTCTCCTTATCTTAAATAAGTTTATCGGATGGTATTTTCTGCCAGAACTCGGTTTTTAAAATGGCGTCTGTGTTCGTCTCTGTGACTCCTAAACCAAAGGTTGAGCCCTTTGTTCCACTTTTGGCGGGCCTCTGGACAGAGACCCTCCAAAGTGGTGCCATTCTGTCTGGGTTACCACAGGGGTGTGGGAGGGGGTTTAGGCACCCTGGACCGAGTTGCCTTGCCAACTCCGGTCGCACTCTGAAGGGGTTTGCCAAAGGGGTGAGCCTTCCCGCTCACCACTTAGCGTGTGTTGATTGACAGCTAGGCTGAATGAATGGGGGTTTTCTGCATAAAAGCAGGGCTTTTGGGACTGGATCTTCAGAAGTCGCCACAGGACCTAAGAATCCGACGAGGGTAACGCTGAGCCGACCTGCACGACGACACCTCCGGTGGAGCCCTGTGGAACTGACTCACCACTTCCCGACGACAGAGGAGATCTCCCTGCCGGAGAGTCTCTTCCCCTGGCTGGTGGGAACAGCCAGTCCCCTTTGCTTTTTATTCGCCTCAGGACACAGTGGTCGAATTGCCCGAGCAGAGCACCTCGGCAACCGGATAGCCACTACCCCTGTACCGCAACCAAAAGGTGGTGCCTTGTGACGGAGCACTCCGCGGCTGGTCTCTTCCCTGGTGGTGCACCGGGACTTCACTTTTCTTCGACGACGAGATCATCTCTACTCTTGGCAAAGACCCAACGTGCATCCACCACCAGGAACAACTGCCCCCGCCGGAGCTGCCCTCCACAACAAGGTACCGTGTCCGCCTGGCTTCCCTTCCGATCGGTTCGAGTGAGGTGTCTTAATCCTCTCCTTTCCATTGGGTCGCCTCCAAGCTTTTCTCATTTGTTGTTCTGAACTGGTTCAATCTGCCGATAACAATTTGCTGCAAAGACTTGAATGCATCTCCCCTAGAGACTTTTTGGGACATCGCGCCTTGCCTCTCTCCGAGTGGGCCTGGCCTCGGAACTTTATGATCTATTGTGATTCTTGCCTTCCCGCCTTGCATTTTATCCGCGAAGGATTGAACTGTGTTGATTTCGTAACCTGCTTATTTTTCTCTCCCGTCCTAACCAATATTAGAGTGTCATCTAGGTTGAGGTGTACACCTCTGTCTGAAAATAAGTGGTACCAGTAGAACCTAGAGTTGTCGAAATATTGCTAGGGGGATTGATCGTTTTCTTATGCGTAGAGTAATTGTGTTTGATTTGTTTGCCGTGATAGTGCCATAGTGTTTTTCATAGATGTTCTGTTATAAATAAATACCTTAATATCTTTACACTAAGCATTGTTGCGTGTTTGCTTGTCTTGCTGTGAAGAATTGCCCTATTTTGTATACTCCACATACTGCTCAACTTTTCTTGAGAGAGGTCTGACTGCTCAGCCACAGCTACCAAGTGAATCTGTGTGGTACAGACTGCTACCAAGTGGGTTCACCGCCAAACACCTGTAGTCCTAAATCTTTTGCAGTGGTCCCAGAGGGAACTGCACAGGTTTCCGCCTAACACTGGTGTACAGCGGTGGGATTTGTATCGAGTATACAGTTTAGAGTGCTTTTCGACACTGTGGGATAACTAACCACAAAACTTTGCACAAAAAGCAACTTTCAAAAAAACATGTCTACGATGGAAACTTACAGTCAAGAGTCCTTGTCAGGTGAAAATACTGAGAGTCTGCGAGCTATCTGTAGGCAAGAGAATCTTCCTGTAAGAGGCAAGAAGTTAGAACTGATAGAGAGATTGCTGGCGAACCAAAGTCTGGGTACTGGTTCAGAGGAACCAATCTCTCCAGCGAATGTAGATAACAGTAATGGTTTTGATCTGAATCGTAATTCTGATGATAGCGATGAAGAGGCTGACGAGGACGGCGAGGCTAACGAAACTGTCTCCCCTGCTCCTCTACCCGCCTTACCAGCTCTGCCTACGGGGCCCATACCAGGTCCCACAAGTAACCCTGCTTATTTTGAACTTGAAAAAATGAAGCTCGAACTAGAATACAAATGGTTCTTGGCTCAATCTGAACGAAACCAAGAGCTCGAGTTCAGACGGATGAATGCCCAGGCTGAGCAGAAGCAAGCTGAGTTAAGACTCAGAGAAATAGAACTTAATCACGAGTTAGAGAAGAAAAAGTTGTCTATGGAAAATGCTTCTCTCTCCTCTGGTTCCTCTAGGAGCTCCAGTCCCAAAAGACCCCGGATGCCGAAGGAATTAATGGGTATGTATGAACCGAGATTGGATGTGTTGGATTGGTTGAAACTGTTCGAATACAATCATGGGCTCCAGGACATCACCGGGAATGCGTTGCTTCCCTGGTTGTTCTCTAGGCTCCCTCCTGTTGCGACTGATGTGGTAATGGAGATGGGGGAGGCGGAAAAGACGGATTAGGAAAGTATGAAACTAGCTTTAATAGCTAGATTCGGGAAGACCCCTTCCCAGTATCTTAAGAGGTTTAGAACCCTCAAAAAGCATGATGGTACCCCTTCGGCTACCTGGGTGAGTGAAGGGTTGAAAAACTTAGATGGATGGATTAAGGGTTACAAAGTGAACACTTATGAGGGTATGAGAAATCTTTTTATGTTGGAGTCTATTTATGATGCCTGTTCTCCTGAGCTCAGACAGCACTTGGCTGATTCGAAGGAAGTGGATTCCAGGGAGCTAGCTAGGGCTGCTGACTTATGGGTTGCCAACAGGGCTACTCATAAGGATTCTAGGGAAACTCAGAAAAAGGATGAGGGAAAACAGCCTAGAAAAGACTCAAAAGAGAATTCGAATAACTCACATTCCAAAGAGGGCCCCAAGCAAAACCAGAAGGGTAAGCCACTGGGAAAACCACAGCAGAATAGTGTGTCTTCTGGTGCCAAACCGGAAGGAGGTCAGAACAAGCCACCATTCCAGAAAGCATTCGGTAAATGCTTTGTTTGTGGCTCGACTGACCACGTGAAAGGAGATCCCAGATGTAAGGGTAAACCTTCAGGGGTCCAGCTTGTCTCCTTAGCCTTCGCTCCAGAGGAGGAAGTCCAAATAGCAAGTGGAAACTTTCTACTGCTAGCTGACGAACCCATTGGAGTCTCAGCCAGCGTTTCTTTAGTATCTCTGGGGTTGTGGGAACAACAGAATTTAGATGTCTATAATTCTATCCCCGATAATACTAAAGAGTATTATAAGGACAGTGTCCAGGTGAATGGTCAGGAGACTCCTGCCATTAGGGACACTGGGGCCAGCATAACTGCGGTGGATAAATCGTTTTTTCAGGCTGAGGATGTTGCTAAGGCACCCAAACGCCTCACCAAGTTAGCTGGAGGGCCTGTGCAGATGCTTCCCCAATTACCAGTTCTCATCCAGTGTAACGACATGACTGTGAAGATACTTGTCAGCATACAGAGTGAGGTAACAGGACGCGTACTGTTGGGTAACGATTTGAAAACTCTCGGAGTTGTATCGCATACTCCCAGACCTCCTAGTAAACGGTTACAGGAGCTAACCAGACCTGCAAGAGAGAGGACCATGCGCGGTACTCTCCAGGAGATGATGAAGAAAGATATCACTCCTGCTCCACTGGAATTGTCGGCCGCTGTCTCCAAGAAATCAGAAGCGAAAGGGAAACCTAAGACTTCTATCCCGAAGCCAGCAGCCCGCATTCCAGTGCAGACAACACGGACTTCCCCGCGGTTGTCCACAGTTACACCCGTAACTCCACCTCCAGCGAGGCTGAGAGGGAGGTACAACCCTGTGCGGTAGCATTAGACTCCGAGGAAGAGCTAATGGAAGGCCAGGAACTCATTGGAGATCTGAATCCTGTTGACCATCCTGAGCTGCAGTCTTTACTGGCAGAAGGTGGACCCAGCAGGGCAGACTTCAGTAAGGGACAGAGAGAATGTCCAACTCTGGAAGGTCTTCACCACCAGGCAGAAGCTCAGGTTGAAGGGCAAGAGCCTGGGAAATACAGGTTGCACTGGGAAGATGGCCTCTTCTACAGTGAACCGACCGAGTCTGCACCTGGAGACTACAAACAACTCGTAGTACCCCAGGAGAACAGACCACAGTTCTTGCAGTTATCCCACGAGATTCCTTTGGCTGGTCACTTGAGTTTCAAGAAGACTAAGGAAAGGCTCTCTCTCTACTTCTATTGGCCGAAGATGGGGGCCGAAGTAGAAAAACACTGCAGGAACTGCCACACCTGCCAGATCTCTGGTAAGGTTGGCTCCAAGAATGTGGCACCTTTAGTGCCTCTCCCAGTTGTGGGAGTCCCATTTGAGAGAGTAGGGATTGACATTGTTGGTCCCCTTGATCCTCCAACCTCCTCAGGCAACAGGTTTATACTTGTTGTAGTAGACCATGCTAGTAGGTATCCTGAGGCAATTCCTATGAGGACTGTTACAGCTCCGGCTGTGGCTAAGGCCCTCCTTGGTATTTTTACTAGGGTCGGGTTTCCTAAGGAAGTAATCTCTGACAGGGGGTCAAACTTTATGTCCCACTACATGAAAGCCATGTGGAAAACCTGCAGAGTTACTTACAAGTTCTCAACGGCTTATCACCCACAAACCAATGGGTTGGTAGAGCGGTTCAACCGAACCATGAAGAGCATGATAGGTGCTTTAGAGGAACCCCTTAAGCGTAAGTGGGACCTTCTACTGCCATGCCTTCTCTTTGCTTATAGAGAAGTCCCTCAGGAAGGCGTAGGTTACTCGCCCTTCGAACTCGTCTATGGTCATCCGGTCAGAGGTCCATTGGACCTGATTAAGGAGGGGTTGGAGAGTGCTCCTTCCCCCTAGCCAGTCAGAGTGACTGACTACGTGATAGGTCTCCGGAGGAGAATGTCACACATGATGACAAAAGCAAGCGATAACTTGAAAGCTGGACAAGCATTGGTCAAGCACTGGCACGATCAAAAGGCTAACATGGTTGAGTTCGCTCAAGACCAGCTTGTTCTCGTTATGATCCCAACAAGGCAGAGGGCCTTGCAAGATAAGTGGATAGGACCCTTCCGAGTAGTGGGTAAACTTGGAGAGGTTAACTATGTGGTGGACTTGGGCAATCCCAAGGAGGCTCCGAAAGTCTTTCACACTAACCGACTTAAAGCGTATGTCTCACGACCTGATGTAGGAGCGTTGCTTCTAGCATCATCCGAGGAAGAAGAAGAGAGTGAAGCTCTTCCGGATCTCCTCAGAGGCTTACCTTTAGATGAAAAAATTGAAGGAGTAAATCTCTCCTCCAATCTGACACCCGAGCAACAAGACGAGTGCAAATCTATGTTGAATCAGTTTGCCTCGCTGTTCTCGCTTTCACCAGGCTTGACCCCTTGGGGCCAGCACGACATACTCACTGGTGACTGTCTGCCAGTCAAAAGCAGAGGATACCGCATGTCAGAAAACGGACGAACCCACATCAAAGGTGAGGTCAGCAAGATGCTTGATCTCGGGGTAATAGAGCCCTCTACTAGTCCATGGTCTGGCCCAGTTGTGTTAGTACCAAAGGCCGGATCTAAAGAACTTAGATTCTGCGTGGATTATAGAGCTCTTAATGCAGTCACCCAGACTGATGCCCACCCTTTGCCAAGAACAGATGAGTTGGTGGATAAACTTGGCGCCGCCCAGTTCCTCAGCACATTTGACTTGATGTCAGGCTATTGGCAAATAGCCCTGAAAGACCATGCCAAGGAGAAAACTGCATTTTCTACCCCCGTTGGCTTATACCAGTTTAAGGTAATGCCTTTCGGATTGAAGAATGCACCTGCTACGTTTCAATGGATGGAAAACCAGGTTCTGAATGGGATGGAGGACTTCTGCATGGCATACTTGGATGACATCGCAGTGTTCAGCAATTCCTGGGAAGAACATGTAACCCACCTGAGAGATGTTTTGCAGGCTCTTGGACGAGCCAATCTGACTATAAAGGCGAGCAAATGCCAAATTGGACAGAGTAAGGTAGTCTATCTTGGGCATGAGGTAGGCGGTGGAGAAATAAGGCCTTTGCTCATTAAAATTGAAGCTGTGCAAAATTGGACAACACCGACTACTCAAACCCAGGTGAGAGCCTTCCTAGGCCTCACTGGGTATTACAGGAATTTCATAGAGAATTATGGGACCATAGCTTCTCCACTGAATGTCATCTCCTCGCCCAAATTTCCTAAAACGGTTAAATGGAACGAGGAGTGCAATCAGGCTTTTGAAAACCTGAAAAAGGCTCTTTGCCAAGCCCCAGTACTCAGAGCTCCTGATTACCGCCAACACTTCATTTTGCAGACAGATGCTTCAAATGTAGGAATAGGTGCCGTACTCAGTCAACTGGATGGGAAAGGTAGGGAGCACCCCGTTTGCTTCATCAGCCGCAAGCTGAAGGATCCTGAAACAAGGTGGGCAACAATCGAAAGAGAGTGCTTTGCTATTGTGTGGACTCTGAAGAAGTTTAGGCCGTACTTGTATGGTTCTACTTTTGTCATTCAGACTGACCACCAACCCTTGGATGGTTAATGCAAATGAAAGGGGAAAACCCAAAACTATTGAGATGGTCGATCTGCCTGCAAGGGTTTGATTTCACCATTGAGCACAGGTCAGGGTGTCACCACCAAAATGCTGATGGTCTCTCTAGGATGTATGTCATCGACTAGAGGTATGAGATTCATCCAGGAGTGGATTAAATCCTCCTGTCCCTTAGTCTGGGGGGGCGAGTGTTAGGGAGAATTCTCTGTTTAGGCTGAATTTCCTACCCTAGTGAGTCCCCCAGCAGCTTTGCTGGATTTCTGGAGTTTGTTTTTTTCCATCCTGCCAAGAGTGAGACTCTTTTCTCCCACTCTTGGACATGTATGTTTGTAATTCCTTTGAAATGTCAATGTGTTCGATGGGCTATGGGGTCTTTTACTCCATAGGGTCTCATATGTTTTTCTATGTGTGTTACGCCGCACCCTACGTGCCGTAACACTGGGGCGTCCTAGCGGACCCCCACCATAGACTCCATACCCGGGGACTGACTACTGTCTCCCCGGGCATGTAAAGTCACCATTGGCTTTACTAGACCTAAATTTATTAACAGAACTAGTACAAACCATCTTATTGTGGACGTACTAGTAGGTGTAATTCGATTACTCCTAGGTCTGTTACTCGAGGGGGCACTGTCCCGTCCCCCCTCATCGAGTTTTGGCTGGTGGCAGTGGAAACTACTTGTTATGTTCGACCCCGAACATAACCCTATGGGATTTGTCCCATTGTTGGAGATTGACCCTTTTTCTCATTAATCTCTAACGTACCACCGGTCTCCTTATCTTAAATCAGTTTATCGGATGGTATTTTCTGCCAGAACTCAGTTTTTAAAATGGTGTCTGTGTTCGTCTCTGTGACTCCTAAACTAAAGGTTGAGCCCTTTGTTCCACTTTTGGCGGGCCTCTGGACAGAGACCCTCCAAAGTGGTGCCATTCTGTCTGGGTTACCACAGGGGTGTGGGAGGGGGTTTAGGCACCCTGGACCGAGTTGCCTTGCCAACTCCGGTCGCACTCTGGAGTGATTGTCCCAAGGGGTGAGCCTTCCCGCCCACCACTTAGCATGTGTTGATTGACAGCTAGGCTGAATGAATGGGGGTTTTCTGCATAAAAGCAGGGCTTTTGGGACTGGATCTTCAGGAGTCGCCACAGGACCTAAGAATCCGACAAGGGTAACGCTGAGCCGACCTGCACGACGACACCTCCGGTGGAGCCCTGCGGAACCGACTCACCACTTCCCGACGACAGAGGAGATCTCCCTGCCGGAGAGTCTCTTCCCCTGGCTGGTGGGAACAACCAGTCCCCTTTGCTTTTTATTCGCCTCAGGACGCAGTGGTCGAATTGCCCGTGCAGAGCACCTCGGCAACCGGATAGCCACTACCCCTGTACCGCGACCAAAAGGTGGTGCCTTGTGACGGAGCACTCTGCGGCTGGTCTCTTCCCTGGTGGTGCACCGGACTTCACTTTTCTTCGACGACGAGATCATCTCTACTCTTGGCAAAGACCCGACGTGCATCCACCACCAGGAACAACTGCCCCCGCCGGAGCTGCCCTCCACAACAAGGTACCGTGTCCGCCTGGCTTCCCTTCCGATCAGTTCTAGTGAGGTGTCTTAATCCTCTCCTTTCCGTTGGGTCGCCTCCAAGCTTTTCTCATTTATTGTTCTGAACTGGTTCAATCTGCCGATAACAATTTGCTACAAAGACTTGAATGCATCTCCCCTAGAGACTTTTTGGGACATCGCGCCTTGCCTCTCTCCGAGTGGGCCTGGCCTCGGAACTTTATGATCTATTGTGATTCTTGCCTTCCTGCCTTGCATTTTATCCGCGAAGGATTGAACTGTGTTGATTTCGTAACCTGCTTATTTTTCTCTCCCGTCCTAACCAATATTAGAGTGTCATCTAGGTTGAGGTATACACCTCTGTCTGAAAATAAGTGGTACCAGTAGAACCTAGAGTTGTCGAAATATTGCTAGCGGGATTGATCGTTTTCTTCTGCGTAGAGTAATTGTGTTTTATTTGTTTGCCGTGATAGTGCCATAGTGTTTTTCATAGATGTTCTGTTATAAATAAATACCTTAATATCTTTACACTAAGCTTCGTTGCGTGTTTGCTTGTCTTGCTGTGAAGAATTGCCCTAATTTGTATACTCCACATACTGCTCAACTTTTCTTGAGAGAGGTCTGACTGCTCAGCCACATCTACCAAGTGAATCTGTGTGGTACAGACTGCTACCAAGTGGGTTCAGGGAACTGCACAGGTTTCCGCCTAACTGTGAGGTCATCCTCCCACTCACTGACCAGGTCCAGTATTATGTGTGGGGGAAACCTGTACCTCCCATACACCTGGTCATCAGGCATCCCAAAAAGGCTGGTTCTGGGAGTGAAAATTCGGGCCCTCACTATCCTCCTCCTCCTTTGGTGACCCACGGCCACTGCTGCTAGGAATGGTATATTCATCCTGGCGTATGAGCTTGTTTGTTGTTTGCGCACACTTTTATGCTGCGCGGGTCGACGTACGCCTGCTTCATGCTGGCGTACGTGTCTCAGGATTGGACAATTTTTCTGCACGTCATAGGCGAACGTGTGAATGTTCCCGCCCACCCCAGGAATACACGTAGCACGCTCTCACAGGCACAGTCGCAGGTAAATATTCCTGCCCACCCCTGGAATACATGTAACCCACTCTCACAGGCCCAATCGTGTGTGGAAGTTCACGCGCACCCTGAAGTACACGTACCCAGGCCAATCGCATGTGGGACTTCCCGCGCACCCCGAAGTACACGTACAATCGCGTGTGGAACTTCCCGCGCACCCCGAAGTACACGTACCCAGGCTAATCGCTTGTGGAACTTCCCGCGCACCCCGAGGTACACATACCCAGTAAAATCGCACTGCTGGGGGGTGTGGGTGGTGGGAGACATGAGTGGGGGCCTGATGGAGGCTGCCCCTGCACTGCTGGGGGGTGGGGGTGGTGGGAGACATGAGTGGGGGCCTGGTGGAGGCTGCCCCTGGTGGCTGTGGGATGGGGGTGGTGGGAGACATGAGTGGGGGCCTGGTGGAGGCTGCCCCTGCACTGCGGGGGGGTGGGGGTAATAGGGGACGTGAGTGGGGGCCTGGTGGAGGCTGCCCCTGCACTGCTGGGGGGTGGGGGTGGTGGGAGACATGAGTGGGGGCCTGGTGGAGGCTGCCCCTGGTGGCTGTGGGATGGGGGTGGTGGGAGACTTGAGTGGGGGCCTGGTGGAGGCTGCCCCTGGTGGCTGGGAGGTGGGGGTGGTGGGAGACATAAGTGGGAGCCTGGTGGAGGCTGCCCCTGCACTGCGGGGGGGTGGGGGTAATAGGGGACATGAGTGGGGGCCTGGTGGAGGCTGCCCCTGCACTGCTGGGGGGTGGGGGTGGTGGGAGACATGAGTGGGGGCCTGGTGGAGGCTGCCCCTGGTGGCTGTGGGATGGGGGTGGTGGGAGACATGAGTGGGGGCCTGGTGGAGGCTGCCCCTGCACTGCTGGGGGGTGGGGGTGGTGGGAGACATGAGTGAGGGCCTGGTGGAGGCTGCCCCTGCACTGCTGGGGGGTGGGGGTGGGGGGAGACATGAGTGGGGGCCTGGTGGAGGCTGCCCCTGCACTTCTGGGGGGTGGGGGTAATAGGGGACATGAGTGGGGGCCTGGTGGAGGCTGCCCCTAGTGGCTGGAAGGTGGGGGTGGTGGGAGACATGTGTTGGTGATCACTAGTGCAAGGTGACATGTGGGTTGGCTGGTGGACATGGCCATGGTGGATGGGTTGCCTATGGGACATGAGCAGGGGTGCAGGGTAGTACCCTGTGGTGTGGGCTGCCTGCAGGGGCCGTGGAGGGTGTAGAGGGAACACCTGGGGGGACCCACATGGCAAAATCACGTGTAGCATTTCCCGGCACCACCGAAATACACGTATCCTGCAGGAATCGCGTGTGAATCTTCCACGCACATCGGAATACACGTACCCAGGCCAATCGCGTGTGAAACTTCACGTGCACCCCCACCTAGCCAGGCCAATCGCGTGTGGAACTTCCCGCGCACCCCCACCTACCCAGGCCAATCGCGTGTGGAACTTCCCGCGCACCCTGAAGTACACGTACCCAGGCTAATCGCGTGTGCATATTCCCGCGCACACGCTATTTTTCACACAGCGGGTGTCCGTGTTTGTCGGGGCCCCTTTGCACCTCATTTGTCCTAGAGGGCCACTGTATGGGCCATTCATCATGGCTGTATATGGGTGCTTTTTGTTAGCGCACATTTTGGCGCACATTTTTTTCAGTCGCAGGGGTGCTACCGCCTGCTTTCTTGTGGCGTACTTGTTTGGCCCTGTGCGCGTCTTTGACCGTGCGCTGGTTTACCCTATTCTATTCCATGAATACGGGTTGTAGGCGAGCGTGTGGGCGTTCCGCGCACTTGCCTCCTGTACTTCCCCCGTGACGCCCATATTTTCACGCGTTGTTCCCCATTCCGAGTGTTACGCCCCGTGTTCCGCCTACTTTTGTGATGTGCGCCGCGCTATGTGCGATTTCGCAGTGGCCGTGGCGCATGCTGTTGGATGACCTGTGCGCCGGCGTGCGCGGCGCACATTTGTAGCACACATCCAATGTTTTTCTCGCGCACGGACTTCCATGAATCGCTGTGCGCTGGTTTTCCTGCGATTTTCGCACTTGCACTGCGATTTTCGCACTTTTCCTGCGATTTGCACGTTTTGGCACCTCTGCGCGGGATTTTTCGGCGCACATTAATTCCATGAATCGACCCCAAAGTTCTTTCAGTTTTCACATCTTTCCTCTCTCTCTCCACATGCACCTTCATATGACATTGGTCATTCAACTCATTTTGTGTCTGTTGTAGCGTCATATTATCTGACACAAGCTCATGTTGTTGAGCAATGGAAATTGTCGACAAACTCATCAGGAGCTTTATTGATGCTGATGGTGGTTCCTCCCCTGATGTGTCATCAAATTTATCACACAAGAGATTCTCCAGTGCTTGCGTGTGCTTACAAACATTATTGAGAGTCTGTTCCACGACTTTCTTTTTAAGATACTTTTTTTCCAGTGTTAACGGCACATTCAGAATCTTAACCATGTTCTTGAATCATTTGATCTCATTTTATTCCCATTGATCACCTTTTTGAGTTTACAGTCAGTTGTTGGGGTTGTCTCTGGTCTTGTTGTTTTTTCATCTTTCTCCTTGAAAAGACACAGTCGTTTCTGCTGATAGATTCATCAATCAGTGATTCAATGTTTATTTTTTCCTCAACTTCTCTAGTAGGTGCCGCAACAGGTGCTATCGATTGAATTACTTTGTTAGATGGAACTGTATGGTTCACTTGGTCAGTGCCCATGGCAGATAGATTAGAGTGGAGAGATTAATTGAGAATATCTAGATTCACCCTCGTTGGTTGATCAATCATTCTCTCTTCATCCTCCAACCCAATTCCTAAGGGGTTGAGCTGGATATTGGCTTGTTAGTAGTTAGCAACTTGGGCGACAGAGGTTCACTGTTGTTGTCTCGTTCAAAGCAGACTTTTGAATCCTTTATTTAATTATGATCTTGTATTAGTGTTTCTAAGACAATTTGGAAGGATTTCCCACTAGCTTCTGCATTCTTCTCTAGATTTCCCTCAGCAGCAGTGACGTAACCTTCAATGTAGATCAGTTTTGAGTGCATCCTGGCTAGCATAGTCAAATGATCCTTTAAGTTCTCATTTAAAACCTCATCTAACTTTAAAAAGGGGCGAGTATAATATTTAGGGCCTACATAGTTCCACTGTCAATGCCCGGCCCCCATCTCCCCCTTATTGTTGGGCATTCATTTTGGCCCTATGTAAGATGCTATTTTTCTTCTTCCTAATCTCAGATGTCGATCGAACTGATGAGTCGGAAGGCAAAGAGCTCTCTGAGGAACTTGTCACACTTCTAAGGTTCCCCAGTCCATGGTCTTCCTTTGCCCTCTAGCTGACTGCTTCAGATCCCACCCACAGCAGTTTGTTTGGGTTGCTTTGGTTTGTAACTTCTGTCAGGAATTAGGACCATTGTATCCCAATGGCACAGCATTGATTAAATTAGTTGTTATTCACCTTTGTCAGCTGATGATCACACAATTCTAACACTGGTTCAGCTAATGTACCCAATAGGGTTCCATGTGATATTTTCGCCGCAAAAATATCGCGATGCAAAAATATCGCCATATTTTTGCGGCGAAAATAACGCATGGACCCTGCGGGGCACCACCCCGCAACCCCCGCATCATTTTTTTATGTGCGGGGGACAACCCCGCAACCCCCCCACCTAATATGTTCGCCACCAAAAATATCGCCTATGGCCGTTCCCGACGAACATATGTACGGCGATATTTTTGCTGGCGAAAATATTACCTGAGACCCCCAATAGTTCATCCCAACTAGTAATTAATTACAGTATTGTTAAGGGCGCGTGCTGAGTTTTGATCAGTCTCCATTTCTAATTTAATCTTCAAAATTGCCTTTTTTAAAGTTATAGCCAAAGTGCAACAATCCATTCCGATTTGTGCATTCAGAGGTTAATTTCTCTGTCAACCTTCCTCTATTGATGCATTTCCGTTATGCATATTTGGAGATAAAGAAATTGATGGATTTCTCTCCACTGCCCTGGCATTCGCCCTAGACTCCACTGCCGCACAACTGCCCTGTCTTTTCAACGGTTTACTGTGATATGACCCCACGCAGTCCCTCCATACCCCTCCACATGTTTTATTAACTTTACACCCCCCACCCCACATATATATGCGGTCAAATTGTGCATACCAAATTTCGTCTTTGGAGATGTGGTCTTTTCTTTCTCTGTCTTTTTGGGTGTTTCCCTTTGCAACATATATCAGGGCCCTGGTCTCTGTTGGGCATCTATGTGAAAACATCTCCAAAGTGGAAGTCTGTAGGAAAGGGTTGCGTTTGCGAATGGATGCACTCCGCATCCTGCGGGGCTATGCTTGATTTTGCCCAAATTGCCATTTCTGGCTGCTGAGTTGACTCCCGAATTTCTGAGTCTGCTCAAGCTGTGTTGCAATCCATTACAGAAAAATCTTTTCTTGTTGTTTTTAAAATGCTCATCTGCTGAATCCATTACCATTTTCTTCTTTAAATGTGTTTTTTATTACAGTGAAGGTGTGCACCCAACAAAAGCACGCAATATCCAATAGACCAAAATAATGGACACACCCTGTTCCGGAATGAGACCAGGAGATAAGTTGCAAAGAGAAACATATTTTATATAGAATATAAAATTAGCAAGCAAAGATCTCTGCTGCCCGAGAGCGCTCTGCCAAACAATACACGGGCAGCACATTATGAGCCAAATTCACGTCACGGGTGAACGACATACGGTATGAACAACAGTTTCAATTTGTTGGCCCACATGGCAAAGCTTGCTCTATAGGTCATGCCAGGCTACAGTTGGCTGCTGTGTCAAGTCGATCATCTGGCACGTGGGTCAGCTGGGCTCATCTCCGCGGTGAAGGTCGGGTGAACACAAGACACATCTCTAGCTAATCTAAACTAAACAACAGGAAGGGGCATATAACGAATAATGGCTCGTATTGTTTTTCCCCCTATCTTGGCATCCGATTCTTCTGTAAAAGGAACTGCGACCACAGCCCCAGACAACCCCTGTGTCTCAAGATTTTTATCAGACAGAGAAAAATCACCTTCACATACACACAATTTCTCAGCCCCTGAGTCCACCATAAAGATGAACTGTTTATTTCCTATCTCTGCCCCCCCCCCAGTGGGTCTTTATCTGGTCTTAACGTAGTGGATAGGACTGGACACGCAAGTGCTCTCTTCTCTGTGGGCTGCCCTAATCTGGATGTGTATCTGTCCCGGGGAAGCAAAAACATTCTCATTAAGCACACAGGGCCCCAGTGCACCATTTGGGGTGGTAGCAAAAGGGTTGTTGTGGCGATGGGCCACATGGTGGTTTTGGTGTGTTAGGCATGTCTGAATATTATGTGGGGGGTGACGTAGGGTGTTATAGCCTGGCGGTGGTGGATGGTGAGGTATGGTGAGGTATGCGGAATATAGAATTAAACCAAATTCACGTCACCGGTGATGTAACAACATACGGTATGAAATAACAGTTTCAATTTGTGGCCCACATGGAACAGCCTGTTCTATAGGTGATGCCAGGCTACAATTGGCTGCTGTGTCCAAGTCGATCAGATGGTACCTAGGTCAGCTTGGCTCATCTCCGCGGTGAAGGTCGGGTGAACACAAGACACATTTCTAGCTAATCTAAACGAAACAACAGGCAGGGGCATATAAAGAATAATGGCGAACATAAAAATCAGTGCATGAATGGGGGGGTTCTTAGAAAACCTGGACAGATATATTGGCATTCCAACCTTTGTATTCAAGGGGCTATATTGGTACTGGACCCTTCTCCCAGGTGCCTTATTCTTGGGGTTTGATCTATTATTTATATTCCCTGATGCCTCATGATATGAGCAGACATACAGACATGTGTTGGTTTTAGGGAGAATATATATTGGTGCACAGGATTAGGTATATGGTGGGTGTTCTGAAAGGTCAGTGAGAGGGGGTGCTGCACGTAGTTACATGAAAGGGAGTGGAGGACAGGGGGGCCATCAGACCATGGTCTGGCAGGGAGGGGGTGAAGAGAGCACGGCAGGTCTGCAGAGATGGATGGGCACAGGGTCTGGAGCTTGCTCTGTTCTCACACTTTGCAGTGAGCACATTCTGTGAAAAAGCGATACTAAACAATTGCAACAGTGAATGGCAGTACTTCTGTGAGAACAAGGCTTGCGCGGAGCTGAGAGGGGGAGGCAGTGCCTTGGGCTGTCTGTGGTGCTGGGGAAGGGAGAGCAGGACAATGATTTTTGGGCCTAGTAAAAGATGGCGTTTGGTGTACAACAAAATGTAGCTTCTGATCATGCACATTCATTAGATCATTTACATTAAGGTTATTGTTATATTATGCAGATGCGTGCCCATGGGGTGGGGGCGTCTCCCCCTTGGTTTAAACGTGGTATATCTACTGCGGTAATGATGAGGGGGGTGGGACAAGGCCACCTCTCCCGCCAACACCAATTATGGGCAAATCCGAACCCTCACTAATCCTCCTATCTTTCGAAGTTGCCAAAGGCAGAACACTTGCTATTGCACCCACTGATGTTTCTTTTGCAACCTCCCAGGCATGAACACGTATGGAGGTCTCCCCCAGCTGCGTTATTGCTTTAGATGTAACCACCTCATCATCAGAGTATGTCATCTTTGTGTCATTTGAACTGGTCAACCGACAGGCGGAAGGCACGTTGAGTATACTTGTTTCCAATCTCTCATGTATACTCACTATGCTTGGTCCAGACCACATAGCTAATTCAGAATATTAACTGCTACCAACCACTCCACGGCTCACATTCAGATCCACTCAAGAGGGGGCAGAAACCCCAACAGCCATGTCATGGTGAATTTCCTTCATTCTTGGCGGCGTATGCAAGTGCTCAGAATTAGACCATTGCACCGCACATTAAGTAGTTCAATCAAGCGCCCCTTCTAATTAATATACTCAGATCCAGAGGCCATGTTATTTTCATGATGCCTGGTTCCAATTTTTTTCACAGCACCCCTATTGGTCAATACACATTTCTTAGGCAGCATGGACTCGCTTAGTAAGCACATCTTATCTTGAGTACAGGCAATAGATTCCATGTCCCTTATCATATCTCCCTTGCACCCCAGGCTCACCGACATCACAGCTAGCAGGTATCCACTGTAGACCACACACGTCTGCACAATCCCACATTACAAAGAGTGAAGTCAGCTTTTAATAGGCTGACTCTCACAAGGCTGCTCTAGTGTCTACCATTTTTCTCCCTCTGTTTTTGGGGGTCTCCTTACCACATGCCTCATTCCCATTCAGTGGCCCCTACTTCACCCCTTACTATCACCCCTCACCCTCAAAACACTTGCTTTATTCCCCAGCTCTCCTCCAACTTCTAGTAGAGCAAACCGCATCTTCAGTGCTCTTCTGATTGTAACACTTCTGCTGTGTGGTCCAGAGACAATGATTGAATAATTGTGGGTAATGTAAGGATAATTAGCAAACAGCACAGAGTACAGCGCTACTGCACAAGTAGCAACATTTTTTTTGCAGCACCACCACCACAAGGGTGCGGTGCATTGCTATATGGGTTAGCAGATTAACAAGGAAAGACAGGCTATTCAGTCAAAAACGATTTTAACATATAAGATGCAAATCTATTTTTACAGTTAAAAGCACACGTGTTCATTTAAAAATGCACACTATTTTTCACCTGAAATGCCTATGGTGCGAGAGACACATTTGAAAATTAACAGCTAACCTATTAACCATTAACCTGACTAATAAAACCTTATTTAACATAACCCACTAATAAAATGTGTTCTCCACTGCAGAATTAGGCATACTCTGAAAACCATTTAAATGCGTGTGCAGAGATTTTTTCTTCTCTTCTCTGCCTGATTCTCCGTGTTTTTGTGCACAGTAACTGCAGGAAGAAGGAAGTCAGATTTGCAACAATTGCAAATGTATAAGCGAAGCTATTGTTGAAGAGTAGGAGGATGAGAGATGATGGATTTCATTGGGACACGTCATACAGAGGGCTGAGAGGAAAGTTTTAGTGGGCAGTATCAGGGAAAAAGACAGGCAGACATCTTTCTGCACTACTGGGGAGAAGACCTGGCTGTGGGGTCCTGACTGAATGCAGATTCCTGTGTCCTGCTGCAGTCGAGATTGGGGAGAGCTGAAAGAAAAACCTTTCCACTGGCTGAGGCATTCCTATCTGAAAAAGCTGAGAATTCCAGGCAATGACCCCGGCTTGAGAAGGCAAGCGTTCCTTTTTGCTGGAGTTAATCCAAGAGAGCCACATTCACAAAGAGAACAACTAAAAAGATAAGGTAATGAGAAGTGTGGGAGCTGAGTGTGTACGGTAATATGCAATCAGTGTAGGATTCCTGTGCGTGTTTTAATCAAATACCAATGTTGCAATTTGAATTCTGTTCTCCGCCACGCTCTTTGCAGTGTGTCATAGACAATGCTTTGACTGTACCATTTTATTTATTTCTGTAAAGAATGAGATCGTGTCTAAATGCAGCTTTTATAATACAGAAAATATTTGAAAACAGACGGGTGTTTTATTTTCTATTTACCATTACAATGCCGATGATGTGGGGAGATTTTTAAACAGTGCAATGGTCATTTTAAGACAGATGTGTGCATGTCAGAATCAGTATGAATAATTGTGAGTGACTGTAGCATAGCTTGTTGGAGGTACATGAGCCAACGGGAAGAGAGACTCTCTGAACATAGCTCCCTACCGTATATAAGGTAGTGGAAATTACCACAAGACTACCACATATAGCTCTCTGTCGTAAATAAGTCAGTGAGTTCGCCCATGGTGGCACACCAACACTATCACTGGAAATGTGGTATTCCTAGAATGCAGGTCTGAGGTCTCTCTAGTGATCACACGAAAAATCTAAGCAAAGATAAGGGATTCTGGACATTGGGGCCACAAATAAAACAAGGGAATTATGCTCACCAAAATACCACCAACCACGTATACCAAATATGCAGGTCTGGGTGCTGAAATAATGCATGTCCATTGTATTATTGTTGCACATGGCCAAATCTGAATACAAAGAGTGATTATTGCTAAGTTATTTTTCGGCGGTAATAAAATACCGTCAGGCCCCAAATCTCCACAAAATACCCTACATATTTATGGTGCGTTGGCCGGGAAAGTGATCATAGAGTACCTACTGGGCGTGGCAAGCGTGTCTCACACTGCCATTTGCACATTAAAGGGAACCCATTTTATAATAGCAGTGTGCCACTAAAAACGAATTTCAGAATGTCACAAAGAGAAACCACATTCTCAGATCTAGTGCAATATTTAGAGGCAAAGTTATTTGCACATGGGAATTGGTCTTCGAATAGTACGTTAGAATGGAGTAACCGCATTCAGGGTGAGGTGCAGAAAGAAAAACTAGACAATATTTTTGCAGAAGGCAGCATAATTCAGGTCTGCCTTACAAGATTATTGAATGCAGCCGATAAAAATGCAGAGAAAGACTGTTTAATACGGCTATGCGGCAAAATATGGTTTATTTTAAACAAATCCCTGCGAATGCAAGAGAATGATACTCAGCTAATTAACAGGTTAAAGACTGAATTAGAGGGGGCAAGTAAAAATCAGGAAATGTTGAGAGCAGAATTGGATGTATGCCAAAAAGACATGCAATTAAAATGCAGAGACTTTGATACTCAGTTATCCAAAAGCAAGAAACAATTTGAAGATAGTGAGCAAGAATTGACACACTTAAAAGCCTTAGTGGATCACATTAGGCAGGATAAAGATGAGGTTGTTTCAGAAATGCAGATTTTACAGAAAGAACATTGTGAAAAAGAAGGTGATCTCCAGAGTGCAGAACAAGAAATGATTAAAATGATTCAAGAAAGAGACAAAAGAAATAAAGAGTTCAATGAATGCCAAATGCAAATGTGCGACATGCAGGAGGCGATTAATAAAATGAGCGATGAAAATAATTATTTGCAGAATGAAGCAACTAGACTCCTTAAAAAGTGTAAGGACTTAGAACAGCAAATGTGCATTCCCAGGTCCCAGGAGAGGCGGCAGGGTACCACATTCAATGGAGTGGAGGTGAATTCTAGCTCTGCCCAAAGAGCTAGTGCCCCAGTGACTGGGCCGGTGACTGAACTTGGTTGCAGCGCCCTTGGGGGATTTGATACTCCCATTGGGGGCAGCCACCAATCTCATACACCTGAAAACAGGATTGAATCACAAAATAGTGCAATTCCATGTATTGCAACAAGTAGCCCCATAAAAATAATGAAATCCATTAAAGCCCTGATCAAACCATTTAAAAAGGGAGGTGAATGCTGCATTGAGGATCACTTAGAAGCGGTGCATGACATTTTTAAAGCACTCCAGATACCTAGGGAACAGTACAGACAATATTTTCATTTAACTTTAGATGCCCCGACGGCCAGCATCATAAGGGGATTAAATGAACAGCAGAATATGACATGGCTGGAGTTTGAAAAAGAAATTAGGCGTCATTTTTCTCCTTTTCAGTCATTGCAGGAGGCAAAGAAAGTCGCGTACACTATTACTGCTGGACCTAATACATCCCCTCGCCAATTTTTACAAGACTTAAAAAGAGCATTCTCTCGCTTTGATGTATCTTTTGACTCAAATTCCAATGAGTTTAAAACCGCATACTTCTATGGGCTACAGAAAGACATCATATCCCAATTGGTCCGTGAATTTGACCGTGACAAGTCCCTTGAATGGATTGTACATCAAAGCACCAAGCTATATGAGGTACTCTATTGTCAGGGTAGAGAAAGTGATAAAATGAAAGATACTAGGCCTAAATCTAAAGAACCCTCAGCCACAGTAATGGAAATCAGGTCAGCCAAAATGTCCCTTGAGTCTGCTCAAAGCCAAGGTAAAAATAATGTGACACCTGAACAAAGGGGTAATCAACAAAGATCGCCATTTCCTGTACCAATGTTCCAAACACATGATCCTAGTAATAGAGAGAGCTACATCAGCCCTAGGTACTTAGGGGATAGACCCCGGGTAAGATATCGGCCTGATATGGCAGGTATGAACAATAACCAGAGACAAAATCAAGATCAAAGAAATGATGGTCCCTACCAGTCATTGGGGACACAGAGTAGGTTTGATCCCAACACCATGATATATGGTAATCAGGATAGGCCCCGATATGTGGATCGATTTAATGATAATGGAAATCAACATAGGGGCCAGTACCCACAATCTGAGAGACAGGACATGAGGCAAAACGTGAACTACAATCCACGCCAGTACAATGATTCCCCACCAGGGGACTATAATCAAAGGATGGGTGCAACCCGCTCCCCTCCACAAATGAATCAAGAGTTCAGAAACCATCCCAACCGGTATCAATCACCTGAGAGGTATCAGAATAGATCCAATCAGGGGGAAAACAACCAATATCGACCTAGGCCACAGAAAGAGGATCCTAGAGAGATGGAAAGGTTCCAGTGCCTTGAGGCCCAAGTGAAAATGTTAGCTGAGCAAATAGGAAAGCTCTATACAGCGCAAAAACAACCTTCCAAAGAGGGGGCTGATGGCCATAGCAATGACCGGGGGGCTTCCGAAAAGTGACTAAGTACTCATGATAATCGCAGTGCCAAAATGACAGATTGCTCTGATATAATTTTGCATGACAACTCTGAGGTGACTAATGGATTAAAAATGAAAGTACCAGTAAATGAAATTGTGATAGAAAGTGCAAATACTTCTAAAAAAGAGGTACGGTTTAGCTTAGAGATAAATAAAACAGTAAAGATTTGCACAAATGAAAAAGAAACATTAGGAATTCCAAAAGAACAAAGGGACAGATTTAAGAAAAATGACTCATGCATGGGGAATACCAGTGAACAGGGAGTAAGTGGGGATGCCATAGCTACTTCCCTGGGCAAGCAAAACAATGACCAAACACAGACAGAAAAAGGAAATACTCACAAGGAGGGTACAAGTCAATCACCTGAAGAATTCTTTGAGCCACATATTCTTGAAGAGGCTGCAAGGGCTGGTATTACACTAAATGATCACAAATGCACAGAATTAAAAAATGACAAATTGCTGAATGATGTTGTTACACATGTTCAGTTGGAAGGTTGTAATGTGGTCTCTGATGTTACCCAGATGGATGGGCGAACAGTGGCCACACTCCAAAAAACTTCTGATCATGGAGAAATGAATAAAATATCTCGCACAGAAATGGGTAAAAAGGAGGGAAAAATGTCTTTTCATTTACCAATGTGCTTAGCCAAAAGTGAAAAAGACCTGAGAAAGGTGAGCCCTGAAATCAGTAAGAATTCACATTTCTTATGTGTATTAGAGGAAGTTGAGGACAGATATTATGCACCCATCACTGTAGAAGAAAAATGCCACACCTTCGCTATGATTGACACTGGCGCACAGGCCACAATTATGTCCAAGCAGCTGGTAAAGAGTATCAATGAAGGGAGGCCTCCACAGAGTCAGATCACAGTGAAGGCAAATCAAGGCCCAGTGCATAACTTTAATGGGGAGGAGGTGCCCATCATAGGTGTAACTGAGGTTGACATAAAAATAGGAAAGCACAGAATGAAACAAGAGGTATTGATCACATCTATTTGTGAAATTCCATTTCTGATGGGGACAGATTGCCTGAAAAGATTGTCTCCTCTCATAGATGGGGTGAATGGAGTGCTGTGGTCCTTAACCAAAAAACCATTGAGGCCTAAGAAACTAAAATCACAAAACAGCAATATAAATGAATGTCACACCGTTGCCAAAACAAATGATGCTGTGGAGGTATATCTCCAGAATAGCTGCATACCTAGTGTCACTGTTATATTAATGTGTCAAGACAAAGATCAGAGCGACAATGAAAAACTACCTGTACAAA
Source organism: Ambystoma mexicanum (assembly GCF_040938575.1). Lineage (NCBI taxonomy): Eukaryota > Metazoa > Chordata > Amphibia > Caudata > Ambystomatidae > Ambystoma > Ambystoma mexicanum. The sequence goes on along the minus strand of NC_090933.1, from coordinate 265,650,589 downwards.
TATACTTGGACCCAAGGAAAGATTGGCAGACTGCTATAGATGAGCACACATTACGTTTTTACTTAAAAGAGAATACATGCAAACAGAATATTGTTCCTAAAACAGATTCAGAAAAACACATTACCACTCTGGCAGAAATACACATGGAAGATGAGCAACCATGGGTTCACGTTGGTATAAATGATTATCTTAAAACAATAAAAGCCACTTTAGCGCTTGAACATGAAAGGAGTTTCATTAATGAGAAATTGTTGCAAAAAATTATGGAGAGGGAAGAAATCCCGAAATTTAGGATTAAAAACCAATATGTTTCTGGGTTGGACAGTCCAGACTTTGAAAACCGAATTGCAGGCAGATGCATGCTTAAAATTAGCATTGGGCAGAAAACAATTTACCATAATGTATGGATAGTGAATGGAGCACAAAATGAATTTTACATGGGCAATGACATCATGCACAGAATGTGTATGGTGTTAGATTTCCTTAATCAAAAAATATGGTCACGCCTAGGTGGGCCGGCACCTGAATTTGAAGACAAAAGAAGGGCTTATCATTGTGCACAACTAGTTCCTTATGCAGTCGAATTACAAATGAGGAAAAATACTATTGTTCCTGCATTTACAAAACAGTTTGCAATAACACTGAAATGCAAAAATGGACAGCAGATGAAAGGCTCTGATGCATTTGTATGCCTGAATGAATCCATAAAACAGCAAGGCCTGGATTATGAATACATTCCATTGGTAGACATTGGTGAGGGATCTGTAAAAATCATGGTAAATAATAAAGGTTGTCAGGATATTCATTTAGAGGAAAACTCCCCATTAGGAATGGCCATACAAAAATCACATTATACGGCAGATTTAAATAACATGGTGATTGGGAATATTCCTGAAAAATATGTAGATGCCAAGGGCGAGTTGCCAGAACACCTGGACTCTCAGCCCAAAGGAATATTTAAAATTCATTCTGTGTATCCTTATGATTCAAATGAGACAGTGTGCTGCCATCAAGAGGATTGCATAATATTTAATTTAAATGAAAATGAAACAGGAAATCAGCCCATTGAAGTGGAAGCTGATATGCCAAAATATTTAAAAGTGGCAGCTCTACAAAAAGACACAGCCACACAGTTAGAGGAAAGCGCTGAGATTCCTTTACCAGAAGAGTTTCCAGAATTTTCCAGAATGGTAGAAGAGCAGATCTCCTTAGCGGATGCATGTGACAGCGATGAGGATCGAGACGACCTGAGGGAAATATTTATGGAGTTTAAGGATGTATTTGCAAAAGATGCTTATGATTGTGGTTTAACTGATTTACATGTGGCCACACTACCAGAAGGTTGTAGCAGAAATCCAGTGTTTGTACGCCAGTATAGACTACCGCTGGCATGTTTAGAATCATTGGCAGAGATTATTAAAAATTTGGAATCACGGGGAATAATTAGGCCCATTCATAGCACATCCAATACGCCTATTTTAGGTGTGTTAAAGCCAAATGGTCAATGGCGGCTGTGTGCAGACTTAAGAGAGTTAAATAAAAGAGTACCAGTATCTAGATGGCCACTACCATTCATTGATCAGGGCCTAGCTCAGATACATGGTTCAAATGTATTTACCACGTTAGATCTCACCTCTGGATATTGGTGTGTCCCATTGGCAGAGGAGATACAACACCTATTTTCCTTTACATTTGACAGGACTCAATATGCCTGGCTTAGAGCTCCGTTCGGGTACATCAATAGTGGGAGTGAATTTGGCATATTTTTGAGAAAGGCCATGCCGGATGCAGCGGAAAGAGGAACAATAGTTTATGTGGATGATGTCCTGATAAAAAATGAAAGCCTTAAAAGCCATTTTGATGAAATAAGACATATACTTGGCCAATTGCAGAAAGCAGGCGCCAAAGTATCTTTGCAAAAAGCACAATGGTGCAAGAAAAAAGTGAACTTTCTAGGGCATGAAGTGACTGAACATGGGCTAAATCCACAAAGGAAGAAAATAGAGGCCATACAAAGATTAAAAGATCCTAAAAATGTGAAAGGAGTAAAAAGTTTATTAGGGATGACAGGCTATAACAGAAAGTTCATTGAGAATTATGCAGAAATCACTCAACCATTAACTAAACTGCTTAAACTAAATACTCCCTGGAGATGGGAAAGAGAGCAGTCTGATGCAGTGGATAGATTGAAGGAATATCTTGTAAAGGCACCATGTTTAGCATACTCCATAAAGGACAGGGATTTCTTTATAGAAATAGGCTTTTCTGAACATTGTATGTCAGCAGTGTTATCACAAAAACACGATTTGAATCACAAAACCATTGCATATGCAAGTAAGGCATTTTCCCAAGTTGAAATGAAATTTAATGAATGTGAGAAGGCCCTATTAACCACTGTGTGGGCGCTACAACATTTTCGCCCCATTGTTCAGGGAGAAAAGGTGATTATTGAAACAAATCATCAACCTTTGAAATTTTTAGAGAGTAAAAGAATTAGATCAGGCAATCTAGCGCAATCCAGAATCACTTCATGGACGCTGGCATTACAAGGTTTTCCCGTAGAAGTGAGATATGGACAAAATAAAAAGAGCCCAATTGCTCAAGGGTTAGCTGACTTACATGACTGTGCAGCTGAACAAATACCAAATGAAATGGAAGTGGAAACTAGTTTACAGGAATTTGAACAATCATCACACAAAGCTTTTGATGAAAAAACATGCAAGGATTTGCCAACTGTATATGTGGATGGTTGTGCTTTTCACATTGAAAATGATAGTAATAAACAGTTAGTGGCAGGAATAGGAAATGTCTGGTTGAAATGTGAAGGCGTTCCCAGTATAGGGATGAGGATTGGAGATAGGAGCAGTCAGGTGGCGGAATTGGCAGCCATTTATAAAGCAATTGCTACTGCAGTTGATAAAAAGTTCAGTGAAATTGTCCTGGTGACTGATTCTGACTATGCACGGAATAGCTTTGTGGAGTATTTGCCTGGTTGGAAAGCAAGAGGCATGGTTACATACAACAAAAAGCCACTTAAACATGGAAAAATGATACAAACCATAGACAAATTGGTGTCAGAAAATAATTTAACAATATACTGGAGAAAAATTCGTGGGCATTTAAAAACACCAGGAGAGGATAAGGAGGGAAATGATAAGGCAGACCATCTAGCTAAGATTGGGGCTGTGATGGGAGAATTGCTACCTATTGATTATTTAATGGGTGAAATACAAATTGATGCAGTCACACGTTCTAAAGCACCAAAGGAGGTAGATCAACCGGTGGTGCAGTGGAGTCATGACACGCCAGACCAAGATTTGATTGAGGCACAAAAGAATGATCAAATTTTGGGAATCTATTATAATCATTTGATAGATCCTGAACAAAATCCTTTAACAGAAAAAGATTGCATGGGAAAAGAAGAGTTGAGGGTGTTATTAAAGAACAAAACACGAATTAGATTACAGGATGGGCTCATGATTAGAGAGTCCATAACAGGGCAAATACAGTGGGTAGTACCCCTTTCATTCAGAGGACTAATGCTACACCATGCACATGATGCCATAACTGCAGGCCATAGAGGTTCACAAAAAACATTAGAAATACTAAAAGATTATGCTTACTGGCCTCATATGTCCCAAGATGTGGAATTATATACTAGAGGATGTCTAGTATGCGCCCAATTTAAACCTGCTTCACCAATGCATAGAGCACCATTGATGAAAAGAGGCCTAACTCTCCCATGGTCAGATTTGCAAATAGACTATGTAGGTCCTTTAAAAAGGTCGAGCAGGGGACACCGTTATATTTTGAGTGTGGTATGTTTGATGTCAAAGTGGATTGAGTGCATTCCTGCACCAGATTGTAGTGCGCAAACAGCAGCCACATTGCTGGTGAACCATGTGTTCTCAAGGTTTGGGTTGCCGCAAAGAATTGAGTCAGACAGAGGAAGTCATTTTACAAGTACTCTAATGAGCAAGGTATGGCAAATACTAGGTGTGAAAAGGAAACTACATATCGCATATCGGGCGGCGTCTTCAGGTACAGTTGAAAGAAGCAATAGGTCTGTTGTGGATATTTTAAAGAAATTTGTGGCAGAAGCAGGTTCCAGCTGGGATTTACGTTTACCGTTGGTTCTGATGGCAATCAGGTCGACTCCTGCCAAAGCAACAGGTGTTAGCCCCCATGAGGTCTTGACAGGTAGGAAAATGGTGTTACCACAACACCTACTATACAGAACACATGAGCAAACTCTAGTGAGTGCATCCACGGTTCATGAATATATTGATGAACTGAGGAGGCATTTGCAACATGCATTTGCTTTTGTGCAGAGAAATCTGGAAAGGGCTGCTGACAGTGCTAAGTCATATTATGACAAAAAGACATCAGTAAAGGAATACAGTGTAGGGGATCAGGTGTACAAGTTTCATTTTGGAAAAAGTAAACAGAAAAATTCTAAATTTCTAGCAGCCTGGCAGGGGCCATTTCGAATTATAGATAAGGTCTCTCCTGTAGTGTATAAAATTTTGAAAAATGAAGGTGAAACAGCAATAGATCAGTTTGTCCATGTAAATCAAATCAAACCATGCCATCCCAGACATGAGATCAGGCAGCTTGAGCATGTGGAAACGGATAGAGTCCCTTGAGAAAATAAATGGGTGTAATCAGGAGGCAGTGACAAAGAAGTTAAAAAAAGTTGATTGTTATGATGGCACATAAACACTGTAATATATGTAAAAATATATAATATAAATAAATAAATAAATAAATAAATGCACATGTAACGGAAGCTCATGGTTGATTGTGCTATCAGTAAAAATGAAAATGTTACTGATTTTACTGACTACGTCAGGAAGAGAAAGATATCCCAATACACATGCATTTTAAAAGAAAAAGAAAGAACAAGTTGTTTTTAGGAATTGGCTTGGATTATAGCCAAGTTCTAAAAACAAAAGGAGGGTATATGTAAGGATAATTAGCAAACAGCACAGAGTACAGCGCTACTGCACAAGTAGCAAAATTTTTTTTGCAGCACCACCACCACAAGGGTGCGGTGCATTGCTATATGGGTTAGCAGATTAACAAGGAAAGACAGGCTATTCAGTCAAAAACGATTTTAACATATAAGATGCAAATCTATTTTTACAGTTAAAAGCACACGTGTTCATTTAAAAATGCACACTATTTTTCACCTGAAATGCCTATGGTGCGAGAGACACATTTGAAAATTAACAGCTAACCTATTAACCATTAACCTGACTAATAAAACCTTATTTAACATAACCGACTAATAAAATGTGTTCTCCACTGCAGAATTAGGCATACTCTGAAAACCATTTAAATGCGTGTGCAGAGATTTTTTCTTCTCTTCTCTGCCTGATTCTCCGTGTTTTTGTGCACAGTAACTGCAGGAAGAAGGAAGTCAGATTTGCAACAATTGCAAATGTATAAGCGAAGCTATTGTTGAAGAGTAGGAGGATGAGAGATGATGGATTTCATTGGGACACGTCATACAGAGGGCTGAGAGGAAAGTTTTAGTGGGCAGTATCAGGGAAAAAGACAGGCAGACATCTTTCTGCACTACTGGGGAGAAGACCTGGCTGTGGGGTCCTGACTGAATGCAGATTCCTGTGTCCTGCTGCAGTCGAGATTGGGGAGAGCTGAAAGAAAAACCTTTCCACTGGCTGAGGCATTCCTATCTGAAAAAGCTGAGAATTCCAGGCAATGACCCCGGCTTGAGAAGGCAAGCGTTCCTTTTTGCTGGAGTTAATCCAAGAGAGCCACATTCACAAAGAGAACAACTAAAAAGATAAGGTAATGAGAAGTGTGGGAGCTGAGTGTGTACGGTAATATGCAGTCAGTGTAGGATTCCTGTGCGTGTTTTAATCAAATACCAATGTTGCAATTTGAATTCTGTTCTCCGCCACGCTCTTTGCAGTGTGTCATAGACAATGCTTTGACTGTACCATTTTATTTATTTCTGTAAAGAATGAGATCGTGTCTAAATGCAGCTTTTATAATACAGAAAATATTTGAAAACAGACAGGTGTTTTATTTTCTATTTACCATTACAATGCCGATGATGTGGGGAGATTTTTAAACAGTGCAATGGTCATTTTAAGACAGATGTGTGCATGTCAGAATCAGTATGAATAATTGTGAGTGACTGTAGCATAGCTTGTTGGAGGTACATGAGCCAACGGGAAGAGAGACTCTCTGAACATAGCTCCCTACCGTATATAAGGTAGTGGAAATTACCACAAGACTACCACATATAGCTCTCTGTCGTAAATAAGTCAGTGAGTTCGCCCATGGTGGCACACCAACACTATCACTGGAAATGTGGTATTCCTAGAATGCAGGTCTGAGGTCTCTCTAGTGATCACACGAAAAATCTAAGCAAAGATAAGGGATTCTGGACATTGGGGCCACAAATAAAACAAGGGAATTATGCTCACCAAAATACCACCAACCACGTATACCAAATATGCAGGTCTGGGTGCTGAAATAATGCATGTCCATTGTATTATTGTTGCACATGGCCAAATCTGAATACAAAGAGTGATTATTGCTAAGTTATTTTTCGGCAGTAATAAAATACCGTCAGGCCCCAAATCTCCACAAAATACCCTACAGTAATCATTTGTAATTATAGTATCTGTTTACCAAAGCACTCTGGAACCACTACCCCAGTGCTCTTCTGTGTCGTGCTGCGTGGTCCAGAGTCCAAGATTGAATATTTGTGTGCAACAATTGGTAATTATAGCACCTGTTTACCAAAGCACTCTGAAACCATGGGTGTGATGGAATGACCTCTGCCCTGCATCAGTATAAGGATAAGTAAAGGCTAAAACACCCACTCAACTGTCACACTTCTACAAACCAAGAGCCAACACAATGATAAAGGTAAACAGACACAGTCATGAGATATACCTCCTTTGCCTTTTGTGGAAACATGGACTGAGGAAAGGCTATACACTTAAGAGGGGTGTAAAAGTGGTTCAGTGGCAACCGAAACAGCAAAGTATAACAGTTCAGTGATTCAGTCGGTGATTGTAGTTTGACGGCGGTGAGCTGGTACCCAGGATGCACAGGGGAGTGGATTCTATGCAGAGGCTGCTGTTTAGGGAACACCAGGGTCAGGTCGATCATATTAGTGGAGCAGCGATGAAGAACCTGGTGTTGCGGACGGCAGCCCGAGTAAGGCAAGGCAGTGGTACCTCCTGGTTCAAGCTGAGGCAAAGAGTCACTTTTACTAGCACAGAGTCAAACAGCGGATGGTGGCTCAGGGAACAACAGACACCAAAGGGCAGCGTTGAAGCCTCATGCTTGATTGGTCGGCAGTGCATGCGCTTAAGTCGTGGTACTGGCAGAGCAGGTGCTGTGAATTGGAGTACTGATGCAGCAGGACACAGGTACACACTATGATGTTGCCATGGATCATATGACAGGGGAATATGATTAGCAGATTTCCCTTTCAGAGTTGGAATCACGCACATTCTTTTATTACTTATTAAAAATCAAAAAAAGCCAGGGCTTTCACACCCTTTCTAGATGTCAATTGATCACATGTCCCCCAGCCAAAAAAATTGGAACTAACCCTTCTAAAGGTCTGGCTCAACTGCAAGGCAAGAAAATAAGAGACAGGCTCAGAGCCTGTCATCAATAATAATAGGGTTTTTGTGTGTTCTGACTTCCAGTTACTGTGAATCACACTCCAGTTTCTCAAGAGCAAATGTCACTTCTTTTCTCTGGTTCCAAACATGGGGGAGGCTGGCACACACCTTCAGGGAACCTGCAACACAGTGAAGTCTTAGGCAACAGGGTGCTAGCAGAGAGGCAGGTTTATAGTCCAGCAGCAGAGTTCCCCCCTAATGGTGCGTGGGGATGGTTAAAGGGCCGAGGTGGTCTCTGCCTTGGAACACATGCTGTCACCTTACAAATAGACTACTTTAGAGAAGGCTGCCATCTCAACAGGGTCCAGCAAAATCTTCTCAAGTGATGATCCAAAGATGCATTAAGATGATTCCCAAGAAGATTCAAAGTAGTGTGGGACCTCTTCCTTAAAAGGTGAAAGGCCACATGCGATTGGAGAAAAGCTAGCCTGAATTAGGGGTCCAATCCCAGCTTTTGAAACGGGTGTACTTTGCCGTTCTGACACCACACCCAAAGTACTTTGTACTACAGGAAGTGGAGGGGACAGGAAAGAGAGGCAGAGAGGAACAAAATGTCAGAATTCTCCACAAACTGTACAATAGAAGCACAATCTTTAGAAATGCAGCCTCCTGGTCTGAGGCTTGGCTCTTTGTGAATGGGTGAACCTCTTGGATTCTGTTCCCAGGTCAGCCTCCTGTGGAGACTGTTCTGGAGAAACGGTGTTTCCTGCCCTTACAGAGGAACAAAGAGAAGCAATTCCCCAAGTCCTGTCAGATGGCTTTGTCTGGGAGGTATACACAAATTCCTTCTACAGCTGAGCTGGGCCCACAGGGATAACGCATGGGCAAAATCAAATTGTATTTGGCTGTAATAATCATGGGAATACCATCCACCATACCCTAACTCAGCTATGGCTTTGTTTAAAGATTATTTTTCCACCTGGAGGTAGACCCATAATTATAGGGTTTTGAAACACTGGTGCATATTTTAAATGCAGCCCCATGCGCTGCAGCGACTTGGATGTCACTGAAGCTGACAAGAGGGCACCTGTGACCTCTGAACTTGCTCTGTGGTACTGGCAGAGCAGGTGCTGTGAATTGGAGTACTGATGCAGCAGGACACAGGTACACACTATGATGTTGCCATGGATCATATGACAGGGGAATATGATTAGCAGATTTCCCTTTCAGAGTTGGAATTACGCACATTCTTTTATTACTTATTAAAAATCAAAAAAAGCCAGGGCTTTCACACCCTTTCTAGATGTCAATTGATCACATGTCCCCCAGCCAAAAAAATTGGAACTAACCCTTCTAAAGGTCTGGCTCAACTGCAAGGCAAGAGAATAAGAGAATGCCATCTGTGCTAGCATTTTGAGGTCCAGACGAAAGCAGTTTGTCCATTTTAAAGCTATGTATTTAGCTGTCCCAATGCAAAGCTCTCTACACTTCTCAACAATGGTCCAGTTTCTCTCTAATCTCCCCACCAGCCACCTGTGAAGAAAGGTAATGGGCAGATCAGCGACATCTATGTAGTCCACTCCAATTCCACATTTACAGCTTCCTGTCTGGCTTTTATTTCCCTGCCCATGATCAGGGAGTTCTAGAACCGAGCCCCTGCTTAACCCAGATTTCCAATGCTGGAAAGTGATTTGGTAGGTAGAGGCCTGCTGAGATATCTGTGGTGTCTGCACAGCCACTGATATGACATGGGATCCCCTGTATTTTATTGCATCTTGAGGGGATCCAACCTGAGAGAAGTCACTTTTCCTCTGACTTGACCAACAAACCAAAGATAGTGGATTTAAAGGGGTCTGGTGTGCCTTTCCTGTCCTGTCAGTACATAGGCAAGTCTGGACTCAGGGCACCATCTCAGAATCCATACGGGGAATACAGCAATGAACTGACAAGATATCAGATGTCCCAGCCATTTCTAAGTGGCTAGCAGGTTTGTTAGGAACCAAGTCTAGAAGCAAACTCTTGTGGGTTAGGTGAACAACTAACTCTTGGTTGTGCCCTGCCTCAGAATTCTTGAGATCCTTGTATGTGGACTGGCCAGTGCATCTGCCTTGCTCCAGTTCCTGGTTTTGGAACAGGCCAAGGCCTTTGCCCTGTGCCTGTTCCACCTTTAAGGAGTGGTTCAGGACCTCCACACTGCACTTGCTCCTCTGGCTGCCTCAACAGACTCAGCAGAGTGGGACAGTCCCTTTGTTCCTGGAAAAAGTCAAACTACTCTGGGCCTCCAGCTGAAGACAACTACTCCCACTCTGGCAGCTCTTAATAGGTCTGAAGCATCCCTTTCTGAAATCTCAGGTATCTCCTCTAGGCCAACAGGAAACCCTGAAATCACTGAATGCTGTGCCAACTCCATAGTCACTTCAGGTACCACTTAGTCTGCTCTCACAAGAGTAGGAGCCTAAGGGGACTTCAGGCCTGGACTAGGAACTAACTGTGAAACCAGTCTCTGGTACTCTCCAATGGAGGAAACCTCCTGTATTTGGAACATGCCATGGTATTCCTTCTGTGCCTATTCCCTTGGTTGGAGTGGTTCAGGATCTGCACCCTGTATCTGCTCCATGGATGAGGAATCCCAAGAGCCTCATCTCTCAAGCACTTCCTCCTGTGCTGCTCCAGTGACTGCTATGACTTTCTCTGGGTCAAGGAGGATAGTACCCAACAGACTACCCAGCAGACACCCCGTGCAATGTAGATTTTGCGTGGGGCAGTACTTCAGACTATCAAACCCTCTTACCTGGGGGTTTGATCTTTGGGTGCACTGACCTGCCTTCACCAGTCACCTGATAACTATTATACTAGCAGCAGTGCCATTCAAATTTCTGGCGATATGGTCAAGAAATATCTGAGTGTTGGCAGGTACTCAGACCCCCTCAAAGGACACAGTATCATTGCAACTCACAGTGAAGGGACATTCTGACACTCACTGGCCGAGTGGTACTTTACCTCTTAAGATGCCCACACTGGCTGTGGCCTCCACATCGAGAGGACCATCAGTCCCAATACCCTGTTTTGGTTTTCCCTTGGAAGCAGGATCCCCCTCCATGTGTGTCAAACCTCCACATTGGAAACAACCTCTGGGTGTGAAGGGTGTGGCAGCCTGAGTGCTAGAGGTGCCCACACTCTGCTTTCTGGAGGGAGTTTACCTACCATGGGTCTGCGAGTTCCCTTTGGAAATTTGGGGAACTTTCTTGAGTGGAGGGTCAGAACATTTGACCTTTCCCTTCATGTGTGTATCATAATCAGTTGCCTCTGATTTGGGAGCATACACCTTATTCTTCTCGTGGACTTGAGTGTTTGCGTGCCTATCTGCAGCCTTCTCAGGCGCTGTGGGCTTGGTGTCACTCATGTCCCCTAAATGCTGGTGTAACTACATGTTACACTTTTCAGGGAAATTCTTACATATGTCCATTTTAGATGTACCCTGAGTTGTTTCCATTTTGTTACCTGTGGCCCATCCACACTGTTACTCTATGAGCTTATGTGTAAAAGCTTCAAAAGGTTTACTCCCCAGCTAAGATGGTTAGATTACGTCCTTGTCGATCTGGCTCCCAGACTGTCCTCTGGTGCCACCACCTGAGATACTTCCTTCCCCACTGGAGGTTTTGTGATTTTCCCACAGAAATGAAATCCCCCCATCACCTAACACTGTTCTGAGGTTTCTCAACAGTTCAGTTTTTCTAACTTCACCACCATGGGGGAGTTACAACCTCTCATGACCTCTCATAACGCTTGTGCAGGCACACTGTATTCAGTAGCTGCTCTGATAAACCAAAGAGTGTCTCACTTACTAGTTCACAGGGATCTCTCTCTCAGGTGGCCAGGGCACAGACATCACCTTTGGATACAGATACTGTGGGTGGACCGGTGTGGGAGGATCACCTGGGTGAGGGATCTTTGGGGAGTGGGGTGAGACAATCGACGGTGAGGCGTTCCAACTCACACCCTCTTTCTACACAAACAATGTGCCGAGGAAGAGAAGGAATGAGAGTATAACACTTGCATATCCCATTGGACATGCCCCGTTAATATGGTCAGGCAAAACCAGGAACTTGACCTTAATCCCATACATCTGATACCCATTAGCTCCCCTTAGACAGATAAAAGGCGGAACATAGAGACACACTCTGAGCAAGGTGAGACACGAGAAGGATTAGAACTTCCAGTGCGAAGGCAAACCCACTGAAGCATGATGACTGATCGAGGGACCAGAGCGAGGGGTAGGAAAACCTTGAAGATCCCTGCAGGAGTTTGTTGCCTCTTGGGAACCACAGTGAAAGACACATGGAGAAAGTCAAACCCCAGACAAGAAGAAACTTGTGTTGTGTTTCAAGGACGCCAGTGACCCTTCCGGGTGAACGGCAGAGTTGGGGAGGCAAGGCCAAGCCTGTGGTATCAACCTTGACTCGTGAATCAAAGCTGCAGAGAAAAGAAAGGAATACACACAACCGGTAAATTAGCAAAAGACATGAAAGGCTGGTTTGTTTCAAAGAAAGATTGAAGCCACAACAGTGTTTCTCCCAATTGAAGGTTGCGTGCGAGTGCTGATGAGACGTGAGCAAACCTGTAGTGAACTTTAAAGGCACCGATAACTGTGAAGCCAGTGATACAGAGTAGCGGAGTGGTCCAGCGAAAGGAACTAGACAACTCGAAAGTCTCCGCAAAATGTTTGATATTTTGTTAGAAAGCTACAAAGTTAACAAACTCTGAAATACGCAATGGTCAAGATTAACCCTAACGAAAAGGGAAGTTAAAAGGTGATTGCTTTAAGAGAAAGATTTCTTTGAACTTTTGACTGTGTTGTGGAACTACCAAGAGACATTGGTGCAAATACCTTAAGGGAGAGCTGAAGTGAAAGTTGAAGTGGTCCTGCAGACGTCTACGGAAAAAGCGTTGCACACTCGAAAGTCTTTGACATCAACGAAAGTCTGAGCCCTACTGAGGAAGACTTAGAATATGAAATTAGTTAGAGGAAGGGAACCCCAAATGAAGGTGAATAAAGTTTGTAGAAGGCAACCCCTACAAGTGCTGTGATAGCGAAATCCACGCCTGGCTGAGGATGATCTATGTCGAATCAGGTACTTTTTGTTGAGAGGCCCGTGCCCGACTGAGGGAGACCTACGTGACCTGTTGCTGCCTTGAGAGTTTCGAGCCCGACAGAGGGAGACCTATGTGAACTTTTGTTGAACTGTGAAAGAACATTTGGAGAACTAAAAATGAATTACTTTTGTGTCGCAGTCCAAGCGGACCTCAGAACGTGTTTTGAACTGCACTTTTTGATAACCTGAGCCAGTGTGTGTCATCCTGTCTTTGGGGCCACCTTTCTCCATGCTGTCCAATGTGGGGAGGAGAGCTGACTCAGCTATCTTGATCCTTTATGTTATAACACTGACTTTCCTTTGCATAGACATTCCCCTTTACATGCTTTTTGTATAAGAGATATGGAAGGCAATAGGTTTTCTTCATTATAGGCCATTCTGTCAGGGTTCCATTGAAGGCCTCGTTGGACAAACATAGACGGAGCTCACTCAATAACAAATTACCTAGTAACCCCAGGGGAGCAAACGTTTTTGGTTCCAAATCGAAGTGGTCTGCTATGCCTCAGAACCATGCTGAATTGTTTCTGGTGCGTCCTTTTACAGAACGCTATGGGTTGCTATGGAAACGCTGTGGCCATGTTATTCGCGTAGGTACTCAGGCCTACAGTGCCGTCCTGTGCGTACGGTCAGGTGACCAGTACTAAAGCCGCGCCCCCACGCACGGCGGCACTTCTGAATTTGTCTGTTTTCAAAGCTACGTACCTTGTACCTTGTCTTCTTGGCTCCTTGAATCCCCGGCCCGCCTTGTGACCTTCCTTGCTTCCTTCTTGTCATTGCTCTCAAGTCTTACCGCCACAAACCCTACCCGGAACGTCCACGGACTGCATTCGTCTAATCCCTCAAGTCATACCTGCTCAAACCCGACCCAGAACGTCCACGGACTGCATTTGTCTAATCCCTCTAGTCTTACCTGCTCATACCAGACCCGGAATGCCCATGGTCTGTATTTGTCTAATCCCTCAAGTCTTTCCTGCTCATTCCAGACCCGGAACAGCCACGGACTACATTCGTCTAATCCCTCAAGTTTTACCTGCTCATACCAGACCCGGAATGGCAAGGATCGAAGGACACCAGCGCAACGGCGCCCGGATCAATTAACTGTTTATGCGTCCTCATGCCGGCGGGTATAGGGAAACAAAACATTGTGTTTCCTGGACTGCCACTCCATTTCCAACTCTCCTGCAACACCTATCCAGGTCACTCATTTGGTAAGCACAAGACTATTTGTTTCTTACTTCCTTGCTATTTCTGTACTCCTGGTAACAGTTACTTTCCTTGTTTTCAGGGTACTCACCAATCTAACTTGGAATTATTCAGTCCCAGTCTGATTTTCTTGTTTTTGAGTATCAGTTCAGTATCTTGCTTTGAAGAATCCATTGCCTTAACCCCCATGTTAATATCTGGTTAATTTGTCTTGCAGCCAGCTGTTGGAGTACCAGGGTGTACCATATTTTCGGGCAATACTTACCTCAATCTGTCCTTTTGTACTCTTGAGGGGTTTATTGTCAGAAAGCCTAAATTGCATCACGACGTGTTAAGCCACCACCACCATACTGAACACTTGTGTCATAACACATTCTGGCTTGACATAGACTGACTAGGACTGTGTTTTATTTATTTGTTGATGGTAGAGACATGTCCCATCATAGCTATAGGGCAAAGTAGGAGTTTTTCCAAACCCCAAGAATGTAATAAAGTTGTTGAAACTTTGAACCTCAAGTGTCAGTGTCATACTTGTGATACCATGCCTCTCTTACATATGGTGTCAGAGGGGGATACTACTCAATTGATACAAGTTGAAAACCCATGCTGATTATGGTGATACCACCAAAAGGGGAGAAAAGAATTGTTGAAATTCACAGTTCTGACTGAATTCACAGCATTCAAGAGGCTCTGTATTCCCAAATTCATCTCCCTATTATCCAACAAGATGTATTCTTTTAAAACCAGGTTTTATAAGCTACCCTTCCTCTTTCTCACTTTTGCATTCATCAGTGGGGTGAATAGTCCTAAAAGTAAGACCATCTCAGGTTTGTATTAGACACAGCGCATTGAGCCCCCCACCCTTTTCCATAACCTGCTCCAAGGTATCCCTCTCAATCAGAATCAAGCCCCAAAAGACTAGAAAGTTCTGAAACTTCCTCAGAAGAAGATGAGACCATTTATTTTTCAGAATTTGAAGGTACGACAGAGGGAACTCTCACACCCCCTGAGAGTATGCCTTCAATAGTATATGTGCTAGCACAACCTGTCACCCGTCAGATACAACCCGAAACCGTCTCCAATCAATCTTAGAACAATTAGTGGCTTTTCAAACCAAACCCCTATTACTTCAGGGGGTATTGCAAGCATATCAAGATGTAGAAGATCTGGGTTTCTTTTTGTTTTTTAATAAGCTAGCAGAGCATTTTGAATGGCCTGAACATCTAAAAATGTATTACCTGGGGCCATTGCTGAAAGGGTAATTACAAACTACTGACCGGTTAATCAATCTCCCGGTGGGAGCAACCTTTTCCTGGATTAAAGAGGGCCTTCTTTAAAGAGTAGGTCAGACCAGCAACATCTATAGGCAAAAATTAAGAAGTATCCAACTCAATCTGGGAAAAAACCCATTCGAATTAGGAGAACAAATTAAAAATACAATATCTTTATGGGTGGCTAGACAAATCTGGATGAACAGATAGCAATGATAACCCTTGAACAATTTGTTAACTCTTTACCTCCCTATTTACAAAAGGCGGTGTTACAGCCAAATAGACCAAGTCTCACACTAGCCGTTGAAACGGTGCAATCCCATTCGGAGGCTGTGAAATGCTTCCATGCCCTGCATAGAGCAGAGGATAGAAAAGATCAAAAACCTTCATACCGCTGTATGCAACACACATCAGAGCGAGGGGGAAATCTTTTTAAACCAAAAGAATGGATGATGAAAGAAAGGGTAGAATTATAAAGACTAGTTCCTACACTTTGAAAGGAGACCAGATGAGAGGGGCCAAAAAGCGTTAAACCTCCTCCCCTTAAATCTTTCTCATGCAGAGAAACCAGTCATATGGCAAGATACTGTCCAAAACAGCGAAGAGAAGAACCTATGGAAAAAGGATGTCTTAGAGGGGAGGGTGAAGAATGGGAAGATCCATAAGAAATTACAGAATAATTTAGCATATGTTTATGTCAACCACCAATAGAATTCACATATGAACCATCTGTGGTTAATGGAAAGGTAGTCAAAGCCTTAATAGATTCCGGTAGCAAACAAACTGCAGTAAGAGCCAATCTAGTTTCACAAGCACACCTTGAGAATTCAACCCTAATTAGGGTTACGTGCGTGTATGGGGACACCAAAATCTACAACAAAATGCCCATGTTCATTAATATTAGAGGGGAGCCAAAGCTCATTTCATCAGCAGCTCCAGAGAGGTCTGAGCCCGAGGTCCGAGCCTGAGTGAGGGAGACCTACGTGAACTATTGATGCCTTGAGAGGTCCTAGCCAGACAGAGGGAGACCTACGTGAACTTTTGTTGAACAGTGAAAGAACCTTTGGTGAACTAAAAATAAGTGACTTTAACATGGAAGGCCAACCGGCCCACAACCCACATTTTGAACTGCCTTTTTTTGATTACCTGAGCCAGAGTGGGTCATCCTGTCTACGGTGGCCACCTTACTCCGTGCTGTCCAACGTGGGGAGGAGAGATGACATAGCCATCTTGATTCTTTATGTTATAACACTGACTTTCCTTTGCATACACATTCCTCTTTATACACTTTTTGTATAAGACATAGGGCAGGCAATTCTTTTTTTCAGTATAGGCCATTTTGATTTGACATAGACTGACTAGGACTGTGTTTTCATTATTATTTGATGGTAGGGACTACTCCCATCATAGTTATAGAGCAAAGTAGGAATTGTTCCAAACCCCAAGCATTTAATAAAGGTTTTGAAACTTGTTGCTCCTGCGTCAGTGTCATACTTGCCTCACTTACACTGCACAATGAGCCACATTCAGCAAATTGAAATTATGCTTTGGTACTGAAACTAAACATTAAATGCACACTCTTATTTTGGCTGACTATGCTTTAGGCACAGTCTTCCAAGTCTCAACCTCTTTCCACCAGTGTGATGAAAAGACTTCTTCCCTACAGGAGTATAAGGATGTGTAGAGGCTAAAACGCACACTCAGTCCTCACTCTTCGACAAACCAAGTGCCAACACAATCATAAAGGCAAAGCAGGCACAGTCAAGATATATACCTCCTTTGCTTTTTGTAGTAGTGTGGGCCAAGGGAAAACTATATTCTTAAGAGGGGTGTGAATGAGTTTCAGTAGCAACCCAAACAGCGAAGTATAACAGTTCAAAATAAAAGAATGTCCAATCAAGGTACTATGAAAATACTAGCTTAACTACCCGGCTTCGCACAGGATTTCAGTTCTCAGATTTTTAAATCTCTGATCGGTAAGTCTCACTTCAGTTTCTTTAGCAGTTTCATTGCTTTTTTTTAACAGCACAATTTCTCATATCAGTAAGTCTTGCTTGAGTTTCTTCCGCAGTTTCATTCCTTCATTGTTCAGCAGCACTTATTCTCTTAACGGCAAGTTGTGTTTCAGTTTATTCAGCAGTTTTGGTACTTTGTTTTTTAGCAGCATGAATTCTCTGATTAGTAAATCTTGCTTCAGGTTCTTCAGCGCTTTCATTGTTCTGTCTGAAAGCATATTGAATTTGATCAGCTTCATACTCTTGAGATCTTCCATCTTCCAAATGTTGATCATATTCCATCTTTCAATGTTTTGTTTTGATTCGGGTGGGATTAAATACTGCTTCCTTTTTTTGTGGCATTTCTATAAAAATATATTTGAGGGATTAAAGCATTAATGAAAGGAGTGAATACAGAAGAAAGAAGCCATTTGTTTAAACATGGAACCTGAATCATATCATATTACATCCCCAAGAACACCACATACAAACCCACAAACACACACAATTTTTGTTTTATATGTAGATGTAGATATACTTTAATCAGACACACCATGCACAATACTAACTAGAAAACACTGTACATTTTGCTTTGCTGTTTACTTACCTTGTTGGGTTGACTGAGGATTACGTTGGGCTGACTGCTGTTATGCTGCTGACACTATATGGACTCACAGAACAGCAAACCATCAGGGTTAATCACCTCCAAGCTGTGGGCAAGTGCATGTTAAGGGACTGGAGGAACAAGAAATGGAGGAAGCACCACCAAATTCCAATCACACCAATAGTGTGTGCAACAGAGAGGTATTACTGCAAATAACTGAACGTGATGCAGATCGGTCACATCCAAGGATGAAGAAATGACAGAGAAGGAAAATATTCTACTGCAGCAATAGATCATTCTTGTTCCAACAATTCCGTGATGGTGCAAATTCCTCATATGATAGCAGGGGAGAGGCAGAAGAATATTTTATTCCAACAGATCCCCCTATAAACTCGAATTTGCAAGAACAGTGTAATGATTTTCCAGCTGCAAATCAACTGACCTCGCCTCAATCAAGTTGCATAAAAGCTACAGATGAGACACAGATTACAATAATGCATCTCTTTGCTATGATGGATAGTCCCTATCTTAATAGATCAGAGGTTTTGAGCATGCTCCATATGTTACCACAATTGAGGGAAATTTCATCTAAGGATGTGGCACTGGTGCCTCTGCCTAATAGCCTACATGCCAAAAATTGATCCTGCCTGCATTATTACGCTAAAAGACTGCAGAATTTTTAATGTTATTGGCACCATATTTCCTACAGATGGGCTATGTCTTTGAAGACATAGCAAAATAATCAGTGACGGAAATATTATATACCTCGCTTATGATGCTACTCAGGGGATTGGGCTTGTATTCCCCAAGTGCCCATGGGTAAAAAAAATCACTGAATATCATTGGAAAAGGGGGCAGCCCATCTGACATTGATTGGGTTGAATACTTGAGCCCATAATTATGACATCCATTCAGAAAAAGGCCTGTTTAGGTTAATAGGCAGTGATGTATTTGTCTCCCTGTATCCCTGTATACCCTTCCTGTGCACCCTGTGAGATGTAGATCTGTGCAGTGCACCTTTTGTTTCTCCCTCTCTCGCCTGCCCTCTCCACCCTCTATCACTCCAACTATGGTGCTCTCTATTTCCACCATCTTCTCTAACAGTTTTTGTTTTGCCTATCCTACTCTTCTAACTAAGACTGGTAGGAAAAAGCTTCAGAAGGACACCCTGGTCTCCATCCCAGGCCTTCCCATCACTGTCACCAATGCCATTGCTTCCTCCAGAGAGACTCTCATTGACATCCTCTTTATCATTCCTTTACACAACCTATGGACCCTTCATATGGATGCTCGTCTCTCTCCTTCTTCCTCTTCACCATTAATGGTGGCACCTGATAGGAGGTCCTCTTGGCCTCCTGCCAGTCCTCTGAAGTCATCATTAATGTCTATCTAAATGGTATCATCATGATCCAGGCGCCTCAGCCCAACCTCCTGCTATTTGATAGGCGCCTCCCACGCCTCACCAACTTCCTTCCTTCTCCTGCTATTCCTGTGATTCTACTTCTCTGGCTTTTCCTCCACCTCCTTCCTCTACCATTCTGAATCCTCTGCCATCTACCACCTCTCTGGCTCCCTTGTCACCTCTGTCCCCCTTCTCTCTGACCCCCTTGCCAGCTGCCTCTCTCCTGGCTCCCCTGTCACCCTCAGCCTCCAGCTCTCTGTCTCCGTCGCCATTCACTACCGCTCTGGCTCCTCTGTCCCCTCCTCCCTTTACCTCTAATGCTCCTCTGCCTCTTCCAATGGGTACCTCTCTTCCCTTTACCCCTCCACAGAAGTCTTTCAAAAGACCTGCTCCACGTTGCTACTCTCACTCTCACAATGCTGTCAAACACTCCTCTGACGTCTGCCTCATCCTTGAACTCCTAGACATAGATGTACTCACTCTTATCAAGACATGGTTTAAAGCCAGCTCTGTCACGCGTTTTGACACACTACGCCACTGGCTTCTCTCTGACCTTGGTCAGTTTCTACAGGCCACCTGGCCAGGTTATCCTCTTCCTCTTTGAATGGGATTACCTCATTTCTTCTTTCCTTTCCTCTACTTCCCAGCTTCTCCTCCTTGTGGATCTCAACATCCACCTGGACTCTCCAGACTACTCTGGGCTCTTACACAACCTTTGTGACTTTCTGTCCCTTTCCATTCTACCCTCTGGTCCAACCCACTCAGCCTGGCAGACCTTGGATGCTCTCATCTCTTCAGACATCCCCCTCGCAAATCCTCTCACTACTCCTCTATCCTGGACTGACCACTCTCTTCATTCTTGTCACTTGAAGCTTCCTGTACCCTTAGAAAAGGCACACCCAGCACTGCCATCTTCCATCACGGTCATTTACCCTATGTTGCATGTGTCAGTCGCCATCTTTGCCTCCACTTTCTCTCAACTACCTACTCCTTTGGCTGACTCCCATCCCGACACAGCCCTTTCCAACCTTCAACTTTCTATCTCTGACACTCTGGATATCCTTTCTCCGGTCATGGAGATCTGCATGAAGCCTGACAAAAAATGCAACTCTTGGTATGACTGTGGTCTGGCTGCTCTGAGACACAAGTGCAGAGCTACTTAATGAAATGGGGAGCTTCGGTTGCTCCCTCTGACAAACTGGCCTGCTGCCTACTCCAAAGGCAATACAGACTCTCCATCTTATCAAAAAAGAGGGTCCATATTCAAGCCTGAATCTCTGCGACCTCTAAAAACACAGCTGAACTATTCAAAATCTGCAAGAATTTGGCCAATCGTATTGCAGTATCTTCCTCTTCTACACCTAGCCAGGCCTGCTGCACGGCCCTGGCGTGTCAATTCTACCTTTAAAACCCAGGACATCTTGTCCGCACTCTCTGCCTCCTCTCGCCCTCTACATCTCTCAGTCTCTCTAACCTTGACTCTAGTTCTCCCTCTGTCCTCATTCTCCTCAATCTATCCTCTGCATTTGACATGGTAAACCACAACATCCTGATCACTCGTCTCAGTGATACCCTGGGCGTCACGGATCAGGCTCTGCTGTGGCTTTCCTCTTTCCTCTTGGACCGACATTCCCAGGTTCAACTTGCGTCCTTCCTCTCCACCACCTCACTCTCTACATGTAGTGCTCCCCAAGGCTCTATCCTCATCCCCTGGCATTTCAATGTTTACCAGCCCCCTTTGGCCCTCCTGATCTCTACCTTTTCCTCTAACTTTCAGTTTTATGCAGATCACACGCAGCTCTATTTCAGGCTACGCTCGGCCTTCTCCTCCTCTTCGCTCATCCGTGACTGTCTATCCGCTATTCAGGCATGATGTTCATCTAATGATTTCTGCCTTAATGCCAGTAAGGCATATATCCTTCTCATTGGGACCCCTGCTCCTGCTTTTCCCCTCTCACTCCGGCTGGCCTCCCTGGGCCCTCTGCCCTCACCCTGTTGTTAGGCAAAAAACCTTGGGGTCATCTTTGGCTCCACTCTCTCCTTCTCTCCACACATCACGGACCTTGCCAGATTTCCAGCTGCACCTCCTTAGAGGTATTCTCCCTTTTCTCACCTACCCCCAGAAGCTCAATTTCCCAAGAGCCCTGGTTCTCTCTAGGCTTGACTACTGCAACAGCCTCTTTCTCAATCTACCTAACTGTACTCTTCTCCCTCTACACCTTATCCAGACAGGACCGCAAGACTTATCCTTGGCCTCAAGCACAGGGACTGCATCTCTCCAGCCCTGAAATCCCTCCACTGGCTCCCAGTGGCTGCAAGGATCAAGTTCAAGATCCTCTACATCACCCACAAAGCTTTTGGGACCAGGGCCTTCACTATCTTCAATTCTCTTTCCCTAAGTAGCTTCCTACCAGAGCCCTCTGCTCATCTACTTCTAATTCTCTGCAGATGTGTCTTTTCTCCAAGCAGAGATTGGGGATAGAGTTATCTCCTCTGCATGTGCCTCCCTCTAGAACAGCCTCCATGCCTCTTTCCCCCATGAGTCGGATCTCCTTAAGTTCTGGAAGCTCCTCAAGACCATCATGTTCTACTCTTCTTTCTATCTTCCTCTCACCTGCTAACCTTCCCTTACTCCTGCACCGTTCTGCTGACTGGCTGCTTGGTGTTCCCCTGAGTCTGACAGAATACCAGCCCCCACACCTGTCCAGTCCCTCTGCACTTGCCTTCTGGCTTTCCTGTACTGCCACCTATCCTTCTGTGCACTACCGGGGCGTGATTCCACTTGTAGTCCCAGCCTTCCTTGCACTTAATGAAGGGCCTGCTGCTCTGGGTGCACTTCTCCCCATACCCTCTCCCTTGCACTTCTTGTCTGCGCCCTTTCCCAATCTAAATGATACTAGGCCTAGTAAGATAGTTTGTCTTGTCCTCCTTGTCCCCCTCCATTGCCTAGCTATGCCTTGAAACACTTGTGTATAGGTGCATTATAAATAACATATCGAGCCCACTAGGGGCGCGTGCCCGAATGGACGCGTGAGGTCGTTGTTCCTGAGTTCCAGTGGGGCCTACTGATCTACATTTTCCCCACCGACGGACGACGAGAATCATGCGCCCCCAGACGAGCAAGACCGGGGACCCCCCCACGTGAACCGGAGGACAGGCTGTCTGAGAGCGTCTCCATTGCAACTGACCGAGAGAGCTAACTTCGGCCCCCCACCCTGGCGGAACAAAGAAACAGAGCATATCCCAGTAAATCCCTGCCGGATCTGCTGCGCCACCCGGGGCGCACCTCCTGCTCATAGAAGTGCCGAAAAGTCTAAGCACAAGCAGCAGGGTGTGCAGGGGTTGGACCCTGGGACCCTGTGAGCCTGTGGCTTTTACAGACCGCCCAGATGGAGATCACTCAGAGAGCACACACGGCGCAGGGCAGGCAGGAGACTTGCAACCCGGCGACCCCACCCCGGACCAGTACTCTGGACCAGACACCAGCGCCGGAATGAGCGGAGGCCAGCAGGAGAGTGCAGCAGGTCCACCCCCCCACTATGGGCTGACCCAGGGGTCGAGACGGTGTCAGGGGGACCCCCCACCAGCAATGCAACACAGAGGTGAGGAGCTAGGCTGCAGAGGAGCCCCCGACACAAGACTCCAGTAAGGGGGGAGAGCCTGCGCTCACGGCAGAGACATAGAGGGCTAATCGTGCGGGTGCCCACATATCAATCGGGCGGAGAGCTCGGGCCCACAGGGTAAAACTGCCTTTAAGTCTCCCATGAGGGGGGATCCTAAGGAGACATTGTACAGGGGCACACATGGGGAGAGATAGGAGAAGGGACCCATAAAGGGTCTCACCCAACGGAACACCGAACAAGCTCACCACAGCCCAGTGGCCCACGGACTCTGGGGCTGAAGAAACTGGCGGGAGATCCCCACAATAAGAACGTACACGGCCACCACTGATAAGGTGCAGGCCTTAGACCTAATTCTTCAGGGTGAATGACCAGCATCTCCTGTCATTGCAGAAGATGGGAGGTAGAAGGGGAATGGGCGCCACGCTCAACATATGGACACTGCAGAACTTAATACGCAGTACAATAAACACTAAGGCATCCTTGTATAAACCCTGTATAGCAGGGCTGGACTGCCCCACCGGGAAACAGGGATATCCCCCGGTAGGCCTCTGGTCCCAAGGGCCTCTTTTACGCGGAAGAATACAAAGGGTTGTTCCGCCTGGGTGGTTTTCCTTGAATTGGCTGCCTGTCGGCTGCCACCACCAACCGAGGCAGGCACTGCGCATTTCTTTTTTCTTCCAATCCCAGCAGAGCTGGGCATTGGCAGTTGGGCTGACCTCACCTGACAAGACGCTGGCGGGTGCGCGCACGCGCATGAGGGCCTGGGAGTCTGGGAACACACATTGCGCAGGGCATGTTGCAGCAGCCAGCAGCCGGGCCCAGGCAGCTAAATGCGGGCAACGTGTTAAGTGTGCTTTGACACTGCTGAGGCCTTCTGCTGGCACATAAGCTTTTATTGTACTGTCATTACTGTGTTACCCAGCCCGTGCGGCTGTCTCTACTCTTGACAAGAATAATTTTTCCAAACAGGTTACCGGAACCTTCTAACAAGAGAAGGTGGGTGAGGGGCTGGAGCACCATCGTTCCATGAGCCCACAAAGAGAATGGGCTTGTCTCTGTCCATAGTCATTTTTTGTTTTTTTCCACTAGAACGCTTGCCAGAGCTCACACTTTGTCTCCAGAACCTGTGAAGGGGAAAGAGACAGAGAGTTTGCGTGCGTTAGATTAAACAGGTCTAGCTAGCTGAGTTAGGTAGAACTTATAGGTTTCTATGACACATACCATGTGCGCATACTTGTAATGTGTAAAAAAGGGTAATGTGCAAATACCGTCTATATAAGGAGTGCTCGTGTGCGCTTGAGGTTTATAGAACACGTGTAGATGTGTACACATGCAAGTGTATGCCGTATGTTGGTTTGCAGGTGAAGTACAGTATTTTTGAGACAGAATAAGCGTGTGTGAGAGCCTAACGTACGATTGACGATTGCCTCTGTCTGTCCGCAGCTCGGCCGTTGTTCATATAGGACAGTGCGCCTCTGGTAGAGAGAACAGCAGAAAGTGAGAGAGAGCTGCTGCTTGTACACAGTCAAAATTACCAGTTAAAGTCCTGCTGCATCATAACTGTCTATGTACTATCTCGACTCGAGCTGACTAAGGGCTGCACTCGCATTGCTAGAAGGGAAGGTTTCTTCCTCGGGACATAATTAGAGGGAGAAGGAAAGAGAGGGAGATATCAGGGGAACAGTCACGTTATGTCACATTGTAGAGTGATTACAAGGTAAGATCTTGTCAGTGTTTAAGAATTCAAGTATATATATATTTTAATTCCGTAACCTCATATATCCATGGTAAGCTTACAAGTGACCACGAATCAAATGTCATTCTTCTGATTTAATTTTGATTCACACCAGTATCAATGGACTAGTTTTCTTTTATTATCTTACTTGGGGAAGATGTTTTTCCAAGTGGAGTCAGCATCGAATATGTTACTTTAATTTATAGTTGTTCAAAGAAGTTATATTACTGCTATATAATATTTTTTGGCATTTAGATTTCATTTGTCTTAATCGTTAATCACCCTTTTCCAAAAATAGTCATATTTCTGTAATTGTGCTATCTTGGTTTAAGGCATTCTTGCATTCACAACAGCCTACAGCAGCTTCTTTGTGAAACGTGTATTTTTCAGTGGGCGTTGTGAATTGTCATCAAAGATAACGTCAGTTAATTTAAGGCACATGGGGCCTCATTACACGGACGGCGGTAAGGGTTAACGGTCACCGTTAATGGCGTACTGCAGGCGTTAAAAACCAACCCGCTAAGGGACCTCGGAGCTAATTACGGCACCGCAAAATTGCGGTGCCGTAATTAGCGCCTTCCCCATTCCCATAGAGCCCTATGGGGCAGAAATGGGAATGGGGAAGGGCATTGGCGGAAGGGGGATTTACCGCCCCACCGACCTTGGAATGGGGCGGTAAATCCCCTTGGTCCATGGTCCCATGGTCTAATTGAGGCACTTGGACCACAATATGTTGTAATCTTCGAAACGATTGTTTGGTTATGCCCAGTTTAATCACTCAAACCTTGGGGTATGTTGATGTTCCTCGCTCTAATAAAGGAAAGAACATGTAATTTATCATCAATAAAGAGAACACTGTTGCTTATAGATTAGTGTAAAATGCAAATACTCATGTTCAGATGCTCTGAAATTTGACAGTGTTCTGAATTTGCGATGGAAGGTACCTGTACCTGTAAAAAACAAGCATTTGCAATGACAACAGTTTGGGCTTTTCTGTAGACATGGCAAAATCACTTGGCAGGCACTACCTTTGTGGTATTACCTGGCCATTGATGGTAGCAGGTGCAAAATTGTGCAAATGCCTGGGCATCTAATACTAGTGCCAGGCACATTTCTAATATGTATACACAAGCCAAAACGAGTGGCTTTGCCAATGTTTGTTTTTAACAGGAGGACACACACAGTGCTTCTAAATTGAGTGGCAGAAGGAAGACCTGGAAAAGCCATTTTTATTACACCAGTAGCAAGTTTACAGCTAAAATGTAGCCATTAACTCTCAGAGGACTGCTTTGAAAAAACACTGGCTGGCACTTTGAGTACAGCGTTTGATGGTAAGGCTTGATTAAGGCCAGCTCAGAGTTCCTATGCGGAGGTGTTTTGTGTGAGGACGGGCAGGAACTGGTTGGGAATGGGCAAATAGATTAGCATGGCATGGATATGGCTAGGGCGGCCAGCTCCAAGGCCACTCTAAGGCCTGTTGGGTGCCTGCTCACCCCCTCACTCCACTCTTCCTCTTCGTGGGGCGAGGGCAGGAGCCCCCCCAGCACCCCAGCCCAGCAGAGGAACCACGAGCAACACGGACAGGGCCTGCCTGACCCTGTCCCCACACGCCGCCTGACTCGCGCATGCCGGGCGCAGCGCGGCCTGAAACCGAGGCTGAGCCTCGTTAACATCAGCTGGAACCGCCGGCAGGCGGATCACGCCGGCGGCCAGCTCCAAGGCCACTCTAAGGCCTGTTGGGTGCCTGTTTGGAGCCACAGGAGCCAGGGGCCATAAACTCTGCCCGTGCTGCTCCAGGCATCTCAAACACCTTGTGTAATCACCTTTGTTTGCCGCCGGAGCCTCAGAGCCAGTGTCTACTCGGACCTTTAATCTTCTGTGAGTAAAGGGGATACCCTCAGTTTACACTACTGTGCTTTCTGGTATGTCTTCCGCTATTCCGCATTCATAAACATTTGAACTCGATTTCTTTCACCATCGATAACTGTTTGATACATACGCTTATGCTTCCAACTCCGCCGCCTCTTTGCGTTACTGCTGCCACCTCTTTAATAGTTCAGTCTTTTTCAGCCCCTAGTGCTTTATGCCCATGACTGCTATTTGCCGTGCCCTTTGTTCGCTAACTGACCACTGCAATTGTGCTGTGCCTTATGGTCGCCCAGAGACTACTGTATTATTGTGTAGTGCCTTATGGTCGCCCAGAGACTACTGTATTGTTGTGTAGTGCCTTATGGTCGCCCAGAGACTACTGTATTGTTGTGTAGTGCCTTATGGTCGCCCAGAGACCACTGTATTATTGTGTAGTGCCTTATGGTCGCCCAGAGACCACTGTATTATTGTGTAGTGCCTTATGGTCGCCCAGAGACCACTGTATTATTGTGTAGTGCCTTATGGTCGCCCAGAGACCACTGTATTATTGTGTAGTGCCTTATGGTCGCCCAGAGACCACTGTAGTATTGTGTAGCGCCTTATGGTCGCCCAGAGACCACTGTATTATTGTGTAGTGCATTATGGTCGCCCAGAGACCACTGTATTATTGTGTAGTGCCTTATGGTCGCCCAGAGACCACTGTATTATTGTGTAGTGCCTTATAGTCGCCCAGAGACCACTGTACTATCACCCTCAGCCCAGTATCTGACCTCGGTTTTAGACCCACATCTGACCGTCGCACTCAGCCCAGTATCTGACTGCTATTCCTAGACTAGTACGTCATTGCTGCATTAATTCTCGCTAAGTATTTGAGAACTGTACTCTGCCAACTCTGCCCCGTACCCATCCACGGCAATCAATTCCAGCCCACCTAGTTCAGCTATTAGTAACAGTATGTACTTCCACATGCCCAACCCAGTTCACCTTGCACAATTCTCCAAACTTACAATTATCCTTACCATCATCTACACGACCATGCCTACAGTTCTGCCTACAGAGGGCCTTGGTGCCCACATACAACTCATCTCTAAACCCTGCAACTTAGAACAAAGGAAGCTTAGACTCCGGGCTCGACTACCTAAAATATTCGAACCTATTACTAAATATAACATTAACCTAGAACACCTCCGACCCAAAATATGCCAACCACCGGTAATCACCGCCCCTCTCAGACACCAACCACACCATAAAATCAATAAACTTATAGCCAAACCTCCGCTCACAGCACAGCTAGAACCTGAACTAAAAGCTGCTCTAATCAATGCCAGATCTTTAGTCGCCCATGCCACCGACATAGCAGATATCATACGGGATAATAGCCTTGACTTCATTGCCATTACTGAATCTTGGCTCCACGATGCAGCAGGTCCGGCTCTCACTCTAGCAGTCCCAGAGAATTATACCATACTCAGAGCTGACAGACCAGACTCGCGCGGTGGAGGAATTGCAATTATCGCCAAATCTAATCTCTCTATGAGAATCACACCTACACCCTCCATCAAATCCTGCGAGCTTCTCTCTATCAAATTACCGACTGCAAACTCCCAAACACTAAATATCCACCTTATCTATAGACCCCCTGGCCCCGTCAGCACCTTCACTGAAGACATCACCACTGTTATCTCTGAGAAGCTAAAAGAATCCTCCCAAACAATAGTACTAGGAGACTTCAATCTAGGGCTCAACGATACCAACGACCATCATGCTACTGCCACAGGCAATACTCTGTCAGTGCTAGGCTTCACGCAGTGCGTGAATACTCCCACACATATCAAGGGAAGAACACTAGACTGGATTGCCAGTCACAACTGTTACCCCTCTATAACAGCCATCACCCCCCAAATATGGTCTGACCATTACCTTATCTCTTTCACCCTCAACACCAAAAGACCCATAGTCTTAACACCCACGCCAGCCACACCCACCTTAACGAGAAACAAGAAAAACATTACAGCCGACAATATTCTGCCCCACATCCTACCCAAACTAAATTCCCTACCTGACCACTCTGACCCAGGCATCCTAGTGGATGCATTCAACGCAGCCATGTGCTCTGCTCTTGACAGTATTGCTCCTTTTAAACTTCGGATCAGTAAACCCAAAAAGCACTTGAACTCATGGTTTACACCCCACCTAAAAAACTTAAGACTACAGAAGAGAAAATGCGAAACAGCTTGGAACCGACACCCGACCGCTGAAAATAAAACTAACCTAATTAACATCTCCTCGCAATACAAAAGAGACATCATCCTGGCCAAACAAGAAACCTATAATAATAGGATCTCCCAATCCAACTCCAGCATGAAGGAGCTATTCTCTATCCTAAAGGAATTGGAAACTCCTATCACAGTACAGGATGACTCCATTAAAGACAAAACTTGGTGCACAGACATACAACTGGCACTAACCAACAAAGTATCCAACCTCCAATCAAAAATTGCCCTAAAGAAAGCCTCTCTGCCTACTCAACCTTTGATAGTCAATACTCCCTCATCCAACAACCCAGAATCCACCCAATTCCGTTTCTCCAAGGTCTCAGTAATTGAGGTAGAGAAGACCATTTTGACTCTCAAACCTTCTAATTGCAAAGGCGACCAATGCCCCGCACAACTGATCAAGGATGCGGCTAGGGATTTAGCCCCCTTTATCACAAAACTTATCAATGCCTCCTTTACTACGGGCACCATCCCCCGCAATCTAAAGGAATCTTGGGTACTCCCCCTCCTAAAAAAGCAAACATTGGACCCCAACATTCCTACTAACTACAGGCCCATCACCACGGTTCCCTTCCTACTAAAAATATTAGACAAGGTAGCATACACCCAAATCCAGAACTTCCTTGAGATGAACCATCTCCTCGGCACCCGCCAATCCGGTTTCCGTCCGCAACACGGCACAGAGACTGCCCTTATCGACCTAAAAGCCCAAATAGATTCACTCAGAGACGAGGGAAAATTAGCTCTCCTCCTCCTTCTAGACCTCTCAGCCGCCTTTGATCTGGTGGACCATAAAGTCCTATGTAATCACTTGGACTCGGCTGCCCACTTCTCAGAGGAGGCTATAGTCTGGATTCAATCATTTCTTAGTGACAGGACTATGAGGGTGTTCTCCCCTGCAGCGGCAGCAGACCCTATCCCAATCACTTGCGGAGTGCCCCAGGGATCTTGCGTCTCGCCGACACTCTATAACATCTTCACCAAGCCACTCTTTGACGATCTTGATAATCTGGGTATCACCTACACTAACTATGCGGATGATACTCAGATTCTCTTACCACTTACTGGGGATTACGTCGAAGACCTGGCTCTGGTGAATAGAGTCTACAGCATCGTTCAGGCATGGATGGCCAACCATGGCCTATGCTTGAACGATGACAAAACAGAGCTCATCATCCTGGGCACGGCAGCCCGTATCTCCAAACTTAACCAAAACTACTCCGCCTTCATCATCGATGGCAACACTATCAAGGTCGCCAGAGAAGTAAAAACCCTAGGTTTTTACCTTGATGCGACACTATCTTTCACCAAACAGGTGAACTCACTGTCATCATCCACTGCCTATACATGCAAGTTAATACGAGCTGGGAAACCATTCCTTTCAGAGGACAGTTGTCTTATTCTAGCTAGAGCCCTCATTTTATCGAAAT
This sequence comes from Ambystoma mexicanum, assembly GCF_040938575.1. Taxonomy (NCBI): domain Eukaryota; kingdom Metazoa; phylum Chordata; class Amphibia; order Caudata; family Ambystomatidae; genus Ambystoma; species Ambystoma mexicanum. The sequence continues at coordinate 265,620,413 of NC_090933.1, read as the reverse complement.
TAGATTATTGCAACGCCCTCTACATAGGGACTACCAAACATATCATCCACAGAATCCAAGTGCTCCAAAACAATGCACTTAGAGCGGCCCTAAGTATCCCCAGAAGTGCACACATTTCAGAAATAAGACGAAGACACAAATGGCTTTCCACCCAAGAAAAAATTAACCTTAAATCTGCGTCCCTCATCCACAAATGCCTAAACAACAAAGCTCCCCGATACCTCTCAGAACACTTCAACAGGAAAAATCCAACGAGACTCACAAGGACAGCCAGCCCCAACTGCCTCCTAGTGCCCAGATTCAAACTAGCCACCATTGGAGGTTCCAGCTTCCCAGTTAAGGCAGCACAGTTATGGAACTCCCTACCCCTTGCACTCAGATCTGACCAAACCTTCAATAACTTCAGAAAGAACACCATAAAATGGCTTATTGAGAATGCGACATAGCATATGTCACTTTATACGTAACGTCTTCTTATAATGTTTGTACTAACCTGCTTTTACTGTTTGATCGTCATAGATTTGACTGTTTAGCTACACCTATCTGCACTTGCACTTGCCCTACCCTGCAGACTCGAAATGTCCACTATGCCTGTAACCTGTAACGTTAACTAATCTATAACCTGTAAACGTTAACTAAGCTGTAAACCTCCTTGTTCTCTTGCGCCCTGCTACCCTAGGGTCTGGTGCGCACAATAAATAAACAAACAAACAAAAAAACAAACAAATAGGGGCAGTCAATAGGTGGCCAAATAACGAAACAACGAATACAAGCCGTGTATATCTCCTCATATGCTATTTCTTCCCATCTATGCAATAGTTTAGCTTATAGGTGGCACAAGTGCCACCTAATAGCCCAGGAATATTGTGTGACAAGAGGTGCCCCTGCTGAGAATTTAATTACCATTATTGCTAGAAGTGTGATTTGTTTTCCTAAGTGTCTATCACTGCCACCCAAATGCACTAGACTAGTAATGATGAGTATATGGATAATGATCAAGCGAAAGATGTTGGAAATATATTGTGGAGGTAGTGTGAAATGACACCACATAAGCAGAGGCTGTAGCATTAAAGATGTGCACCACCACCACCTATACATAGTGTCTTGAAAAAACAGCCTTCCTATAGCAGGTCAGAAAGCATGTCACATCATTACATATAATCCAGAGCCCCATCATTGCCACATTAACAAAGCCTATTTGCTGATAGCCTTTTACATAAGTCAAAAGTGCATAAGTGTGACAATATTTCACAGAGAATTAAGAGGAACTGAATCTGGGCACTTGAACAATCTACTGGAAAATAGTGTCCCAAAGGTACAAGTGATCACCTTGGGTACCACATCTATTTGGTGCAACATGCAGTGTCACCATGCACAGATATAGGAAGTAACCAAAAGAGCCAAAGTAAATGGCATCACATAGCACCAAACAAGCAACATAGCTGTACAAGTCCACATAATTACTCCTGAAAATACTTCAGCTGTACCAGTGTTTAGGAGTAGGGGACCAAGCTCTACCCCCTGCTTCCCAGTGGCACATAAAGGTGTTTGCCCTTTGCATCAGGCAGTGCTACGAAAGCATCTGAGCATGGCCACAAAATCATGTCTCATTTCAGACATAGCCTGCTTGATGCTAACCCGCTGTAATGTTGGCAACAGATCCTTTGCCCTACTTATCTGTAGAAATCTATCACTTTTATTTATAGTGCATGGTGGACTGGCCTAAAGTGAACTCTGGCGATTTCCCTACTAGGCCTCTGCACGCTGGGTCTCTTTTGTGTGGTAACCTATTTTAATTTGAAATGTTCTCATCGGGAAAGGTTTGGGCTTGCTGAAAATGTGTAATATGGGGCCACTTTTAAAAATTATTTCCAGGGCCTCTTTTAGTTCCCAGCCCACCCCTGCTGTATAGGTTACAAAAGCACTTTTGACAGCGTGGATCGAAATAGGCTATGGGGTGTGGAGCAAAATAGGCTGTTGGGGAAAATGTTACAAGTGGGGAGTAAATCTCTGACTGCTTAATCGTATAATCCAGTTTTACTCTGATACAGCAGAAGCAGTAAAAGCAAATCAAGCTGGATAGTTTAGCCTTTTTTTCCTGACTGTAAATAAATGAAAGCAGGGCTGTCTATTACATCATCTGCTTTTCAATTTATATGTAGCATATATGCCCATAACCTTAGAAGGAAGTAATAATCATCCCCCAAATGTAGGCAAACGGCATCTCTCATGTCTATCCTATGCCGATGGCATGGTCATTCAAGACAAAAACCTGATGGGACTTCAGTACTCGCTAATGGCACTATCCACCTATTCTAAAGATAACAACTTGGAGATTGAAGAATAATCTTGTCAAAACAAAGATCATGGTGCTTGGTAGAAAGCAAGCCTGTAAGAATGTTATATGGAAAACAGATGGAATATCGTTGGAAGAAGTACATTCCTATATTTACTTGGGTTTGCTATTAACCTTGAGTCCATCTTCTAGATTGTTGAAACAGCATACTGCAGCTAAAGCACTCAATATGTTTAGAATGTTGAAGAATTTTATTGGCACTAAGGGTGGTTTTTTGATAGAAGGAATGCTAAATGTATATAAAGCTGGTATTGGTCCGGGCGTATTGTACATTCTGGGTATTTATGCCGACAAGCAGTTAACATGGCTGAACCTTTTGGAAGGGAAATTATGGAGATTTAACCTAGGCCTTCCACAATTTTTCCCCGTAGAAGTAATTTGCATGGAGCTGGTCCTGGTTTCTGTTCCAACGTTGGTAAAAATAAAAAGAAGCAAATATTTAAAATCCTGACAGACAAGGGTAAAACTATCTTGAGCTGGTATGAGGATATGGCTAGCTCTAGTTTAGTCACTAACTTTATGATGAAGAATGTAGTGGCCTCCTGCTAGGACTTCCATAGGACAATTGGATTGAATATGGAAGAACTTTGCATCCTGCCTATAGCCAGGAAATCACTGATTGAAAAAGCATATCAGTTTGATAGATCAGCCAATGTTGACTAGTTGCCGGCTAAAAAAACATAACATGAATACACTATGTATTCCTTTCCTTTCTTCTTAGGATGTGTAATTTCCATTATAGAGCAACATTTGAGACACTGTATTATGATGTTAAGATTTAATTGTTGCCATCTCTAATGGTTATTGGGGTAAGAATGCTAATCTCGTCTGAAGAGAGAGTCTGTAGAATTTGTAATGCGGAGCACAAAACTACTAGGCATCTTCTAACTCAATCCCCCATTTGATACCGACACATAGTTTCCATTATCAAAACTATGTAGGGAACATAGAGGACATCCTGGGAAACCAATTTTGGGTAAATGTAATGGCCTCTCTGTCCGGGGTATAGTTGAATTATGTGTATTTGGAATGGAAACACATCAACAGAGTCATAGATTTTTATGCATATATTCTCATTGTATGTCATACTTAAATCAATTTTGCTATTTTGATATTTGTAATTGATTATGGTCCTATATAATCATGTACAAGTTTGAAATTATACCAATGCACTGAACAAAAATATAAATAAAAACCCACCCATGTAGAAGAAACAGAGAATATGCACAGATAGAATAGATGTAGCACTCTGGGTGATGAGGCAGGGGAGAGAAAAGGCAATTTAAAGTCCACAAGGTTTAAAAGGAATATGTACTTGTGAGCAATAATGGATAAAAGTGACCTAACCAGTCTCTAGGGCCCAGAAATTGACCAGGGGGGCAATTAGCAGCCAATATTACCTTTTTGTAGTTCTTGGTGGTTTGGCAGTGCCAAACCAGACTTCTCTGCATCAATCGTCGTGTCAGCTCAGGTCGAGGATTCAGCAGTTGTGATGGCCCAGCGGCAAGCTGGCGTCAAGTCAGTGTCAAATGGAAGGTGACTGCAGTGACAAATGCTCTACTCATGCTGTCCTGATTGGGCGGTCTCTAGATTCAATCAGCAGTCCGTAGGTGCAGTTTGATGGTGGTGAACTGGTAAGGTGATGCGCAGGCAAATGGATTCTATGAGGAGGCCCAAAAGTTGCTGTTTGGGGAACACCAGAGTTGAGTTGATCGACTTACAGGAGTGGCAATGAGGAAACTGATGTTTCAGATAGTGGCTTGAGCAAGACAAGTCAGCAGTATTTTGTGGTTTGAGACAAGGAAACAATGCACTTTTGCTGGTAGGGTGCGGTGGTAAACACAGTCAAACAGTGGATGGCGGTTCAGAGAACAACAGACACCAAAGGGCAGTGTCAAAGCATCAGCAGCAAGGTTGCTTATGTCACAGCTTGTAGCCCGTCGCCATCAACAATAGGAGCCTTGGATTTTCTGACTTCCAGGTACTCACGGGCCATGTAAATTCTTTTCCCGATCTACAAAAAAAGGTGGAGGCTAGCACACACCGTCAGGGAACCTGCAACAGGGTGATTTTCTAGGCAACAGAGTGGCTAGCAGAGAGGCCGACTTATGGTCCAGCAGCAGAGTTCACCTCAAAGGTCCCTGGCGATGGTTGGGGACAGAGCTCATCTCTGACTTGGATCATCTACCTTCACCTCACAAATGGAGGACTTTTGATAGGACTGCTCTCTCAGCAGGATACAGCTAAATCTTCTCGAGTGATTATCCAAAGATGTTTCAGGTGATTCCCAAGATGATTCCAAGAAGTGATGTGGAATCCCTACTTTTAAAGGCGAAACCCCTGAAGTGATTGGACAAATTCTAGCCTGCTTGAGGGATCCAATCCCTGCTCTTAGAATGAGTGGTCCTTGTGCTTCTAACATCACACAAATAGTATTTTGTGCTACAGGAAGTGGAGGGGACAGGAAAGAGAAATAGAGGAAGAAAGAAACAAAATAGCAGAATTATTTCCAAACAGTACAGATATCTCCCTAGCTACACTAACTCCACCCCCTTTTTCTTTTCAGTAGAAATAAAGGCCTTTGAAATTGGAGCCCAATGGATTCAGGCCTGGCTGTTTGTGAATGAGTGTGCCTCTTGATTTATGTTCCCAGACCAGCATCCTGTGAAGTGGCTGTCTTAGGGGGAAGGGTGCTACCAGCTCTTATAAAGCAACGAAAAGAAGCAAATCCCCAAGGCTACAGTCCTGTCAGTGGACAGAGGTGGGCCTTGTCGGGGAGGAATACACATCATTCTTCCACAGCTGAACTGGTCCCACAGGGCTGACGAATATGCAAAATCAAATTGGATGTGGTTATAATATTTATGAGAGCACCATACACCATACCCTAACTCATGTCTGGCTTATGTTTAAAGTGTATTCTGCTACCAGGAGGTAGACACATAATTATAGTTTATTTGGAACACACATTCAAATTTTAAATGCATCTCCTGCATTACAGAGATGTGGATGTCACTGCAACTGTCTTGTGTACTTGCACTAGGAGAAATGCCATCAGGCCTAATATGCTCGTTTTCTGTTAGATCATTCGGAAACTTCAAGGCCTAAGAATGATTACTGAATTCCCTTGTTCCCTTCTCACCTTGAAGAGCTTGGAAGCACTCCAACTGTATATGGAGTTTTATGACAGGAGAATCTGATTAGCAGATTTCCCTTTTAGGGATTTAGCATCATCATTTTATTGCTTAATACAAATAAAACAAACCAGGGCTTTCTCACCCTTTCCAGATGTCAATTCATCACAATACAAAACACCAAATGTTAATTTTGCTGGCTGCATTCTGCCATGAATTCCTGCCACGATAGGTTGGTTAAAAAGCATACAATTAAATATACAAATGTCCTTGCTGGTGTCGCCTTTGTGATTTCATGAGAGAAAATAATTCTTACATATTGAGTTGTTCTATCTAACTCGTGCAAGATGTTAAATAAGGCTGACTGGTCAACAGCTAACTACAATTCACATTTCTCTGCTCTTTAACTAATTAAATGGAGGGCCAGATGTTCACAGTTCATAGATAAGTGCCTCTTCTGCAATATTCCTCAAAACACTTGAACATGATAGATTTTGCATTATGTGTTACCTGCACATAAAAGCATTAATCCAGGGGTCTGAAAACGTTGACTCCTCAGATGTTTTTAACTGCATCTCCCATCAGCCCTAGCAGGCATCGGTGAGGGATCTTGGGAGCCGGAGGTTGCAGACCACTGGATTAATTAAACAGGTACCCACGCTTCACAGAAATGTGGCACTGGTGCAGAACTATTTTGTATATTATTATTTGTAAGGCAAACATTGCCCCAAGGGAAAGTACATTGAAAAAAGGATGTATATTGTTGAAAATAACTATTGTGTGCTTAAGGAAGTCTTTAAAAAGGAAATGAGAGCTTTGGGATTGGAACAATCTTTTTTTACATTTAACTAAACTGCAGAATTATAAAAATGCCTCCACTGTAGTATATACATCTAAGCGGGTACGGGCCTATTTAATCTAATGCCCAAACATTGCAGTGTGTAAATTATTTTTCTTGCTGCGTACTAACCAGCTTCCCTTCCTTACCGTGTGTAGCTCTCATTTAAACGTGCTCTCCCAGTTAAGGTTTTGTCAAGTATGTAAGAGTTAACCCAAAAACTGGAAACTGCTAAGCATGTATTTACGGAATGTGTGAAGCTTTGTCCTATATACATGTGTAACCAGGAGCAGTATGTCAAAGAGTACGACACAATTAAGTCCATAGATTTGTGTACTTATTGTCTTAATTCTAGATCTACCACTCTTTATATTGCTCTGTATTGCATTTGGTTCCATCTAAAAAAACCTGTTAGAACTACGAATTTAGTTATGTAATAAGGTATATAACGTTTCCTTTCATGATGATTGTTTTAAGGTTGATTGTGTTGTGATTTTATCAAGTTTTACATGAATTAATGGTTTAATTAACTAACAGAAAAATTAATGAATACAATTAATTGTATTAAGTTTTAAATGAATGAATTGATTAATTAATGTATGAACTATGTTAAATAATTTGTGGAAAATTGTGAAGTGAACACAATTCAAAAAAAGAAAATGTGTATTTCCAAATGTGCCTGCTGCTCTTCCACTGTTACAAAGTTTCTGTGATATAACTCAAATGCATAAACAACTCAAAACTCAAAATTAGTTTGATGTTGATAGTTGGCAATGTGCATTTTATTGGAATGTATTATCTATGTCTCTATCTGATTGTGTTTTGGCAAGAATGAGTGCAAAATCTTTCTTGAACTTATGAAACGGAACCTCTGATGTATACCTTAATGGCATAATGTATCAGAGGGGGGATCTATTCTGTATTTTATTTGTATGGTCGCCAATTGTTTCTCTTTTCGAGCACAAAATCTTTTTATTACGCTTTATTTTACAAAGCTGGTTTGGAAAACAAAGTTTTTTGGTGATATCATGAAAAAACAAACTGTTGCCAATCGGCTTCTGCCCTACAACAGTAAAGGAAGAACAGATGCTAAAGAGCATACCTATCCCTCCCATTTCTGCAAACTAGAAGCCAACCCAATAATAATGCTAAAACAGGCACAGTTAAGAGATATACCTTTTTGCTTTTTGTGGTAATGGGGTCTGAGGAAAGGCTATACTCTCTAGAGGGGTATGAATATGATTTTTTAGCAACCCAAACAGCAAAGTATAACAGTCCAAATAAAAGAAATGTCCAGTCAAGGTTCTATGAACATGTATATACTTTAATTACAAATACCATGTGTAATAATAATTAAAAGATTTATAAAAAAACACAATACAAACACCCAACCCTGCAGAAAGAATACAGAATATGCAATATATCAAGATGCAGCACTCTAGGTAATGAGACAGAGGGTGAACATGCAATAAAACCAAAATGTTCAAAAAGGACATGATCTTGGGTTGCACAAGGGATATACATGCGACATAGGAAGTCTCCAGTGCTGGAAAGACTTCACTGCAGCTGTCAAGAGCTCACCTGTAACTCATGAACCTGCTCTCTGCCACCAGAGAGCAGGCACTGCAGATCAGTGTACTGACCCAGCAGGGAACAGCTATACACTATGCATTTGGCATGCAGTTTATGAAAGGGAGATCTGATTAGCAGATTACCTTTCCTAAAATGGAATTACCTGCATCATTTTATTAATTAATAACAATCATAAAAAACAAGGTTTGTACACCCTTGTCAGATTGCAATTTCTCACATAAAAGTTTCTCATAACCCACATTTTTCAAAAGTAAGGTAACACACAGTTATTGCAACTGTACAAAGCCCATGCTGCTTCATTCCATTGCAACTAGCAGAAGGTTCAAGTACCAATCTCTGATGCAGTGAACAGCAGAACTAATATACTTCTTATTGTGTACATCCATTAGGAAAATCACAAGCAAATGGGAAAAACAAAGTATCCTCATCGCTTCAAAACATTACATATGAAGTAGTGTATTGTACACCAACAGCAGTAAAGGTGAAGGGCCTGAAATACTGGATACATCTCTAGGACATACGATAAAGCACATGATAGCGTAAGAACTGAAGGAGAGCAGCAGGAAGGGCACGACATGGCTGTGCCATGAGGTTTATGAAAGCTATATTAAACAAGTATGCCAGGAAGTAAAGTATAAAGATCACATAATGGAGAAATAACAAATATGATTATAAGCATGCAAAGTGCAAATTTGTATGTACTTAACCTATTATATCTCGCTCTGTAGGTACAAACATGGCTGAAACGATGGCCCTCAATACCAGCGACACAGCAATAGATAGCAATAGGGGATATGTTAGTAGTATTAGAGCCTACTCTTATGAGTGCGGCTTGTGTTTTGTTGCAGTTGCTTTTTCTACAATGCTATTGTGCCTTGGCCTTTACTGGGCAAAATCCTTTATTTTGATGGGTATAAAAGAAGGTGGGGAGGGAGCTAAAATGGTACAAGAAGGTACCCACCTAGTGTGGGATTGTTTTAAACAAATTTTGGCCCACAAACCTTACTACACTACACAAAAACAAAACTATCAAACTCCCATTGGTTGAAGACTCAGCAATTGACACCCCTGAATATGATCTCAATGTGTATGATATGAATAACCCTAACGCTGATGCATTTATGTTGCCACATGTCAATGTCTATACAACCACACAATCTACCTCAAGTGGTGATTATATGCATGATGAAGCACAAACACCCACCACAGGTCCTGACACAATGTATTGGCAGCAAATAATGAAAGAAGTGTAAAGACAGTAAATAGAATATTCCCCATCCGTTACCAAAACGTACTAAATGCTCAGACTGGTGTAGGGGGGAGCAGGAGATGGAAAAGGGGGCGGGGAGGAAACGGTACGACACGTATCATGGCCTGGGTCTAGATGCAGTAGAAGACCTGCGTCACTCAGATCAATCAAATAAGTGGTATGGAGATATGAGCAACATGGCAAAACAAGCAACTAATGAGAGTTGTTACGTGTTTTCTTTGATATCCCATGCATCAGGGACCCAAAAAATTAGCCCAAGAGGTGCCTATTGCTGAGGCTCAGTCTCTTATTCATCTTGCACTGTGTAGCTACCAAGCACACACAGTTTCACTGCAACTGCTGCAGAATGAGAAAAACCTGCCACAGCAAGCCACGAGGAGTGATCTGCGTGAAGGAACAATTCTTTGTTATTAAGGGGACACTGTTCCTGGACAATAGGTGGCAAGAGGAGCAAGTGACGTGCAGAGCAGAAGCATTGCGAGGACTATCGGAAGAGAGGTTTCTTTGGATCGAGGGAACATGCACTCCAATCTGGTCCCAGCACATTGCCAAACTAACGTGGGTAACAGCTCTCGAAAAGCCAATCAAGATGCACAGGAAATACCATATGAACTTTGCTTTCGTGAAGAAGGGAAGGTGCCATTGGGCGCAAATAGACACTGCAATAAGACACTCATATTGCCTTACATGGACAAAGGAATGGCAGCACTAATGGACACTAATTGGGTGTGTGGCAAACAGGCGAACTTGCACCTCCCACCATCATGGAGAGGTACTTGCGCCCTAGCCACGCTGCACTCGGCCCTAATGGTCATTCCTGAAAGCCACGTCCAAGGGGAGAGGGTGCCCGCTGAGATGTACCAGGCACCCCGGTCTACAACCAAAGAACCTCCAATGTATGATGTAGTGTCGGAGGCACAGCTGCAGGACAGAGTGTCACAAAAACGAAGGGCATCAAATTATATCTCCTCAGAATCTTCAGAAATCTTGGCACAAGTTCCTGACAAATTCAAGCTGTTCAGCACAGCAGAAACATTTTTCCATCACTCATACCAATATCCAGGCTCGAACAAATGCAAAATGGCTCCAGATTGTCCGGTGGGAGTTGATCCAGTTGGCCAATGATACTGTGGAAGGATTCAACGTCATCAAGGTAGAATTTAGAGCCCTGCGACTGATGACCATGCAGAACAGGTATGTGCTGGACCTATTGACAGCAATAGATGGCGGTGTTTGCTGAAAAATTAGGAGTGCATGTTGCACATTCGTGCCTTCTGCCGACGCAGACAATTGGACCCTGTCACATGTGATAGCAGCAGTACACAGTCTTGGCGAAAGGATGAAGAAAGAAGGTGGCATACAGCCAATTACATGGTTTGACAATCCGTTCGAGTGGATCCCATTGTGGTTAGGGCTGGCCATGAAAATGCTGATGCCAATAATCGTCTTTTTTCTACTGATTTTTTGTGTGTGCCAGGTGGGACTCAGATGCTTTACAAAATCCATTCCTAGCAGTGCAATGATGATGCTGACAATGGGCAACACAGCAAAGGTGCTTCTGGTCACACAAGACGCCCAGGTCTAAACCAGGAAGTGCCCAGAATCCAAATATCGTATGACTGAAGTGTATAACATGGGATACAGGGCAGATGACCTCTACCACACCATGATAAAAGAACCTTATGGATAGAATGGTATGAAGAGGTATGGGCGGATCTTAATGGGGATGGTGGGTGCATTTACATGACCTGCACCCCAGATGAATATGCATGGATGGGTGAGAGTCTCAGATCGGTGTGCATGGCTTAGCTGCCAATAAAGGGGACCCCGGCTTGGGATGAAGTAGTCGCTGAGGCGGAAGAACGAAAACGTTTGAAAGCCTTACCATCTTTGTTACTTAAGTAATGAAAGGGGGGATGTATGGGAGGAAGGAGCTGTTTCGAGCCCCTCTACATTCCAGGCGAAGCATATGTTATGCTCATTCAATTGTTGCCAGTACACCCTTGGCCGAACCCGGATGATGGGTGGGAGGTAGCCGTTGAATGGTACCTAACCAATGTGTTTCGCAAGACACCAGAGACTCCATTTTGTATTCCCCACAACTCCATCTTTTACTCACACGAAACTCTCAGAGGCAAGCCTGCATCTCTGTCATGATCACCGCCAAAACTCCCAATTGCCATTCCAAGAAAACCTGATCCATGGCATATCATTCCTGGATTAAGGGCAGACTCAATACTGATTAAGCAAGCGAGGAGTCACTTCCTGTCTCCCTAACATGGCCGCCTCCTAATTCCCAGAGATTACAGTGTAGGTCTAGTCATCTCCACTATTTCCCTATTTAAGCCCCGCCCCTCGAGTGCTCCGCGCTTCGGGTCTTTTCTGCCTCGGCAGTTAACGCTTATCGCGGTCCGCTCTGTCAGGAGATTCACAGCTATATTCTTTCCACAGTTCCTCAGTATCCAAGCCCTGGTGATTTTCCCGTTCTTGTTAGTTTAATTCAGGTGTCCTAGTGAGAATTCAGTTCCCGGTGTTTTAGTCAGGAGTTCTGTCAGTCAGCTGTTTCCTGTCATTGTTCCCATGACATTTCTTCAGTTGGTCAGTGAAGAGCCTAGCAGCATACGGAGCTAATTTCAGTCACGGCACTTATTTTCACAGCAAGTATATTTGTGCATTTGACAGTCCAGCAAAAAACTGTTCACGGTCTGAGGGGGAGTTATGTGGAATGTTTAGTACGAGTGCACAAAAATTGCAGAGTAGTCTTTAGCCCATTTGTTGAACTCTGTTACATGCATTAAGCGCTCTCAACCAGATTCCTGACATTTTCTCTCCGAAGAATTGTAGCGTTCCTCCGCATTATCCTCTGTAGTAGAATTCATTTAGGAACATTGGGTAGAGAGAAATAAGGTTCAGCTTTCTTACTTTTTTCATATTGTCAAGTTGCATTACCGAAAATTGGGCATTTTCTTCAGAGCATGGTTTGTGATCTGTGTAGCGCTTCATAGTTGTTGGGGTTCCTATTTTTCCTATTTTAGTGTCCTCAGGGTAGATACCATCTCATCATCTTATTCAGGTTTTACCCTCCACACCTCTCCTCAGTAGTTTCAGTATTCCTGGTGCCCGTTCCTTAGTCATCATCTCCACACTCAAACCTTAGTTTCTTCATTGTCCATTCTTCAGAACAAGTGCCCCTGCACAGATGCAGGATGGAGAGCTCACCATAAAAAAGCAGAAGGTAAATAGGAAGAACATTCATCATGCATTCTCACGTTGAGTTAGTGCCCATTGTTTTTCCTCAGAAAAAATTTTAATACTTGTTGTAAGAGGAGCCTTCTTGTTTTTTAACAGGAACTCTGTTGCAGTAGGGAGGCGTCTAATTAGAAGCAACTTCGCTCTCTAAGAAGAGTCCTTGTGGTGTTCCCGCAGAGTTCAGGTAAGCGTTACAATCTCTCCCCTGTCCAGTGCCGCGCATATCCAGCCTGACAGCCCGCACCCCCAACCCACTGCCTGCACCATGGCTCTCCTGTTCTCACAGAAGCTTGGGCATGAAGTGTTGCAACCTGACACTGTATCGCTCCTCTTCCTCTGAGATAATTGCCCTGTGTGTGACCGGGCCAGAGCCTGGCCCGTGGAAACCATTTGTCTTCACAAAACTGCCCATGGTCAAACAGCCCTCACCATTAATAGTTACGAGGCCTCATTACGAGTCAGGCGGAATGGGTTAATGGGGTCCGCTAATGGATTCTGACCCGTTATTTCCATTGCACCTGATTACGAGGTCCCCCCGCGGGACCCGGTAAGGACACCTGGTAAAACCATGCGTCGTTACTGGGTTCCGCAAGGGGACCAGGGAGCTAACAACGGCCCTTTGTTAGCTCCCTGCACCCATTCCCATTGAGCCCTATGGAGGCTTGAATGGGAATGGGGAAGGTCCAGGCCCGGGTTCCCTGAGAGAGGAATTACCGGGCCCTCCTAACTCAGAATGGCCCAGTAATTCCCCATTCAGGGAACCCAGACGTGTTTTTGGAGGCAGCCATGCTGCCAATAGCGGCATGGCTACCGCCAAAGCCATAATGAGGCTCACTGAACCTCAAGCCCCTCACCTCTTTGGTGTAGCAGTAGTGGGACTGCTGACCATGGGCCACCCTTAATTGCACCCCGTATAACGAATCCAGACCAGACATATATTCTCCATGTACTAGCAAATCCGGACACCCTTGTTTGATCCTCGAGACATCTGATGAATTTGCCCGAGAATCACATTCGAGATAAGACACCTGGACCACCGTACAGTTGCCCCACTCAGGTCCAAGTCGAGAATGCACACCTTGTTTTACAATTTATCGACGCTACTGTGTTATGATGAACCTTGTGTGCCATATTGAATTGTGCATACCTATGATTACTTTGGCGTCTAGCTTAGGCAGAGTTATAGCTGTTTGGACACAACGTGACCTATCACCCATCACTGATGAGCCCAGCTGCCCCACACGCCTCAAGAAGTAACCAGTACAACACCAGCCAACCAGCACTGGCGCTAATATACATTGTATAATGTCTTATGTAACTTGTCCAATGAAAAACGTTTGTGTATCCCTTATAGAACACGTCATAGATGATGCGTTTTGGACTTATAATGTGTCATACCTGTAATGTTGGCAGAGCGCTCTCGGAATAGCAGAGTCTTCTGTGTACCTCATTTTATCTTTATATAAAGAATACCTTTTACTCACTCGCAAGTTCTCCTAGTCCCATTCCCTACCGGGGTGTGTCCATTGGTGTCCATCCATTCTATGTTTTTTATCATATTCATGGAATGACCACTTTCAGCAGCCAAGGAGGAGAAAGCAGGGGGAGGCAAGGAAGCCATGGAGGGAAGAGTCGGGCCAGCAGGAGAAAGAAGGAAATTGATGAGGCGCTGGAAGCGTCTATCAAAGAGGAGAAGATTGGCCTGACTGAGGGCCTTGTACCAAGATGGTACCATTCAAGTAAACATTAATGATGACCTTAGAGTAGTGGAAGGAGTCCAGGAGGGCCTCCCAATGGGTGCCACCATTAATGGGAGAAGAAGAGAGAGGAGAAAGCACAGAGACCATATGAAGAATCCATAGGTCTGGCGAGGGAACAACAAAGAAGATGTTGAGGGTTTGGTTAGAGAAGGCACTGGTATAGGTATCAGCAATTGGGAGGCCTGCATTGGAGACCAAGATATCCTTTGGAAACTTCTTCCTACCAGATTTGGTGGGGAGAGCAGGATAGTCGATAGAGAAGCAGTTAGAAAAATAGGAGAGGCAGAGAGCACCATAGATTAGGTGGTTAGAGGAGAGAAGAGGAAGGGGGGAGTAGGGGTGGGGAGAATACTAGGGAAGGACGCAGGGAGGGGCACAAGCGGACGAGACAGGGAGAGACGAGAAAATAATAGACAATTGAACAAGACGACAGACAATGGTAGAACGTTTTCTAGATGAATGCTTTGCTAAGAAGTCAAAAACCATAGAATGGCACTACTTTCACTATGCCATAGATACTGGAGAAAAACACACCTAAGTCTGAGAGTTCTGTATAAGGGGGGAAAAAGGCCTAGGTTTAACAATGCAACTTTAAATACACAATGCAATTTTGAGAAAACCTAGAAAAACACACCTAAGTCTGAGCGTCATTAAATACTTTCACAATGCAATTTTGAGCAAACCTAAAAATACGCACCTAAGTCTGAGAGTCCTGTATAAGGGGAAAAGTTCTAGGTTTCACAATGCAATTTTTTAAAATACTTACACAATGTAATTTTGAACAAACCTAGGTATGAGAATCTGCTATGTGGCAGGGTAGAGTGAAGGCCCTATTACTATCCCGGGCCACTCCACCACCGGCTTCCCCTGCTGACACCTGCAGATACTAGCTGGAGCCACCAATGTTGGAGCTGCCCTTTGCCTGGGGGCCTTTAGCCGCATGGGCTGCCAAGGGCAGAGGGCTGCCTGGGAAGGTCAGCTATGACTGGTGGAGGAACCAATCAGGGGGTGCTGGGGGGGCAGGGAGGTGGACAGGATGCAGGTAGCAGCAGGGAATGGAAATGGGAATGGAAGGGGTGCATGGAGAGCGCTAAGAGGGATAATTAGCTTCTTTTAACAAATAATAATTATGGGCCAAATCAACCACAGCAGCTGAGGGGCAAATCAACTCACCCTCTGGACAGCATGAATAAGTCGAGAGGGTTGAAGGTTTAACTATTTTTCTTTTGCAGGAATATGGAACATGGCATTGCTCATGCTTTTGTTCCTTGCTATTTGTCAAGATTTTATTTCATTGCTGAGATCCTTTTCTCTCACTCGATATGACGTTCTCACTTCTTTATTCACTTGAGGAAACTGGGAATTTAAAGGGACCGCCTAAAGATATGTGACTACATTTGTAATCACAGATAATTGAAATGAGTTTTTTGTTCATAAATGTGCTGCATTATGAACGAAGTGAAAATTAGACAAGTTTAGCTGGCATTGCTGCTTCCAAAACATGTAATGTGTTGGGGACATGCAAATTGTAGCATGCCTACGGGTAGAATTAGAGGGAGTGATGCAAGACGTAATAATGATAATATACATGAAAAAGAAAACTATGATAAATATAACCTTCTTTACGAGAATACAAATGGGTAAAAACTATGGCATGCTGTGGGATTATAGGTTGAACTGCCTACTAAAAAAAAATCTCTAATGTTGTAAATCTCTGCCACCCTGATATAATTGAAAGGTTTCTTCAATTATTTGAAGGGTTGCGCTAGGGCATTCCTAAAGACAAGGGAAACTATGATTGCGGAACCGTGAGATTGTGCACAAATTGTCATTTTAGTGGCCCTATTAATGACCCTAATTTACATCTGTACAGATGGTGTAGTCGTATTATGCTCTGTTTCAGTACTGTATATAATCCCTTTTCATCCCACAAACATGGATGGGAGTGGAATTTTTTAGGGAGGTACCAACAATGAACACAGTTTTCTGGAAATCTGCATATGTTACCAAAAATAGGGTGCTATATTTAAGGTACTTCAATGCACCTGAAATTAGCACATGTGTTAAGTAATTACCACTTGAGATAATTAGGCATACAAACCGCATATGTCGTAATGATGGGCTCTGGCACCGGAGGTAACTTATCAGTCTGGTCTTCAGATGGAGAACACCTTGTGAAACACACAAGAGGACCACACGCGAACGTTCAAGTTCTGCAAAATGAGTGATTTCAAATTAACTTCAGAGGAGCAGTAATGGACACTTGAAAAGTGTGTCTGCTGAATGTCGGATGATCATAATGCTTATAAGCATAGACACACACACACACATGTGGGCACAGACCACACACATACAAACAGAGACAAACACATACTCACTCACAAAAAACACACGAGCACACAAACATAGACACACAAACAGACAAACACACCCACAAACACAAACAAACTGAATCCCATCTATGTACAAGTATAAATTATTAAGCCTGTCCCCAGTGGTATAACACAAGATCTAGGGGCCCCCCGTGAGCCCTGCTGAGGCCCCCCCCAACTCGGCAACAAATCACGAGTCGCACCACACTCTCGGCCGGCCTAAAATACCACACTTGCGCAATACTCACAAACGTGTTGCTGAAAGGGTATGCCACACACTGCACTAGGAGAAAGATATACATATGTGTTTTAATGCAATTTACAGCACACTTTCTGAGAAAAATTGGCTAAAACGCCACAGTGTTTGCTATTGTTGTGTAGGGTAACATCAATCCAATAAATGCAAGTCACCAACAGCGCAAATGAACATTAATGCTTTGCTATTCAAAATTCCATGCCACAATGAAAACATGTCCAACTGGCTGCACAATGTAGACCAGTGTAGACACATAATAACATCACAGTAAAGCATGCCAGGCCACTTTAAGACATACCTAGATTGGTTGCACCACAATGCCAGTTGAATCAATACGACTCATCAAGAAGAGAGCACAGATTCAAGCCTGCGTCTCTGTGGCCTCTAAGAACACAGCCAAACTCTTTAAAATCTGCAAGGAACTGGCCGATCCTGTTGCGGTTTCTCAGTCTCCTGTTCCCTCAACAGGCCCTCTGTACGGCTTTGGACTCTCGCTTCTCTGCTAAAAACTCAGGACATCCTGTCCACTATCTCCTCTTCCTCCCCCTCTTCATCTCTTGGCCCCCTTTGGCCATCTCTCCCTCTCCTCCTCCTTTCTCCTCTCTCTCTCTAACACCTAACAAGGTTTCTAGACAAGTTCCATTTATGGAAGTGTCATCGAAAAAGGTGCTGGCCTGCTCTGTCAGAAAGATCCGTTATGTCCTCTTCCTCCTGAGAAGAGTCTGTTTCCCTTTCCTCGCCTTCCACCTCACCTCTGAGTTTCCGGCGTAGAGTCAGCTTCAAGTTGTCCTTGGTTCGAGTCTTCTCCTTTTTTTGTGAAGAGAGGGGCGACCGTGGAAGGACACCACAGTGACACCCAATGGGTGAGCTGTGGCTTTCCTCCGCGGCCGCCGGACTGTGGTGAAAAAGCCTGTGGCACAAAAAAACCCAGAATAGTTCTTCTCTGCTGGAGCGTGGTCTCCTTCTGCAGGATTTGGTAAACTCCAGGGGCAGCAGCGATGGAGGAGTGGCTGTTAACAACAGAGTCCAGGAAGAGAACAATAAGTATGCAAGTTGAAGAGAGGTACCAGGGTCACGCGGGATAGAGTACCAGACAAATCAATTTAGATAAAGGATGAGGCAAGGCAATCCGCTGGACAGGCCGAGGTCGGTACACAGGATGGCGAGGGCAGCAATGAGAGACAGAGTAGACAAGAGGGAAGGCACAGGAGCAGAGAGGAAACAACACTAGGCGGGAGGGAAGGAAGGGAGTAGCTGGGAACAGAATGGCAGAGGGAGGAGGAGCGAAGGCAGGCTGCAGAAAACGGGAGGAAAAGAATTAGAAAACCGGGTATGGAATATAAGCCAAAGGAAAGAAAGACGAGAGTACGGGCAGCGCAGGCGAACAGGGATACTGTACGTTACAACGCATCCGACACCGGAGGTGGGAGGGATTAAATACCGGCGTCGGAACGCGTTGCACAGAAGGGCTAGACCCGTACTCTGCGTTTCGCCGTACGTGATGGAACCAGCAATGGAGGGCGCAGTTTCCATCTAGTCCAAAGCCGCTAGATTCCCCGAGGTGTGACAGTATGCCCCCTCCTAAGGTCCACCCCTCCTGGTTTGCTCGGGTGTCTTGGGTGGAACCTACGCAATAGTAGGGGAGCATTCAAATGGGATCTAGGTTCCCAGGTGTTTTCAGACCAAGGGTATCCTTTCCAGTGGACTAGGTACTCCAAGCGCCCTCTGCGATATTGGGAGTCACATATTTGGGCTACCTCATAGATGTCTTTAGAGGGATCTATAGGGACTGAAGTGTTGCCTGTTTTCTGGGTCCATCTATCTGCCACAAAGGTCTTCAATTGGGAGGTGTGAAACACCGGATGTACTCGACGTAAGCGTGTAGGTAGCTGTAGGCGGAAGGCTACTGGGTTGATCACTTGGGTAATCTTGTCTGGTCTAATGTATTTAGGAGACAGCTTGGATGGACGTACCCACCGTGGTAGGAATTTAGTGGACAGGAGTACTTTCGAACCAACACCCCAATCAGGAACCGGTCTTCGGTGTCTATTAACTTGGGTCTTGTTCCTTTCTTGGGCCTCTATAAGTCCCAGCCTGGCCTTGTTATGAGCCTCCCGGATTATCGCCAGTGAAGCATCCACAGAAGGTACAGAGGACTCAATGTTGGTCAAGGGAAGAAGGGTGCGGGATGATAACCATATGTACAACAAAAAGGGGCTTGTACCTAGGGCAGAGTGACAAGAGTTGTTGTATGAAAATTCTGCCGTCGGGAGTAACTGGACCCAATCGTCTTGTTGTTGGTTTACAAAACACCAGAGATATTGCTCTAAGGTGCCATTAAGACGTTCCATTTGACCATTAGATTGAGGATGGAAACCAGAGGTCAGAGCTCTTTCTATGCCCAACCTTTTACAAAAGGCAGTCCAGAAATGGGAGGTGTACTGGCTGCCACGGTCAGAGATTATCTTGGTCGGTAGACCATGTAGCTTGAATATGTCTCTCAAGAAGATCTCTGCCATTTGGGAGGGTGAAGGTAGTCCGGGTAAAGGTGAAAAATGTGCCAACTTGGTGAAAGAATCTACAACCACCATTATGCAGGTACAGCCTTGTGACACTGGCAATCCCACGATGAAGTTGGTCGATACTGTGGTCCATGGGCCAGTAGGAATGACACAGGGTTCCAACAATCCTAGAGGTCTTTGAGTGGAGGATTTACTACGAAGACAGGTATCACAGGACTGGACGTATTGTCTGGTCTCTTCCCTCTTGTTGGGCCAATAAAAGTATCGTAGTAGATATTCTTGTGTGCAACGAATGCCGCTATGGCCAGCAATCTTGGAATCATGACACCAGGATAGTGCGGTTTTCCTTAATGATGGAGTAAGCAAATAGTCACTGTGTCGGGACAGAGCATCAGCTACTAAGTTTTGTTCGCCCGGGATGTATGTAATATTAAAGTCGAACTGGGCGAAAAAATGAGCCCAGCTTGCCTGTCTAGTGTTGTAGCACTCAAATTGACGTAACACCTGCAAATGTTTATGATCAGTCCGGATGGTAAAAGGGTGTTCACCACATTGGAGAAGGTGACACCATTCTGTGCAAGCTAATTTCATGGCTAGTAACTCTCGCTCAATCACTGAGTAATTTTGTTGACTGATGTTCAGAGTTTTGGAATAATAAGACACAGGGTGTTCTTTTCCATGATGTTCTTGTAGTAAGACAGCTCCTACCGCGGCTGAAGAGGCATCTGCTTCCACTATGAAAGGACGATGCTGGTCTGGCTGTCTTAAAATGGGAGCCGAACAGAAACTTTGTTTAAGTTGTTGAAAACTCTCCTCTACCTGGGGAGACCATTGAAATGGAGAGGAAGACTTCTTGAGAAGAGAGGTCATTGGGAGTACCTGTTGAGAGAAGTTAGGGATACATTTCCGGTAGAAATTCGATAAGCCAAGGAATCTCTGAATATCCTTAACAGATTTAGGAGACGGCCATTCTAGTATGAAATTGACCTTTTGTGGGTCCATGGCAAGGCCCTCTGAAGAAAGAATGTAACCTAAATAGGATATGTACGTGACTGAAAATACACACTTCTCCAGTTTGACCGAGAGATGATTGTTTTTTATTCTGTGAAATACTTCCTTGACGTGCGTGTTATGCTCTTCTTGGGTGTGTGAGAAGACAAGAATATCGTCAAGATAGATGATGATAGAATGTCCTAGGAGATCAGAAAAGAGCCTGTCCATGAAGCGTTGGAAAATGGATGGTGCATTGACTAGGCCGAAAGGCATCACTTGATACTCATAAAGCCCAAAGGGAGTCCTGAACGATGTCTTCCACTCATCCCCAGATTGTATACAAAGCAGATGGTAAGCGTTACGTAAATCCAGTTTCGTCAACACTGTGGCCGACTGAACGGCGTGAATGATTTCGGATATCAGTGGCATGGGATATCTGTCTTTTATGGTTACCTTGTTTAGTCCTCTGTAATCTATGCAAGGGCGTAACTCCTGAGTGTCTTTCTTAGGAATGAAAAATAAAGAGGCCCCAGCAGGAGATTTGGAAGGTCTGATTAATTCATTTGCTAGATTCTTGTCTAAATAATCCCTCAAATACTGCCTTTTCTCGTAAAGTCAAAGGATACATCTGGCAAAAAGGGACCAAGGCACCGGGATGCAGATCGATACTACAATCTTCGGGTCTGTGTGGAGGAAGTTCAAGAGGGATCTTCTCCGTCACTACTTCTGTGTATTCATTAAGATAGGGTGGTAAACAATGTATGGTCCTGGACTCAACTCCGCAGGTGGTTCGCACAGCTGCAAAGGTCGGTTTAGGCAAACAGTTTGTCTTGCAGAAGGTGGGGTGGAAGCTTAATAGATTTCTGGACCAGTCAATGGTGGGGTTATGCCTGCGAAGCCAACCAATGCCCAGAATCAGAGGGAAGTGAGCTGCTCTGATGATATCAAAGGAAAGATGTTCTGAATGTTGCATGATACACATGGTGAATTCTTCCGTAGAATGTGTGATAAGGCCAGAGCTCAATGGCTCACCGTCAACGCCCTCCACCTTCTCATCCTCGGTCTTGGCTACACGAGTCAGTCCTTGGCATTCTGCCCACTGGGTATAAATGAAGTTTCCTGCGGCCCCACAATCCAGGAGAGCCTGAGTCTGGATCGAGGTCTTTCCAACCACGAGGGTAACTGCCATCACCATGAGACAGGCATCTTCCGAACTTTCCAAGGATGTGAATGAGAGGGTAACAAAGGGACTGGAATTACTCCCTCGGTAGTGAGTCCCCAAACTTACCAAGAGTGCTCCTTTCCCGAGTGCCTAGGAGGTAAATCTGGACAGTCTCGAAGTAAGTGGGTGGAAGATCCACAGTACATACACAAGCTTCCTTCCCGCCTCCTCCTGCATTCTTCCGTCGTGAGGGGGGGCGCGGGTGGTACCAATTTGCATGGGCTCTTCTTGAGCGGAACGTGTAGAGGGAGGTGGAGCAAGAGGAAGAGGATCTGGAGGTATAGGAATACCACTCTTTGCCTTTCGACGCTCAGCTCGTCGTTCGGTTAGCCGGAAGTCGATCCAAAGTGTGGCTGTGATCAGGTCAGCGAAAAGAGAGATATTGTTCTATACGTGCAAGTTCATCCTTCAAGTCCTCTCGTAGTCCCCTCCGAAATATGGCATACTGGGCCTGCTCTTGCCAACCTGCCTCAGCCGCAATCTGTTTGAATAATGTGATATAGGACATTAAGTCCGAGTTCCCTTGTTTGATATCCAATAGATCCTCGGAGGCCATATAGGTGCTCTCGGTATGTAGGGACGTTTGCTTCATCAAAGTTTTGAATGTGTCATAATCCTGGAGCACTGGATCAGATCTGTTGACCAACGGGGTTGCCCAAGCCAGGGCATTGCCTGACATATGAGTGATCATGAAACCAACCTTGGCATGACCCTAAGAGAATGCTTGGGTGCGAAAGGAAAAATGCAGGTTACAGGCATCCAAAAACTCCTTTAGTCTCTTGGGCGTCCCATCAAACTTTCCTGAGACTAGTGGTAGTGGAGGTAAATCCGTAGTCGGTGGGTCCTGCTCTGCTATTCTCTGCTGTAATGTGGCATTAGCGCTCTTAAGGTTCTGGACTTCTAAGTTCAGATTTTGGACTGCTGCTACTAACACCTGAACCACTCCTCCAGGGTCATGCGGGATAGGGTACCAGACGATTCAATTTAGATAAAGGATGAGGCAAGGCAATCCACTGGACAGGCCGAGGTCGGTACACAGGATGATGAGGGCAGCAATGAGAGACAGAGTAGACAAGAGGGAAGGCACAGGAGCAGAGAGGAAACAACACTAGGCGGGAGGGAAGGAAGGGAGTAGCCGGGAACGGAACGGCAGAGGGAGGAGGAGCGAAGGCAGGCTGCAGAAAACGGGAAGAAAAGAATTAGAAAACCGGGTATGGAATATAAGCCAAAGGCTACAGGAAAGAAACACAAGAGTACGGGCAGCGCAGGCGAACAGGGATACTGTACGTTACAACGCATCCGACACCGGAGGTGGGAGGGATTAAATACTGGCGTCGGAACGCGTTGCGCAGAAGGGCTAGACCCGTACTCTGCGCCTCGCCGGACGTGATGGAACCAGCAATGGAGGGCGCAGCTTCCATCTAGTCCAAAGCTGCCAGATTCCCCGAGGTGTGACACAGTATGCCCCCTCCTAAGGTCCACCCCTCCTGGTTTGCTCGGGTGTCTTCGGTGGAACCTACGCAATAGTAGCAGAGCATTCAAAAGGGATCTAGGTTCCCAGGTGTTTTCAGACCAAGGGTATCCTTTCCAGTGGACTAGGTACTCCAAGCGCCCTCTGCGATATCGGGAGTCACATATTTGGGCTACCTCATAGATGTCTTTAGAGGGATCTATAGGGACTGAAGTGTTGCCTGTTTTCTGGGTCCATCTATCTGCCACAAAGGTCTTCAATTGGGAGGTGTGAAACACCGGATGTACTCGACGTAAGCGTGTAGGTAGCTGTAGGTGGAAGGCTACTGGGTTGATCACTTGGGTAATCTTGTATGGTCCAATGTATTTAGGAGACAGCTTGGATGGACGTACCCACCGTGGTAGGAATTTAGTGGACAGGAGTACTTTCGAACCAAGACCCCAATCAGGAACCGGTCTTCGGTGTCTATTAGCTTGGGTCTTGTTCCTTTCTTAGGCCTCTATAAGTTCCAGCCTGGCCTTGATATGAGCCTCCCGGATTATCGCCAGTGAAGCATCCACAGAAGGTACAGAGGACTCAATGTTGGTCAAGGGAAGAAGAGTGCGGGGATGATAACCGTATGTACAACAAAAAGGGGCTTGTACCTAGGGCAGAGTGACAAGAGTTGTTGTATGAAAATTCTGCCTTCGGGAGTAACTGGACCCAATCGTCTTGTTGTTGGTTTAGAAAACACCAGAGATATTGCTCTAAGGTGCCATTAAGACGTTCCATTTGACCATTAGATTGAGGATAGAACCCAGCGGTCAGAGCTCTTTCTATGCCCAACGTTTTACAAAAGGCAGTCCAGAAATGGGAGGTGTACTGGCTGCCACGGTCAGAGATTATCTTGGTCGGTAGACCATGTAGCTTGAATATGTCTCTCAAGAAGATCTCTGCCATTTGGGAGGGTGAAGGTACT
This sequence comes from Ambystoma mexicanum, assembly GCF_040938575.1. Lineage (NCBI taxonomy): Eukaryota > Metazoa > Chordata > Amphibia > Caudata > Ambystomatidae > Ambystoma > Ambystoma mexicanum. The sequence goes on along the minus strand of NC_090933.1, from coordinate 265,596,419 downwards.
CCGGGTAAAGGTGAAAAATGTGCCAACTTAGTGAAAGAATCTACAACCACCATTATGCAGGTACAGCCTTGTGACACTGGCAATTTGTTACACTTCGCCCTCAGCCGCACCACGTTCCCCGGGTTCTTCCTCGTTCCTCCCGTGTACACAAGGACAATTGGGGAGTTCCAGGTAACGCCAGAATAAGGGACAGGAAAGTGATCGCCCTTCATAAAGGGTTACGGCGCCGGCATGCGCCCTTCTTATCGCGCTGGCAGCTGCCGTGGAAAATTGCTACACGAACTACATTACCCAGAAAACCTGTCAAGGGTTGTAGTTCCCGGCGTTGATACGGGAGCCTCATTTTGAAACGGTACGCCTCCTTGTTGTTACTTATTCCACAGCGGCGTACAGAACGCTGCTTCTGTTTAAAGTTACAACCGGCATACTTTCCGAAGTGCTTTCTCTGTACCTTGATTTTGGAATTCCTGTTTTCCCGTGTACCGACCCTGCCTGCACACGGACTCCTTCATCTCAAACCTTATTTTGATTTGTTAATTGACCGCCCGTGTACCAGAACCCTTGCCTGCTTCCTGGACTCTTGGATAGTGATTTTGCTGTGTTAATTGACTGCCCGTGTACCAGAACCCTTGCCTGCTTCCTGGACTCTTGGATAGTGATTTTGCTGTGTAAATTGACCGCCCGTGTACCAGAACCCTTGCCTGCTTCCTGGACTCTTGGATAGTGATTACTCTGGTAAGAACAACGCTATAATTGGAATCCCTCTTTCATCAGACTGTCATCACGTCTGTGGATTTTGGCTTCATTTCTAAAGTGCATTTTGGAACACTTTGCTGTGGTGCACCATCCCGAAACCAGTGCGACCCTCGTTCCGCTTGGGGATAGCTGCCTTACTAACCTTCCTTTTTTTTATTTTATACTTTCGTTGTTACCCAGGATTCTTTACACCAATCTTACTTCCACCAGTGGTAAAGTATAGTTTTCTTGGTTTTCAATACTGGAGAGTTACACATTTAGCTATATACTAAAGCCTCTTTGCTTTATAGGTTGTTCCAGTTCTTTTGGCTTAAGGCGAGTTAAACCAGGTACTACTTAAAGGCTATAGTCTTGGGGAAACCAGATTTAGAATTGACATATAGTTTAACTTGTTATCCTTTCCTTTACCGCCTGGGTTCGAGGCGGTGTGTTCTCCCCGCTCTTTTGATCGATCGGTCCCCTTGTCTGTACAGTTCAGCAGGTGGTCATATCGGTTTAAAGAGTTCTTTCCCTCACAGAGAGGAGGCTTGGGTGGAGGCTCCAACCCTTGCTCCTTCAAGCAACTCCCCAGCACTAGAGGTCTGGCCTGTTTTACATACTCCCCATTCTGGTGAGTAACAAAAACAGAAGCCATGGAAGAAGTCGATCCTTTAACCACCTTGGTTCGCTTGGTAGCTGAACTTCGTTCTGATATGACAGCCGCACATAGTGCTATCCATCAAAGGATTGACACTTTGCAGAGTTTTCCAAGCCCCCACACCCTGGGGGTGGATACGTCTGCTGCTACTGCATCAGGTTCGACCGGTCCTAGAGCCTCTGCCTCTGGCTTTACGGCTACCCCGGTGCTTATGGCTACTCAGTTCCCACTGGCCCCCCCAGAAAGTTTCTCTGGGGATCCTAAACATTATCGCACGTTTATCAACCAGTGTAAATTACATTTCCTCATTCGGCCCACTGCTTTTCCTAATTCTACTACTAAGGCAGCCTTTGTTCTCTCTAATCTTGGGGGTACAGCAGCCGCTTGGGCTAATCCGTTACTTGAATCCAATAGCTACGTCCTTTACGACTGTGATGCTCTCATCACTGCCATGAACAGAGTATTTTACACCCGCTATAAATCTCAGGCTACTGACCTGGAGTTCCTCAATCTGCGTCAAGGCACATCCTCTTTGTTTTCATACCTTACTAAATTTAACCAACTGGCGGCTGAAACCGATTGGCCGGAAGAGAAAAAATCAGCCGTGTTTTACAAAGAGTTGTCGGAAGAATTAAAGGACGTTTTGGCCACAGTACCAGTGGTTCCTACCACTTTTGGTGAATTGCTAGACCTGGTTTTACAAATAGACGCTAGAAGAACCGAAAGAAGGGGCGAACGCAAGTCGCCAGTCCCTGTTACTCCTCAGGTGGACCAGTCTTCTCCTTCTACTTTGCTTCCGGAACCTATGCAAATCGGGGCAGTAAGAGGTCCTTTGACTCCTGAACAACGAGATTATCGCAGATCACATAATTTATGTATGTATTGTGGATCTGCTGAACACCACTTGAAGGATTGCCCTAAGAGACCTGTCAAAAAGCCGGGAAACGCCAGAACCCGGCGATAGACAGGGTCCCTACGCCGGGGGTGCTTTCCTTGGACTCTCATGGTGCTGTTTCTGCTCCTGTTAGCCTTCCTGTGGTGTTTACCACTAAGGGTAGTACTTTTTCTTCTTTGGCGATCATTGATTCTGGGGCCACCGGGAATTACATGGATTACGATTACGCCACAAGTAAGAATGTTTCAATTGTCTCTAAAGCCCAACCCGAGGCTGTTCACGCTGTGGACGGTACATCCTTGAACTCTGGCCTAGTTACACAAAATACCTCCTTAATTCATATGCAAACAGAGGAAGGACATGCTGAGTCAATTTCCTTCGATCTAATTAAAGCCCCTCAATTCCAGGTCATCTTGGGCATCCCTTGGTTGCAACATCATAATCCGGCCATCGATTGGACAAGGAAAACCGTGCAGTTTCCTTCCACTGAGTGTAACGAAAAGTATTTCCTAGACACTAGTGTGTCCCCTGAATCTTCTTGTCGAGCCTTGGTAGCATCTATCTCTATAATTGGAGCCATCACTAAGTCTCCCGAAACCGAAATGCCTCCTGAATACAAGTCTTTTTGTGATGTGTTTGACAAAGGAGGGGCAGACCAATTGCCACCTCATAGGCCTTACGACTGCCCCATCGACTTACTGCCAGGTGCTAAGGTCCCGGCGGGTAGGGTCTATTCTCTTACGGTTCCAGAAGATAAGGTATTGAAGGAGTACATTGACAAGGCATTGGCCATTGGGTTCATTAGGCCTTCCAGGTCCCCTGCGGCCTCTCCGCTCTTTTTCGCCCCTAAGAAGGAGGGCGACCTCCGTCCCTGTATCGATTATAGGGCATTAAACGCGGTGACGGTAAAAAAACAATTTCCCCTCCCGCTTATTTCAGTGCTCTTAGACCAACTCGGTTCTTCTGTAGTCTTTACTAAGCTGGATCTTAGGGGTGCATATAACCTCGTTCGAATCAGGAAAGGGGACGAGTGGAAAACCGCCTTCAAAACACGCTATGGATTGTATGAATATTTGGTCATGCCATTTGGTCTCTGTAACGCCCCGGCCACTTTCCAGGCGTTCATGAATGATATATTCCATGACTGTTTGGATCAATTTGTGGTAGTATATTTTGACGATATCCTCATATTTTCACCCTCCAGAGAGGAACACACGAGACACGTGCAAATAGTCTTGCAAAGGTTGAGGGAAAACCACCTATTTGTCAAAGCTGAAAAGTGTGTCTTCAACTCCACTGAGGTGGAGTTTCTTGGTTATGATCTAACTAGTCGGGGTATACGAATGAGTCGCTCCAAGGTTAAGGCTGTTTTGGACTGGCCCGTTCCTACATCGATTAAAGCCTTGCAATCCTTTTTGGGGTTCTCGAACTTCTATAGGCGCTTCATCCGTTCTTTTTCTTCTATATCTGTGCCGCTGACGGCTTTGACCAGTTGTAAGAAATCCTATCAATGGAACCAGGAGGCACAACGAGCCTTTGATGCCCTTAAGGCAGCATTCACTTCCGCTCCAGTGTTACAGTATCCTAATCCCTTACTCCCATTTTTGGTAGAGGCCGATGCTTCTGGCTCGGCTATTGGGGCAGTTCTATCCCAGAGATGTCCAGACTCGGGGGAAATCCATCCGATTGCATTCTTTTCAAGGAAATTGACGCCTTATGAGCGCAACTATCCAATCACAGAACGAGAACTCCTAGCCATAAAAGACGCTTTTTCCGAATGGCGGCATCATCTTTTGGGGGCTCGACATCAGGTCACGGTCTTTTCGGCTCATCGGAGCCTTTTGGCATTTAAATCAATGAAATGTCTTACTGCCCGACAGGCTCGTTGGCATCTTTTCTTTTCCCAGTTTTATTTCACTATCACGTATCGACCGGCCCGATTGAATTCTTGTGCAGACGCTTTGTCACGCATTGCCTTCCATTCTGACAACAATGTCTCTGGCAAACCTCTCTTGTTACCTTGTAACGTTGTTTGTGCCTGCACCCCTCAACCTAGCCTGCGGACTTTGATTTCGGATTGGGTCTCCGCACATAAGGAAGAGTGTGAAACTCTCAATCTTGATGTGGTTCAAGGCCTACCCTACATTCAAGGACGCTTGTTTGTGCCTCCAGGTCAGGCACGCTTACGTGCTCTGGCTTGGTCTCATGACTCCCTAAGTGCGGCTCATCCGGGTCAGCAAAAGACGCTGGAGGCATTACGCCGTTGGTCCTGGTGGCTATGTCAAGGGATGTGATTGACTATCTGGCATCCTGTTCAGTATGTTCTCAATGCAAAGTCTCCCGTTCTAAACCTGTGGGTCTGTTACGCCCTCTCCCTGTGCCCCACAAACCATGGTACATGGTTTCTATGGACTTTATTGTGGATTTACCTCCTGTGAAAGGCCTTGATACCATATGGGTAGTCATTGATTACTTCACCAAGATGGCATTGTTCATTCCCTGTTCAGGCCTGCCTTCTGCTCCTGTCTTGGCTTCCCTTTTTCTCCAGAACATTTTCCGGTTCTTTGGATTGCCTGCTATCCTGATTTCGGATCGTGGCTCTCAATTTACATCACGTTTCTGGAGGGCTTTGACTGCTTCATTGGGTATTGACGACCGGTTCAGTTCTGCTTATCATCCTCAGACAGACGGGCAAACTGAAAGAGTAAATGCCACCCTTGAACAATTTCTCCGGTGTCTCTGCCTTCGTTTTCAAGCATCCTGGTTGACGATGCTTCCTTCTGCTGAATTCGCTTACAATAATTCTATGCATACTGCCTCAGGGGTCTCGCCATTTTTTGCCCTATATGGTTGCCATCCACGGTCTTTGCCTTTTGATCCTACACTTCCCATTGACAACCCGGCGGCTCGGGATTGTGTCAGGGAACTGGTGACGACCCGTAGAACGGTTCGCTCACATCTACTTCAAGCTCAAGCAAGGGCAAAGAAAAATGCTGATCGTCACAGAAAACCGGCCCCTAATTATAAGGTGGGCATGAAAGTCTGGTTGTCCACCCGTAATTTGCGAATTCCTGGCAAACGCTTGTTGTTGCCTAGATTCGTGGGTCCTTTTCCCATTACTGAGATTATAAATCCGGTGGCTGTACCCCTTTCTTTACCTACCTCTTGGAATCAACATCCTGTATTTCACGTCTATCTCCTGAAACCTTGTCCACCCTCTGTTCGGTTGCCCGATCGCCCTCCTCCGGTTCAGGTGGACGGGGATGAAGAATATGAAGTGGCGGACATCCTGGATTTTCGTCTCCGTAGGGGGCGCCCCTTTTATTTGGTTGATTGGAAGGGGTACGGTCCCGAAGACAGGTCCTGGGAGCCTTTATGCAATATACATTCTCCGGCTCTCTTACGCCGTTTCCATGCTCGGAGGGGGTCTGCGCCGCCTTTGGGGGTGGATGCTGTTACACTTCGCCCTCAGCCGCACCACGTTCCCCGGGTTCTTCCTCGTTCCTCCCGTGTACAGAAGGACAATTGGGGAGTTCCAGGTAACGCCAGAATAAGGGACAGGAAAGTTATCGCCCTTCATAAAGGGTTACGGCGCCGGCATGCACCCTTCTTATCGCGCTGGCAGCTGCCGTGGAAAATTGCTACACGAACTACATTACCCAGAAAACCTGTCAAGGGTTGTAGTTCCCGGCGTTGATACGGGAGCCTCATTTTCAAACGGTACGCCTCCTTGTTGTTACTTATTCCACAGCGGCGTACAGAACGCTGCTTCTGTTTAAAGTTACAACCGGCATACTTTCTGAAGTGCTTTCTCTGTACCTTGATTTTGGAAGTTCCTGTTTTCCCGTGTACCGACCCTGCCTGCACACGGACTCCTTCATCTCAAACCTTATTTTGATTTGTTAATTGACCGCCCGTGTACCAGAACCCTTGCCTGCTTCCTGGACTCTTGGATAGTGATTTTGCTGTGTTAATTGACCGCCCGTGTACCAGAACCCTTGTCTGCTTCCTGGACTCTTGGATAGTGATTTTGCTGTGTTAATTGACCGCCCATGTAGCAGAACCCTTGCCTGCTTCCTGGACTCTTGGATAGTGATTTTGCTGTGTTAATTGACCGCCCGTGTACCAGAACCCTTGCCTGCTTCCTGGACTCTTGGATAGTGATTACTCTGGTAAGAACAACTCTATAATTGGAATCCCTCTTTCATCAGACTGTCATCACGTCTGTGGATTTTGGCTTCATTTCTAAAGTGCATTTTGGAACGCTTTGCTGTGGTGCACCACCCCGAAACCAGTGCGACCCTCGTTCCGCTCGGGGATAGCTGCCTTACTAACCTTCCTTTTTTTTATTTTATACTTTCGTTGTTACCCAGGATTCTTTACACCAATCTTACTTCCACCAGTGGTAAAGTATAGTTTTCTTGGTTTTCAATACTGGAGAGTTACACATTTAGCTATATACTAAAGCCTCTTTGCTTTATCGGTTGTTCCAGTTCTTTTGGCTTAAGGGGAGTTAAACCAGGTACTACTTAAAGGCTATAGTCTTGGGGAAACCAGATTTAGAATTGACATATAGTTTAACTTGTTATCCTTTCCTTTACCGCCTGGGTTCGAGGCGGTGTGTTCTCCCCGCTCTTTTGATCGATCGGTCCCCTTGTCTGTACAGTTCAGCAGGTGGTCATATCGGTTTAAAGAGTTCTTTCCCTCACAGAGAGGAGGCTTGGGTGGAGGCTCCAACCCTTGCTCCTTCAAGCAACTCCCCAGCACTAGAGGTCCGGCCTGTTTTACATACTCCCCATTCTGGTGAGTAACAAAAACAGAAGCCATGGAAGAAGTCGATCCTTTAACCACCTTGGTTTGCTTGGTATCTGAACTTCGTTCTGATATGACAGCCGCACATAGTGCTATCCATCAAAGGATTGACACTTTGCAGCGTTTTCCAAGCCCCCACACCCTGGGGGTGGATACGTCTGCTGCTACTGCATCAGGTTCGACCGGTCCTAGAGCCTCTGTCCCCTTGTCTGTACAGTTCAGCAGGTGGTCATATCAGTTTAAAGAGTTCTTTCCCTCACAGAGAGGAGGCTTGGGTGGAGGCTCCAACCCTTGCTCCTTCAAGCAACTCCCCAGCACTAGAGGTCCGGCCTGTTTTACGTACTCTCCATTCTGGTGAGTAACACAATTCCACGATAAAGTCGGTCGATACTGTGGTCCATGGGCCAGTAGGAATGGCACAGGGTTCCAACAATCCTAGGGGTCTTTGAGTGGAGGATTTACTACGAAGACAGGTAGCACAGGACTGGACGTATTGTCTGGTCTCTTCCCTCTTGTTGGGCCAATAAAAGTATCGTAGTAGATATTCTTGTGTGCAACGAATGCCACGATGGCCAGCAATCTTGGAATCATGACACCAGGATAGTGCGGTTTTCCTTAATGATGGAGTAAGCAAATAGTCACTGTGTCGGGACAGAGCATCAGCTACTAAGTTTTGTTCGCCCGGGATGTATGTAATATTAAAGTCGAACTGGGCGAAAAAATGAGCCCACCTTGCCTGTCTAGTGTTGTAGCACTCAAATTGACGTAACACCTGCAAATTTTTATGATCAGTCCGGATGGTAAAAGGGTGTTCACCACCTTGGAGAAGGTGATGCCATTCTGTGCATGCTAATTTCATGGCTAGTAACTCTCGCTCAATCACTGAGTAATTTTTTTGACTGATGTTCAGAGTTTTGGAATAATAAGACACAGGGGGCCTCATTACAACTCAGGCGTTAAGGGTTAACGCCGTCGTTAACCCTTAACGCCTGATTCCGATTTTAACGGCTGCTTTTAGCAGCCGTTAAAATCCATGGCGCTAAACCGCCTTGGTGCTAATTACGCCACCGTAATTTACGGTGGCGTAATTAGCGCCTTCCCCACTCCCATTATGCCCTATGGGGCAAAAATGGGAATGGGGAAGGGTAAAATGGGAAATGGGGCTTTACCGCCCACTCACCTTGGAATGGGGCGGTAAATCCGCCATCCACTATGGTGTAAACGTAGTTTACACCATGTTGGTAAAGTTGGCGTACTTACTGCCTCGGTCGTAATGACCCCCAGGGTGTTCTTTTCCATGATGTTCTTGTAGTAAGACAGCTCCTCCGCGGCTGAAGAGGCGTCTGCTTCCACTATGAAAGGACGATGCTGGTCTGGCTGTCTTAAAATGGGAGCCGAACAGAAAGTTTGTTTAAGTTGTTGAAAACTCTCCTCTACCTGGGGAGACCATTGAAATGGAGAAGAAGACTTCTTGAGAAGAGAGGTCATTGGGAGTACCTGTTGAGAGAAGTTAGGGATACATTTCCAGTAGAAATTTGATAAGCCAAGGAATCTCTGAATGTCCTTAACAGATTTAGGAGACGGCCATTCTAGTATGAAATTGACCTTTTGTGGGTCCATGGCAAGGCCCTCTGAAGAAAGAATGTAACCTAAATAGGATATGGACGTAACTAAAAATACACACTTCTCCAGTTTGACCAAGAGATAATTGTTTTTTAATCTGTGAAATACTTCCTTGACGTGCATGTTATGCTCTTCTTGGGTGTGTGAGAAGACAAGAATATCGCCAAGATAGATGATGATAGAATGTCCTAGGAGATCAGAAAAGAGCCTGTCCATGAAGCTTTGGAAAATGGATGGTGCATTGACTAGGCCGAAAGGCATCACTTGATACTCATAAAGCCCAAAGGGAGTCCTGAACGCTTTCTTCCACTCATCCCCAGATTGTATACGAAGCAGATGGTAAGCGTTACGTTAATCCAGTTTCGTAAACACTGTGGCCGACTGAACGGCGTGAATGATTTCGGATATCAGTGGCATGGGATATCTGTCTTTTATGGTTACCTTGTTTAGTCCTCTGTAATCTATGCAAGGGCATAACTCCTGAGTGTCTTTCTTAGGAATGAAAAATAAAGAGGCCCCAGCAGGAGATTTGGAAGGTCTGATTAATTCATTTGCTAGATTCTTGTCTAAATAATCCCTCAAATACTGCCTTTTCTCGTAGAGTCAAAGGATACATCCGGCAAAAAGGGACCAAGGCACCGGGATGCAGATCGATACTACAATCTTTGGGTCTGTGTGGAGGAAGTTCAAGAGGGATCTTCTCCGTCACTACTTCTGTGTATTCATTAAGATAGGATGGTAAACAATGTATGGTCCTGGACTCAACTCCGCAGGTGGTTCGCACAGCTGCAAAGGTCGGTTTAGTCAAACAGTTTGTCTTGCAGAAGGTGGAGTGGAAGCTTAATAGATTTCTGGACCAGTCAATGGTGGGGTTATGCCTGCGAAGCCAACCGATGCCCAGAATCCGAGGGAAGTGAGCTGCTCTGATGATATCAAAGGAAAGACGTTCTGAATGTTGCATGATACACATGGTGAATTCTTCCGTAGAATGTGTGATAAGGCCAGAGCTCAATGGCTCACCGTCAACACCCTCCACCTTCTGATCCTCGGTCTTGGCTACATGAGTCAGTCCTTGGCATTCTGCCCACTGGGTATAAATGAAGTTTCCTGCGGCCCCACAATCCAGGAGAGCCTGAGTCTGGATCGAGGTCTTGCCAACCACGAGGGTAACTGCATCACCATGAGACAGGCATCTTCCGAACTTTCCAAGGATGTGATTGAGAGGGTAACAAAGGGACTGGAATTACTCCCTCGGTAATGAGTCCCCAAACTTACCGAGGGTGCTCGTTTCCCGAGTGCCTATGAGGTTCATCTGGACAGTCTCGAAGTAAGTGGGTGGAAGATCCACAGTACATACACAAGCTTCCTTCCCGCCTCCTCCTGCATTCTTCCGCCGTGAGGGGGGGCGCGGGTGGTACCAATTTGCATGGGCTCTTCTTGAGCGGAACGTGTAGAGGGAGGTGAGCAAGAGGAAGAGGATCTGGAGGTATCGGAATACCAGTCTTTGTCTTTCGACGCTCAGCTCGTCGTTCGGTTAGCCGGAAGTCGATCCAAAGTGTGGCTGTGATCAGGTCAGCGAAAAGAGAGAGGTTGTTCTATACGTGCAAGTTCATCCTTCAAGTCCTCTCGTAGTCCCCTCCGAAATATGGCATACTGGGCCTGCTCTTGCCAACCTGCCCCAGCCGCAATCTGTTTGAATAATGTGATATAGGATATTAAGTCCGAGTTCCCTTGTTTGATATCCAATAGATCCTCGGAGGCCATATAGGTGCTATCGGTACGTAGGGACGTTTGCTTCATCAAAGTCTTGAATGTGTCATAATCATGGAGCACTGGATCAGATCTGTTGACCAACGGGGTTGCCCAAGCCAGGGCATTGCCTGACATATGAGTGATCATGAAATCAACCTTGGCATGACCCGAAGAGAATGCTTGGGTGCGAAAGGAAAAATGCAGGTTACAGGCATCCAAAAACTCTTTTGGTTTTCTTGGGCGTCCCATCAAACTTTCCTGAGACTAGTGGTAGTGGAGGTAAATCCGTAGTCGGTGAGTCCCGCTCAGCTATTCTCTGCTGTAATGTGGCATTAGCGCTCTTAAGGTTCTGGACTTCTAGGTTCAGGTTTTGGACTGCTGCTACTAACTCCTGAACCACTCCTCCAGGGTCATGCGGGATAGGGTACCAGACGATTCAATTTAGATGAAGGATGAGGCAAGGCAATCCACTGGACAGGCCGAGGTCGGTACACAGGATGATGAGGGCATCTATGAGAGACAGAGTAGACAAGAGGGAAGGCACAGGAGCAGAGAGGAAACAACACTAGGCGGGAGGGAAGGAAGGGAGTAGCCGGAAACGGAACAGCAGAGGGAGGAGGAGCAGAAAACGGGAAGAAAAGAATTCGAAAACCGGGTATGGCATATTAGCCAAAGGCTACAGGAAAGAAACACAAGAGTACGGGCAGCGCAGGCGAACAGGGATACTGTACGTTGCAACGCATCTGACACCGGAAGTGGGAGGGATTAAATACCGGCATCGGTACAGAAGGGCTAGACCCGTACTCTGCGCTTCGCCGTACGTGATGGAACCAGCAAAGGAGGGTGCAGCTTCCATCTAGTCCAAAGCCGCCATATTCCCCGAGGTGTGACATGCTCCTCCAGAACCATCAAGGATGACATTGACACCCTTGATCCAGCATTGGCCAATTTCTGTAATCATTCTTTTGCCACTGGAACTTTCCCCTCTCCCAAACTCTTGACTCTGTGAGAACCTGGGCATCATGGATCAGGCCCTGGAGTGGATGGCCTTCTTCCTCTTGGACTGCCCCTCCCAGGTCCAACTTGGTCCCTTTCACTCAGCCACCTCTCTCTACATGTGGTGTTCTCCAGGGCTCTATCCTCTCACCCTGGTTTTTCAACCTCCACTTGGCCCCTTTGACCCACCTGATCTCTACCTTCTGCTCTAACTTAGGGTTATGCGGATGACACTCAGCTTTCCTTCAGGCTCCCCTCAGCCTACTCTCCTCTCTCGCTCATTCCTGGTGTTCTCTCGTCACATCTTGGACGTTGCCAAGGAGTCCCACTACCAGCTGCACCTCCTCAAAGGGACCCTTCCATTTCTCACTTTCCCAGAAGCTCACTGTCTCCAGTGCTCTGGTTCTCTCTAGGCTAGACTTCTGCAACAGCCACTTTCTCAATCTGCCTTCCTCTACTCTCTGCAACTAATCCAGTACAGGACTGCAAGACTTATCCTTGGCCTCAAACCCAGGGACTATATCTCTCCAGCCATGAAATCTCTCCACTGGCTCTCTGTGGCTGCAAGTATCAAGTTCAAGATCCTTTTCATTGTCCACAAGGCTTTCTGGGGCTGGGATCTGCACTACATCCAACACTCTTCCAATATGCCTTCCTTCTCAACCCCCAAGGGTTAGATGCTTCTCCAGGCAGAGAGTGGGGGGTAGATCCTTCTCCCCTGCAAGTGTCTCCCTGCTGACTTGACCTGGCTGACCTACAGAGCAGTTGCCGGACAGAAAAGGACACAGATGTTAAACAGCAACTGGGTTTTGCTGTTCACAAGTGCCCAGGCCAGCAATTACTAATGTACTGCATTTCACTGTTAGTACATGCATTCAAATGCCAAATTATTTAAACAATTTAAATTGTGATGTGGGTTTAGTACTTGCATGCCAGGTGAGTGATTGGAAGGGTAGAGAGGAAACAGGAGACCAGTAATTCTCACAGCAGCCCATATGTGGGTGCTTTCAGACCTAAAGGAGAGAGTTAACTACTTGTAACATTGAAGCTGCACTAGAATAGTCTCATTAAAATGTGTAAAGAAGTTAGATGCCCCCACACAAATAAGTTTGCTCCTCCCCACCACACGTGAAATTAGTTCCTCTCCCAACATTTGAAGGGTTAGCCCCACTGAAATGTAGGTTTTTTTGCACCCCTGAACACAAGCACACACACCATTCACCATATATACACACGCACACCCAGCCATCCATATATTTAAGAGTGCAATCTTTTTCCATACAGGCACACCCAGGCAGCCACCGTACATTTAAGTGTGCAACCTTTCACCATACAGGCACACACACCCATCCACATCCCCATACATTTAAGTGTGTACCCTTTCACCATACAGGCACACCCAGGCAGCCACCCGTACATTTAAGTGTGCAACCTTTCACCATACAGGCACACACACCCATCCACATCCCCATACATTTAAGTGTGTACCCTTTCACCATACAGGCACACCCAGGCAGCCACCCATACATTTAATTGTGCACCCTTTGACCAAACCCTCACAGAAACAGTCACCTATACATTTAAGTGTGCATCCTTTCACCGTACACGCACACACACATACCCAGCCACCAATACATTTGTGTGCACTCTTTCACCATACACTCATACACGCACACATCATGGTTTGAGGGGAGCCATAATACTTCAAAAATACATTGTTTCTTTTTGAAGTCACTCTGACTTCATAAAGAAATTATTTCCGTTAAGGACTGAACCATAACGGAAATAATTTCTTTATGAAGGCAGAGTAAATTAAAAAATAAACGATTTATTTTTGAAGTCATAGAACTTCCCCAATCCCATGAAATGGAGGCCTCCAGCCTAGGGTCTTCATGTCATGGGGTGGGGGTAGCCCCCAAACTTTGTGTATTCACTCTGCCTTCATAAAGAAATTATTTCTGTTACAGAAATAATTTCTTTAGAAATGCAGAGTGAATTCAAAAAGAAAATGTAAAAAAAAAACAAATGTTAAAAAAATAACTTTTTTTTTAACTCCCAGTGGGGCCCCTTTCCAGAACATGTGGTTGTGGGGCCCCACGCACCACAGGGCTGCGGGGGACCCTGTTACGCCAGTGCCTGTCCCAGTGAATGTAGCACTGGGACGTCAGTACAAACCAAGTATGGAGATGCAGCGCATGCAAAGGAGGAAGGTGAGAAGACATACATGAACACTTGTTTCCTTAAGTTTCCATTACATCAACTGCAGTCAGGGGCGTCATTTCCCCAAAGTGCCTGCGGTAGCAGAAGTAGCATCACATGATCCCTGACCTCTGATGACATCATAGGAAGTGATGCCATTTGAACCTGCCCCAAGTGACATCTCTGGAAGTGATGGCACAGGACCTTTCACAACTTGACAAAAGAGGAAGTGGCACCACATGGCATTGTTCCTCAGTACACCACAAAAAAATATGGTTACGATACCACGGTAATATGATATACATTTTATACAAGAATGGATCACCATATGTAGCATTAATATCAGTGTGTATAGGCCCATATTATCAAATTAATGTGAATGTCAGCAGACGTCCAACACAACAACCTGGACTATTGTACAACACTCTGGCGAAACTTTAACTAGACAGAGCATTTCAAAGAGGCCTAAACCCAAAACACAGACCTCCAGTGCCTGCCAAGTGTCTGGCCACAGACTGGAAAGAGCAAAACACTTATGTACGAGCGCGATAGAAATAAAATATCAATGTCAATATCAACTGACCGACACAAGTCCAGCCAAATAAAAATCAGAGGCTGCACTACTTCATGATTTTAAACTCGGATAATATGTGCAGGGATTTTCTCGTCAATAGTGAACCTTGAACCATTGCACAGCACACCACTTGTGCCAGTCACTCAGAGACTGAATGTGCCCCAACCATTTTCACCACAGGCACCCCACCATCCTCTGCGAGTTACTAATGGCCTTCAGTCAACAGTTTTAAATGCCTGGCACCCACTCTCGCCCTCCAACACCTTACACCTCCAACAACTTCATGTTTACACAGTGCCACCCTTCAGCAATTTAAGGCTCCAGCATTCGCCAACTCCATCAACCTCAAGCAAACTAGCAACTTAAATCTCCAGTAGCCTCCTTCAAAACCCCAACAGTGTGAGTCTCAATTACCCTCCTCAAACATCTTATATCTTCATTAAATGCATTTCAACTCTCTTACAGCACATTACTTCTCAAACACTCTCTCAGCATCTGTAAGTCACTAGTACAAAAATTAAGGGCCTGATTCATGGAAGTGTTTTATAATGGCACAATCCCATAGGAAAACGTTCCATGAATCAGGCCCTAAGTCTCCAGTGTCAGACTCCATAACATTGAGCCTCAAGCACACATCTCGAGCCCAGAGCTGTGCCAGTGGTTATGAATGATTTGAAACCTTCCGGGCATCACCATTCTGTTTTGCCTATTTGGTAACCCACAGTTTTTCTTTTTAGATTGGAGATAGAGGGGAAGGATGTTTTGCAGGCCACAGTAATTGCAGTTTTTTTTAAAAAAAATTTGAAATGTAAACATCAGCATCAGCTGCATGACATCACCCATTTTATTATTTTCTTTGGTCCATTATATGTTGCTCATTGCCAGCCTCCTCCAGCTTCGAAGCACTGGAACAGGAACTGAACCCATGTTGCACTGCAAGATTTGAGTTGCTCCTGCTGTGCTGTCACTGAGTACTGCAGGCTGCTCTTACCCATTCCCATCTAGCTAGACCTGTTCTCCACACCCTTCCTGTTGCTATAGTACTGGGCATGAGCCGCTTAGACAGCCCCACCTCTGAACCAAATAGTTCAGGCATTCTTCACTAATGGACTGCTAACCTGTCAGTGAGGGCGGCTTCATGGTTGTTCCTGCATCCCTGTTATTTCTCGAGATCTAGATTCCAGGTGAAAAAAAGATGAGGCACTTTTAGCTGCATTTACAACCACGTTTTTAAGGTGCAGCACAGATATCTGCTATTTGTCCAATGGTCGCAAGGACCAGTCTAGGGCTAGCAGAGGAGGTGCCAGAAGTAGCAGCTGCTAAATTACACAGCTAATGGTGATACATAGCATATGAAGGAGATCATTTAATTCTTAAACATACACCAATCCATTCCATGAATCATTCCCTGTTAAGTAAATGCTTATGAGGACCACACGGTTAGACATGTAGTCGCCAACAGGATGCAGACTGGAAATGTGTGGGGCAGATTTAATCAAAATTACATTTGGATATTGAGGTCCTAGGAGACCAAAGGTAGATAATCTAAAAGTGTATGCTCAGCTTGATACAGAATATGATATCCCAACCCGGCCTCTTTTGGTGAGCAATGCTGAGAAGAAATCCCCGCTCATGGCCATTCCAGCAAAGAGAACCTCCACGTGGATCCCTGAAAAACCCTGTAAAATAATGGCCACACCCAGCATGCATCCACATGTTTGAATCTCAAGGCTCCAGTACGACCCAATAATCACACCTTCAGCCGCAAGATTCTGCTCCATAGGTGTGTAGGTGCTGCATATGTCATCATCCAAAATCAAACCTCACCCACACCCCAGGACACATATCAAAACAAATTGTATTTGCTGGTCAAAAATGTAATAGGTGCAACTTGCTCTGCAGCCAATACAGGCCATTACTAACACAACAATACCATCCGTTTGCAATGCTGGAGGAGATGGCGGTCACACCGGGCAGGACCATCACAAGTAGAGGCGCATGTTCAGGCATACAAACCTTAATAACACAGCTCTTAAGCCAAGATCACAACTCAAGTTATGTGTAGTCATCCTGAATTCTATCATTTCCTCATATCTTCACAGTGTGTGCATGTCTAGGAGTCAGTCTTCCTCCCAGGCTCTTTAGTAGGTTTCTGACTGTCAAAATGTCTTTTACAGTTCACACGATCGCCCTAAACATCCAGCAGTTCATGGCAGCACCGGTCAAGGAGTCTGCCTCTACCACACCAAAAAGGTTTCCTCAACAATTCACTTCCTCTTACTAGATCTTACTAGATCGAGTCTATTGACCACATCTAATCAGAAATTCTTCACTCTCTCACAATCCAACAACAAATGTGTTAAAACCCAAACCTATTTTTGAAATCCCCAAGATGTGACAACAACCAACAAACCAAGTGTATACATCTTGCATCGAGTAAAAATGGTGAAGTCAATCTGACTGGTTATGTCACAAATGTAGGTTTCCCCTGATCTGGGGTATTGGGAGCACCACAAGTCCCGCTGATCTGCAGTCACCACACAATGTAATTCGGCAGCTCAGTCTATTCTACTTTTCCCCTGTACTCTTTATACTTTCCCTTTTCCGGCACTAGATTAAAAATAAGTATGAGACACCACCTGGCAAGATTCATATACATTACAGGATGCTGTGTCTTATCCATGGGCATCTTTCACAGTCAAGGCACAATGGGATTATCTAAGGTCTGTGTATCTCGCAAGGTAGTGATGAGGTAAGTTGGAGTTTTCAAAGCACCAAAGCTAAAATCGTCAGTAGCAGACAGAATGTGAATGCTGCTTAACCCATATATTCCTGCATGGATCTAAATCCTCCAATACAATGTTGTATTCTTTTGCAGGGCAGGGTTATCACAAATCGCGGCCTTCCAGTGGAGCAAGTTCACCTTTCCCTTGTCCAATACCCGGGAGGCCTATTTGTTGCATATTTTCATTTATTTGACATTTCTGCTCCTCCAGAGCTATCCATTAGGTATATGCTGGCGAAACACCACCACCAGCTCATTCCGTTCAAGATAAATAAATAAATATATCAATAAATAAATAAATGAAGCAATACAAATTGTATTTACTTTGGACAAAACTCCCTTGAAACAGAACATTTTAAAATCAATTCTACAATATACACATCAAAAAAGGTGACACTCACCATGTGTCCATGGTAGGCATCATTTAATTGTAAACAGTTTTTACAATGGATCCCTAGGGTGTCCTCTGACTTAATGCTAGTGCATAAAGCTGACAGGCTCCATAGGGATCGCCAGCATTTGCGTTAGCATGAAAATGCAGGGTGCAACTGTGCAGGAATTTGTATGGTGGAGAGGAAGGGAAGCGGTGGACACGCAAGTAGGACTCCGCCCCTCCTTTCCACCATATACATGGATGAACATGGGGTGTGGCATTAATGGAAGCCGTCTCAGTGAGGCTTTTTCCACACATGGATTTTGTTTTCTGCTGAAAAGAAAAATAATGTCATATTTTCTGAAGTGTGGTGTTAGACTCAAATTTCACAGCGCATATGTATGTCTGAAATCATATCCAGCATAGCCCATTATCTACTGGACATCGTTATTTGAGTATCCAATGCCACCCCCAAGATGAAAGCAAGGCACAAGGCGACCCAATGGGCTGGGTATAAGCGTATACTTGCTTGAGCACACTACAAAGCCAGTATATTAGTAATGTAGAGGATCAGGCACTCTGCTCTGAAAGAAGTGCACTTTGGGAGCTGGTTATGGAACACTCGGCCAGTGCTCTAACTGTTCAAATGTTACATGTATTCATTACAATGCTGATCAAATACTCATAATAATCATAAGACTATCAGGAACCATTCTTCAAAATGACATTTTACATCTGATTCAAAACAACATAGACTCTTATGGAGCATGTAGGCTATGCCTTTGTCTTATTTTAGGAAACTAATGTCTGTGCTCTGTAAATATATGCTTGATCATGGTTCATAACCATACGCTGGTAATGTAAAGTATCAAACTGGGACTGCAACGCCAAATAGATCAACCTTCAAAGCTGGGTTCAAACCTCTCCTCTAGAACTCTATTTTTATTTATTTTAAAAGGTAACTGTTATGACCTAAAATTGTCCTACGGTTAAAACACAAAACATTATAAAATAACAAAATGTTTTACCTGTTTAACAAGAAATTAAGACAGGGGTTTGAAGAAAAAGGGAGAGGAGGTTTCAAACGTCCTCTCTCAGTGAAAGGACAATGTCTATTGCCTACTTGAGTGACATATAGGCATTGACTGCCATCACCATATGATACTGCTGATGCATGTCCAAAAACGAGTATCATAGTATGCCTGATTCTAAATATAGCTGATTGCAAAGTATGTATTTGGTGATGTCTTGGTATGGATGTTTTGGGGATTTCTTTACTAATCTTCTCTCCAAAAATTGGGTGTGCTGAAAAAGAAAACAGTAGTTTTTACTATAGTAAGAATTATTATCATTAATATTTGGTAAGTTAAAACATAATATTACATCATTGGTGGGGGGGGATTAAATCCACAATTCATGCAGTGCCTCACTTCCTAGGCAAGTGGTTTAAAGTGTTCCAAAGCACTTTTAACCCAACTTACAGTACAAGATGCATTACTAGTTGCAGAGAGTGCATGTGCTCAAGAAATAGCACACGTTGCGTGAAACATGTGTTAAAGTTACTATATGCTAGAGCAGTCTGTGTCAAAACAGTATTTTGTTTATTCAGACTCTACTCACCACTCTGAAATACTGTTTTTGGTTGTCACATCTGCAAAATAAACAGCAGGCATAGGGACATTAGCCAAGAGGAGACCAAACCGGGGACCTTTTTACCAATGCAGTCTCATCATGCCCTTCTTTTTAATGAGTCCCCATTTGTGTGTTAGATGCCAAGGAAGGTTCACACTTGGTACATTTTTTAATTCTTGTTAATGATGACCTACTACGGCCGCAACTACTTCCCCTGGGTAGCCCTTGCACTGCCCAAATAGGCGCACAATGTTTTAAGTGACTTCTATTAGTACAAATCATTGATGATATATGTATCTGGGCTGAAGATATTAGTTGCCCACAAAATAATTAAAGGCTAGCATACTTGATGTTGAGGTTTCGCTTGTGAAAGGACATTTCAAATGCTCCCATTTTAAGAGTATTTATTTTAAAAAATGTGTATTTATTTTATTTATTAAGCGTTTGACTTGCTCAAGAAAATCTTTCGCCAGAACATCTACAAAAGTTTAGAACACACTTTTCGCTCGTCATACAGATTGTTAAAGTTTACAAAATACAATTCTCTTTAAATACATTTCAGTGAACAAAGTATACACGGTAAACTATTATTAAAAATGTACAGCAGATTTAATAATGTAGACACCGCCATCCTTACTGCAACCAAATTTACACTGATCAAAATAACACACCGTTCATCCAAAGGAAGTGCTTGATCATTATTGATGAATCCATCAAAAACTAATCCCCTTTGCTCTGTGAGGTGCGGGCATTTAATCAAAAGGTATTTTTGATTTTCTTTCTCTGATGAAACCTTGCAGAACCGACAGGAAGAAAGACTCGGACTTAATTTAGAACGAATGCCTACAATTCGCTGAGTTGGCCGAAAATTAAAAGGCGCTCTTAAGAAAACGGTTCTGAGCCCAACATTGGGAAATTTAGTCAAGTCTGTTGGGAGTCCATTCAGAGGTTTAGTTTCACCTATCATGTTTCCATACAATTCATAACTCTGACATTGACTATGGGTGTGGATCCAGTCCTCCCGCCAACACTTCTCTGTAGCTTTTGATGGGTTGTGTACTAACAAGTCTGCATTAAAATCAAAGACATACATTAATTTCAAAACATCTTTTTCATATTTAGCTTAATTATTAATAAAGAGTGGAGAAAAACATGAACACAATATTACGAACATTGTTGGACAACATTAGGCTAGTGGAATAAACACATAGCAAGCTGTCCAACATAAAAAAAGTGCAGATGTATTCTGGTGGGTTGGGTGTCAAGCTGGTAAAATGTGTTGTACTTTCAGATCAATGTTGACTTTCCCACGACTAAGCCAATGTCCATATATTTTAAGTCCTTGACCAGTGACCCAAGACTACAAACACCATCATGCATTGACAGGAATGGAAAGTCAAGAGCAGAGGACTACCCATTGAAACTACCATCTATCAGCATATGGTTAAGGTTGATGTTGCCCTGAATATATGCTCTGGCTTATTTGTGGGAAATGTTTACACCCCTCCAATCAAAAATGTCCCCAGCCGCCAATTGGTGTGTAGCTGGTGGGTGAATGGTTATGAATGTGTGCATGGCAGGCTGGGGCCCAGGTAAAGGACATTGGAGCTTGGACGTTTTCTTACTTATTTCACTGGCATTTTTTGGCAAAGATAACTTAATGAATGTTACCTGGAGTAAGATTTGGGGTGGGGCCTCATAGCACAATGAGGCAGGCAGGCTGCACAGTTTCTTTCTTAGGCATGGCATGTTTACTCACATAACTTTCAAGGCTATTATGTTGTGTGTTCTTGCATAGGGAGGTTGTGGGCACTTGTGCAGTCAGCAGAGTAATTATGTGCCCAGTCTTCAACAGCTCTGACGCTATCATTTTAGGAATGTGAAATCTGGTGAACGGCTAACTAGGGCTTTGTCCTGTGACTGGTCAGGACATTAAACAACTTTGGAAAATGTACAAGTCCTTTGTTGCGCTCATTCCTCAGAAAAAATCCCCTTTTGGTCAATATTTGGTTGCAGTAAGTCTGTTAATAAGTAGAGCATGAGTTACTGAAACAGATGGTGTACATGAATTGCTTACATCGAAAAAGAACAGAAACATACATTGAAATTGCAGTTACTTCACTGTAAATGTATCCAATAATTGGAGTATTTTGATGAAAGAAATAAACATCTGTCACATATAGCAAAACTGCTTTTGCAATTGCCTTTCAGCCAGTGTCTTTGAGCCTTTCATTTTGAATGTAGATGTTGTTATAAAGAATTTCAGTTCCCTTAGTTGGTTGCTCCAAAAAGTAAATGTTAATGCTGCTAATGTGTAGCAGTATTTCCAATTTCTGTTACCTCAATAAGTTGTTCTAAACAGTAAATGTTGATGCTATCAATATATAGCAATATTTGGGCCTCTGCCAATATATAGCAAAGTTTGTGCCTCTGTACCTCGACACATGTTCCCCCACCCTAGTTGTGGGCGGTTCTTCAGGAGGTAAGTGTAGATAAGTACAAATTGCTTGTTAATGTCCTTACTTATATTTAGTAATATTCGGAAGGGTACCTGGTTACTGCCTTGCTCTGCCCAGGTGGGTGCACAAATATCAAAAAAACAGATGAGCAAGGTCAGGTGGATCTATCTGCTGTAGAGTGACCAATTCTATATCTCTGTGTGGGTCGCACCAAGTGTGGGTGAGCACAGAATTATCACAAAATCTGTTTACTGCAATACAGTTTTATTTTAAGTGCAGTTGGTGTGGTAATACACTGTTTTTGTTCACAAAACATAGGACATTCAACATTCAGGAAGTACAGAGTATAGTACCTGATTTGGGACAATCAAGTAGTTAATATTTGAGATGATCTGATTGTAATGTGTGTTCATTCTCTATGGGTTCCTTTGGAAGGAGGATAGAGAATTTCGTGGAATCATCAACAGATGGGTTGCCCATATGGTGAGGGTGTTTATACAGAGTTGAACAACAACATATAACATGTCAACACGACAATGTTTCGGCCTTTTTGTGGGGAGCTAGGTGAACTCTAGTTTGTAGGCCTTCATCAGGACAGGAGTGTCTTTAGGAGAGGAATATCCTATGCAGTCGAATCCGAGGAGCACAGTGGCTCAGAGTTCGAAGTGGGAAATTCACTTCCACAGGATGGTGTCTTCATCTGTGCAAAAAAGGCGCGGTCGTACTTGATGCGAGTGTGCAGCGAGGAAGGATCCTCCGGCGGTGCAGTGTTTCTCGGGCAGAGGCTGCAACAGTGTGTGATTTTGTCATAATTCTGTGCTCACCCACGCTTGGGGCGACCCAGAGATATAAAATTGGTCACTCTACAGCAAATAGATCCACCTGACCTTGCTCATCTGTTTTTATAATACTTACTTATATTTAGGGCATAAGTGGCAGTGTCCCTATAGATCAAAAAGAAAAACAAAAACAGATTCTTACTGATATTAAGGGGCTAAATGCTCGATTTTACTTCAGGAAAATTTGAAAAATAGGGTGTTATTAGACTATAAATAAATGCGTACTTACAATACAGAGGTATTCTTGGTAAAATAATGCAGACATCCAGCTACAGTTGCTGGAAAGAATGTATAAACATTCAATAATTTGCCCTGCAATAGATAGTATAGGAGCAATTGACGCTTCTAAAGTAGTGGCATCATTGCAGTGCTTATTTCCATCTGAATTTCAGAAAATAAAGGGTTATGCTGTGCTTACCTGAAAAAGATTTAGAAATGTCTCTAGCGGTGCCGATAGAACAAATGGTAAGGTCGCCATTGTTCAAACTTGTGCATTCAGCAGGTACATGTTGAAGTTATTACAAGGAATTTCATCCCTGCGTTCACTTAAGACTGAAGACCTAAAAATTGTAGAACCTGGTCATGAAGGGAAGAAAGCAATCACCTACCTATACACAGCTTCACAAACGGTAGAAACAATGTTAAGGGACTCATCAGATAAACTTTGAAGGCAAGCATACAAATTGACAGAGATAAAAGTAACCCCTAATTCTCCAATATGCCCAGAGTCAAAATCCATGTGAAGAAAAGAAAATCGCACCGACCAGCAAACAGATAGTTCTGTCCAAGTGGCCCAAGAAGTATACCCGGAGCAAGTGAAGCTTCAGAAAAAAAGCGGCCTAAACAGCAAAATGTGGAACGAAAAGAGACCCCAGGAACAGATCCTGGGGTCCTTTAGAGACATCTAGTTCGACCTTTAAAAGAACCAGCTCTCCATCTCTTACAGATCGGCTTGAGACAGACAGATGTCCAAGCCGCACTCTGTTAAAAATAAAAAGGACAATAACTCAAGCTATCATCCCACAAAGTACATCGACAGAGGAAACTGTGAAACCAACCTCAAAACAACAACTTTAGGGATGTATTCGCAAAGCCTTATCGGCTCGACTCAGAAAGTAGCAATTCACCATCACAAACCATCAAGAACAACTGCTGCTCTCTATGACCTTAAAGCTAGGCTCCTGGAATACACAAGGCTTCAACGATATGACGGGCCCGTGCGACATCGACCTGGGATAGTTCGATATACTCTGTTTCCAAGAGACCTGGCTGGTCAAAAAACCAAGCCTTGACGGATTTGACTTGGTCATCTCACCAGCCCAAAAAGGAGAGAAAGTTTGACCATCCTCTGGCTTACTGACTGCACTTCGCATAGGCAGAGGATTACAGGTAGATAGAGTTCTGAAAATTAGCATAACTCTTTTGGTAGTCCTAGCATCATGGTCCCACTTCAACAAGAAAACAGGAGAACATTCCACTTCGCTAGTCATCATCAAGAACATATATTGGAATCCTCAAGAACATATATTTGGAACATCAGAGAGCCCACCTCCTGATCAGCGGTGACCTAAACACAGATTGCAGAAATCAAGATCAACCAGAACAAAGTGTGGCTCACAGACAACCAGCAAGGCCTGGCTAAAAGTAATGGACTCAAGACTCCTTTTCGATACGGTGACCGTATTAAACCAGGGCAACCCTATCCCAACTTGTGAAAGAGGAACCTCAATGGCCACAATCGATTACATCTTTATCTCACACTCGCTGATTCCTGAACTAACATCTGCCAAAGTCATAAAAACAACGTTGAGTGACCGCAATTTGTTGACTCTTACATGTTCTTCAACCTGTTTAAAAAAGCAACATCTGTCTGCAGAGTTGGAATCTAATAACCAAGGCAATCGCCTTAAATTGAGCACCAGAAACATGATAGAGCTAGTACAAACTTACAAGGGAAACAAAGATGCGGGTAGAGGTAGCTGGACCCCTCAACAAGTTGACTACCAGCCGCTCCTTGTGATCTACAGGGTAAAGCCATCAAAAAACAACAAAAGAGGACCTGCTTGGACACAAAACATCCATAAATACGACCCAGCCCTGGTGGCCAAAAGAAGCTAACTGCATCAAGCAAGAAGATTAGCAGCACGGTACAACACCAGGGTAAATAGAAACACTGCTCTGGAAGCACTAAAGAAATACAAGTCCTGGCTAAAAAATCACTGATTAACATTATACCAACAAGACTTAGAAGAAATGCAGAAATATGTGAGCGGCCATAATCCGTGTGAATTCTGGTTGCTAATCAGAGCCATGCGAAGACCAATTAATGACACACTATTCAGCAGCATTTCAGAAGACACCTGGGTGAAGTTCTATACTCATCTCTTTCTATCTCCCTCACCACCTAGACCGATGTCACAGATAGAGCTTAACACCCTATGGGTCGAACTCAATGACAAAGAAACCATCAGGGAAACTATATGCAAGTTGAAAAACTCCCGAGCACCAGGCACGGACGGGATCACTAATATCGACCTTAAGACATTGCCGAAGGAATGGGCTACATTTATTAGCCTTGTCTTTAAAAGATGTACGGAGGTCAAAAAAATACCAGTATCCTGGTCTTTATGAACAATAGTTCCGATCTTCAAAAAGGGCAGTAAGGACGATCCTGGCAATTTTCGCCCAATAGCCCTATTAGACGTTATTGGGAAAGTATATGGGTCAATATTACTGAGCAAATTTCCAACCTGGGCTACTCAGGCTCCATGTGATGATCCTCTGCAATCTGGCTTCAAGAAAAACACTGGAACATGCACAGACATCATGATACTGAGTGTATTGAAGAGTAAGATCACAGAAGGTGGCTGCCCAAACAAAATTGTTGGCCCGATAAAGGCGCTGCATACCAATACCAGAATGCAAGTGCGCCTAAACCATCAGGGGCTACTCTCAGCTGAAATTCCCACAAGTTGTGGGGTAAAACAAGGTTGCCCCCTTGCTTCAGCCCTCTTCCTGGCGACTATAAAAACGTTGAAGGTCTGACAGAAGCATTTCCCCCGACCATAGGCCAAGAAAAGATATCCCATCTCTGATATGCAGATAAGAAGATTTTGCTTGACCAAACCGCCAATGGGTTGCAAAGACAGCTGGAAAACCTATCAAAATACATCCTTTCAAACAATCTAGAAATAAACAAATCGAAGACCAAAATCATGTCACTCAAAAAGCGAAACAGAAACAGAGAAAAACTAAAGTGATATTTGGAAGCACAAGAAATCGGAAAAGTAAGAGAATTCAAATACCTTGGAGTTATGCTGGATAGCTCCAAAACTGAACGCTCAATGCAGTGCATCTCCCACACGAAAATAAGGAACTTGACATCAAGAGCCAAAGCGATGGACAAAAAGTATGGCCAATTTTCGCTTCAGACAACTATTAGCGTTTACAGGGTTAACGTGATTCCAGCTGTAACCTATGGAGCCAATGTCATGCCAAATAAACCTTTAACTATTTGGCCCACACTTGAACGTCTTTTCTGGAGAGTGGTCCCAAATTTGCCAAAATCGACCCTGATGGTCTTGATTCGATGGGAATTTAACCTTTTATCCCTCCAGGCAATTGTCGAGCGTAACAGCATGATGCTTTATGGAAAGATCATTCGCCCTGACCGCCCTTTGATATTCTCATTGATAAACACAGAGCTAAAAAATGGCAGCTGTAAAATGCTTGCACAGTGGGAAGAAGATGGCAAAGAAAAACTACTTCTCATCCACAGCTCTACGGACAAACTGATTCAAAACCCGACCAAAGTGAAAAAACATGTGGACGAACTGGATAGGATTCATAAGTTTGGACACAGCAGCAAAGTATAAACTCACCGCTCATCTCCCCCCGCAGGTGAGAAAACTAAATGAGACCCAGGCATTCATAAAGAAATATCCTGAAAGAAGCCTAAGGAACATCTTAGGATGAGACCAGATGAGCCTTCTTCCATCTAATGAAATCCTGGCGATCAGAGAGCTTTCAGAAACGAATCAGTGCAGATTCTGTGGGTCCTTGTACCAGACTGAAAAATTACGCCATCTCTTATTGTCATGCCAGGGCATCGAACTATCAGAGCCTCATACCTAGCAAGCCATCTGGCCCTAGCACACATTCACAAAGAAGCGCTCTGATGGGCCTGTCTGATCGGCGGTGAAAAGACGCAGTGGGTTACAGCAACGGTAAACATCTTGGAACAGATCCTCTTCTCAGAACAATAAAGTCCATGATTATTATGGTTAATGGAAATCCTACTAAGGCCTCATAACTCTATCGAGTGACGAGATAGCAGGAGCAACACAAGAGGTGAAAGCAAACGGAAACTGCTACTTTGTTCTTGTTTTTGGAATCTGCATCTTGTAAGCGATTAAATGAAGTAAATAAAAACAAAATACATGTTTTCTTATGGTGGCATTGCATGTTTTACTGGTGTTACAGGCAAAGTCAACATAATGAGAGATCTTACATTTTGGGTCGAAATATGTGTGCATCCAAACAAGGAAATCGTGCCTTACTGTAGCATTGCATGTTTTACTGGCATTGAGGGCAAAGTCATCATGAGTATTTTTACAAGGTGGTACGGGGGTTGGGCACACATTTGTGAGGGAGCAATAATGTTTTCTTGTGACAGGAGAGTTTCACAGGCATTAAGGCAAAACCAACAGGAGAATGTTTGTAAATAGGGATACTTGCATATGCTGGCATAGCCCTCTGCTCCACACATCTCCTTTCCCTCCCAGCCCTCCTCAACCCCCAAAATCAACTTCTCAGCCCAGCATTAGACACAAGCACAGACATTCACAAACCATTCACTCACTCATTTACCTGTGCACTCATTCACCATACACTCAGAGACACTCAAAGCCAGCCACCCATACATTAAACACTCACTCATTCACACACAATATACATATGCCTCACCACACATCCCCCGAGATCTGCTCTGAAGCCCAGCATTAACCACATTCACAGACCCTTCACTTGCTCATTTACACGTGAAGTCATACACAATACACTCACACATACATACACCCAGACAGCCACCCATACACTCACTCAATCACACACATTACATAATATGCTTACACCCACACCGCCATTTACAAAAAATAAATAGTTCCTAACCTTTTCATTGAATACTTCGTTATGAGGGACTCTGCAAGCAGGCCTACACTTCGGGCTCCACGCAGACAGGAACAGTTCCTGTCATGAATATAGCAGACGAGCAGGAATCCTCCATCCATGTCCTGGGCAGGGGAACCCCGGACTTGAAAAAGAAATGATTTCTTTTTTAAGACACTCTGAAATGATTTCCGTTACAGAAAAATGTAACAAAAATAATGTCTTTCTGAAGTCAGAGTGACTTAAAAAAGAAATGATTTCCTTTTAAAGTCCATAAGGCACGGGCTGGCAGGGCGCGATGCCACACTACAGTGTAAAGCCACCATAACAACAACCCCATCTGTATGGCAAAAAGGCACAGAACTTGATTATTTCAACAGTCAGTCTCTTCACCCTTCTGTTTCTCTTTAGGAACTCCCATGCTCTCTTACACTATTTTACTTTTTTCTCTGAGTCTCCCTTTCATGCTTAGTGTCACTCTTCATTTCTCTATCAAATTAGCTGTCTATCATATGTTCTATCCTGTAGTTTCCTTTTCACATCTGTGTGTCTTTAACTCTTCCTCTCTTCCACTGTTTATCGTTTCTCTCTTATCTGCCTATTGATATATCTTGTAAACTGTTTCTCACTGATGCTTTAGCTCAATTTCTATGTTTCGCCATATCTTTCATGCCTTTGTTTTGCCTCTCTTTTACCCTCTTTCGCGCTCTCGCTTAAATAATTACAGGAAAACACTAGTCTTTACACTTTTTTCATCTGCTTCTCTGCTTTTCGTATTTCTACTACTCTCCCTGGATCACTCCTTCACTGCATAACCACAAAGGTGTCTTTGATTCTCTTTCAAAACGTTTTTTATCATCATCCCTTCAACTCATTCTCAATTTGCCTTACTCTCCCCACCCTCTCTCCTCCCTTACTTTCCTCTGTAATACATGCTGTCTCTTTCCCTCTCAATTCTCTCTCCTTGTCTCCTGCTCTTATTTCCTGTATCTCGCGTATTTTCCATAACAAAGCTTCCCCCTTTAACCCTATTGCATTCTGTCTTCACCTTTTTTCCCCATTTCCATCCAGATTGGTAAGAACGCCCTTTGTTAGGAGGATAGGAATAGACAGAAAAAGAAAGAAAGCAAGAAAGCAAGAAAGAAAGAAAGAAAGAAAGAAAGAAAGAAAGAAAGAAAGAAAGAAAGAAAGAAAGAAAGAAAGAAAGAAAGATGTGGAGAGCGAAAACCAGACAATATCAATGAAATGATATAGGGGATGAGTGTGTGAGAGACTACTATTCGAAATGAAACAGAGGACAAAACGAGGGAGGACATGAGAGGCTTTGCCAGGGAGACTGTGACTGAGAGAGTGAACATGACTGAGACTGACAATGACTACGATTAAGAAATTGGCTATCCCATAGTCTGACTCTGACCCTACCTATCTATGCCTCTCCTCCAACATTGTACGACAATCCTTCAAGCAAACCGTTGTTAGAGAAAACCCTGATATGTTTATTGCCGACTTCTACATCTGAATAAACACAGATTGGAACATGACTGAGATTTTTCTCTCCCAACACACATTTATATCACGTGCACTCACAGACTATTTCTTAGATCCATATATAAGTGGAGCCCAGCTAAATATCACATTCGATCTAGACTATTCTTAAACCAATAGTATCCACATAAACTGAAGCAAAGATCTAAGTATTGCAACATTAAGCTAGGTCTCATTTCACTATGCTCACCAATGCAACCATCAACAGATATCTCCAGGTCAGGCCATGCAAGGCTCTCTGCCCAGAACAATGCCACATGTCAGCAGCATCCCAAACCCTCCTCCACATCAATCTCCACGCAAATTGCTGCACACAAAAAGAATAACGATGAATATGCCACACAAATGCAGAGCTTTTTCTCAATGATAGAGCGCGACAGCCCAATTATGTTGGCACTTACTGTGTCTTACTGTGTTTTACCGTGTCTTGGTTTGATGACACAGCACAAGCCATCTTCGATCCATTTCCACACCCTACAAAATCCTCCTCAAATACCAAATGAACAAGTGAGGTGGAGGGGTCGTGCTTATTGCATCAGAATCATACAATCGCACATGCATATGTGATTTTCTGAAAGGTAAAATGCTTTGAACACACATGGCAAACTAATGGGGGTGGGGGGGTTTGATACCCAATTATTAATAAAGTTATGATTATGTGCTTACTCACTGCGCCTTGTTACTTCAGTTGCTTGCATGAGCAAGTGGAGGCCACGCGGAGCGCAGCATCCCTACTGAGCTGGTGTGAAGCTTGTGGCAGGGGTGAGGATGCCTGGAGAATCAGCCACCAGTCTGCCAAGGAGGTGAGGACGACCACACAAAGTCAACTTGGTGGTGGGGGAAAAACAAAACAATGAATACATTTAAAACATGGAACGTGGAAAAAGAGGAAGTAGGCACACCACGGGTGTCAGAAGCCACAGGAACATAGTAGTAAAGCATGCCCAAACAGGAGCATGAGTCAACATCTCCATGTGTAAGCGGCTTAGTCACCAGGAATGTCTTGAGTAGCACAGATTCAAACCAATGTTTTTACTGCTAGCAGCACACCTCAAGCAGACATGAGCATCCAGCACAATGGGGCACACCCAGCCCTTAGGAAGCACACAAATGAATAAAAAAAACTAAAAATAGCAATGCAACAAGAAGGGAAGAAGGAAAACATGCACGTCAATTAAGGGGCACACAGTATGACTTTACCAATTCAAAGCAGAGAGGGTCTACTTTAAGCAGGCAGAAGAAGCAGAAATCATACGGCAGCAGCATAAGCATTCAGGAGAAGATACCCCAACAAACAGAGAATAGACGCAACATATAATACCATGAATGGCATCCCTTGTCCCCCCACCCCACTCCCAGGTGAGTCTCCAGTACAGTGAAAGAGCAGGAAATGCCAAGAGAAACACGAAGAAGTAGTGGAACTGATGGGCAAGAATCCCATGGATTAAACACATATCTACTAATGTCTAGTAACAGGATACACACTACAGCATCATCTTAAAGAGATGCCCATTTGGGAAAAGAAGCCAAGAAGAAGAGGAGACAGTGGAGCCTTACATCAAGGCAGCGAAGGGTCTGGCCAAAACATGCAACTTGATCAACCAAACCAATTTATTTTTTAAAGGGCCAATTCTTGCCAGAGTGCAGAGACAGTAAGTGAGGTATCATCTTTGGGGTGCAGGGATCTTGGATGAAGCACTGTGAGTAGCTAAGGAAGTGGAGTATACTGCACACTGTGTGAAAGTGCCTGAAAAGAAGCAGGACACATCTATAGGTTCAATATCATGTCAGCAGTGCCAACAATGAAGTACATCTAATCCACAACAGATTGGCACTTTCAAATGCAACCAGGAATGAAAGAGGGAGATCTAGGAAAGACACCCAACCCAAAAATATCATAGAATGAGGTGACCGTGATATCTGAAGAGAAAGGAACAGGTGTTTTAGGTGTGACATTATGCTCTGCCTGGCTAGCAGCCCAGCCTGCATGGCCATCCACATCACATGCAGGAAATGCTGATGCAAAGGACACGTCAAGTTCTGCACATCCAGGAGCTCTGCCATCTAAATGGGGGAATTATGCAAAAACCTTGAAAAAGCAGTGATTACAATACATGATATAGAAACATAAGAGTGGTCGAATGGCATCCATCTGAATAGATGGCAGAATGGTTTAAAGGATGATCCTTTCAGGAGCCAAATATACACTACTGGCAAAGAATGCATGCAACACCATGTTCGGCTAACGGCCATTCGGGAGAGTCAATATCAATTCCAGGACATATGATATAAAGTGCCTCGAACTGTTGGCATGGATGTATGTTAAATCAAATTCAAAAGCAGTATATCAGAAATTAAATGAGTACCCGGCATGGGTTTGTCATTACTCCACAAATTAACCGATTGGTTCATTTGCGAGCCTTACCTGGTGGTTAGCCCGCTTATTCTTTTGCCCGTCACTCGCACCGTTTTTTCCCCAGGCCACCATGGAAAGAAAGGGATAAGGGACTACAAGTGGTCCCTTTTCCCTCTTCCAAGTCAGTCATTTTTTTGATTTGACTTTTTTTGTGAGATAATAGAATGGCCATCATGGAAGGGGAGAAGGAACTAGACGTAGTCACTTCCCCCCTTCCATGGTGGGCATTTTCATTGTTTACTATGGCCGCCACAGTAGGAGAAAACAGACTTGTTTTCTGACCGGGGAGGCCAATTTCTTTTTTTTTGAGCTACGAAACGCAACGTAGGTCGCAGCCGAAAAATAAAACACCATTACTACTGGCCCGGGGAACTAATGTCAATAAGCCCCTATCAACTGCCGGCCATTACCACATACAGTAATGCTCCTGGGGCCTTCGTTACGGTGGGCCCCGGGGCATTGGCTTATGCAGTAATGGCCCGCAGTCTCGGGTCTTATTGACTAAATATGTGTCACCATTGAAGGCTCTCCGTGCCCTTTATTCTGGCTGTATCCAAAGAAGTTAGAAGTGAGAGTCTACCCCAATGCAGAAGTGGACCACATGTTGGTGCATGGAGAGGGTGCATATGCACATGACATGTAGTTGAAATGTTTCAGAGCTGGCCCCTCGGTAAATGAAAGAGTAAAGCCAATAGAGTTTATGTAGCAGACTGGGGGACTGCTATATCAGGCAAAGGAATCAAACCCAGGAAGGACCAAATACACATAACAAGTAGACCAGACGCACCAACTATCAAGGAGCACCTATTGTCATCCTTAGGGACGGTGGAGTCTTACGCATGGTGCGCTTCATATCTATCTTCACGAATGAAACAGTCAATCATAGCAAATGAATCAGGAAAGGTACAATCTTTGAATGGTCCAAAGCATGCGACTGAACATTTGGAAAATAATAATCAAACTGACGCTAACATAAACTCCTTCTCTGATGTGTTACAAAGCAGGCAGGAGGCCAGTGTTTTGACAGATTCTGGCAACATCAGCGCTTGGAAGGTCCCGTCCCCAGAAGAGCCTGGCAATGAATACACCATAGTATTTGCATCAAGAATTCTGAAAAACGCAGAGCAAACATTTCTGACTGTAGATAAGGACATTGTAGGCTTTAGTTAGCTGTTCAGTTAATGGAAGAAAAGTTTCAATTGTTCACATGGGGCACTCATTTTGAAATACGGATGGACCACAAACTGCTAAAGGGGATCAAAATGGCAAAGGGCCTGGGAATTGTGTCAGCAAGAATCAGAAAATGGGTCACAGTCCTACAGGAAGATATTTGCAAAGTAGAATACATACCAAATGTGAAGAAAATGCACTGCAGACCGCCTTCCATGATTGGTCATTAACACAGAAGATGAGGATATGCATGATGCATTGCAAGTACTCTCCATAGACGAATGCACTATGTCAGTCACAATGGGACAAACTCATGAAGCAAGATAACATTTTAAGTGAAGCTACATAAATACTGACGTAAGGCGCCAGAAACAAAGTTGCATTCAAAGATATTGATCATGAGGCATTTTGGCCTACTAGAGAATAACTTCTTGTATCATGGAACCTCATAAAGAGAGGCAATAGAATGAGGATTCCACCTGCAGGAGTGCAGAAACAAATTGTAGCCTTACGGCACAAAGCACATCACAGAATAGCAGAAACTAAGCAACACACCCCTAGTGGTTTCTGCTGGCCAGGATATGACGCACAGATTGAAACGCCTGTCCAAGAATGTGTCGTTTGCTGATGCAGAAAGGAGGGTTGTGTGAGCTGATGCCCCCCACGGGCCGTTTCTCTGTATCCAAGTTAGCATGGGAAAGAGCAAGACTTGAGTTAGTAGGTATATATATTTGGGGGACACCAATATATTGCATAATACTAATAGACATTCCAATATGTTGAGTGCAGATTGCAATCAAAAAAGGGGTCCGCACAAAACATGTAACTGAATTCATGCATGAAACCTTCAAGAGGGAGGGGTTCCCTAATATACTTTAAACTGAAAATTGAGTTAAATATAATTCTGAAGAAATGAGGATATTTCCGAGAGAGAATGTCGTAGAACACTGCAGCACCGAGATTTACTGCGCCAAACAATCAGCCTGGGCGAGAGATTTGATGAAGTTATTAAGGATTGCATACAGTGGGCATGGCTAGTACAAGAGGATTGGAAAACGGCAGTGGTAGACTCTACTGTGGCTTACAGGTTCTCCCCTCTCTTTAGCACCTGCATATCTCCCTTTGAAATTATTGCGTTTGGAAACCAAACCCAAATCTATGCTCTTTATGACTGAAAGGGCCACCTGTCTATCCCTAGACAAATACAGGGATAGGCACGCAGTGAATTGAGTCTGGCAAGGTAGGAAGCAGGCAGCTACCACCATATGCTCCAGTGTGGAAAGCTTGGTAGAAGTAATTTCTGAGCTTCCCTAAGAATAGGTCCCCTTGTGAGGCCAACACCTATCAAGAGTAGTTGTTATATACATATTGCCCATGTACCACCTGGGGACCAGCTAGAAAGGGCTCTCTGCCCTTTCCCCTAAGGGAAAAACTAGAAATAAAGATGCAGACATCATAACGATGCAAAAAATTGTATTAATTATTCAATATAGGGTGTGTGTTTTGTTTAGGTGTATGGGCCTCATTACACGGTATGCAGTAACCATGGCGCTGTTAGCGCCATGGTTGCCGCCGGTATTTTACTGTGTCCGCCTTGGTGGATGGCAGAATTACCGCCCTACTGCAAGGTGAGCGGGGGCGGTAATTCCCCATTCACCAAGGCACTCTCCCATTCCCATTTTTGCCCACCATAGGGCTCAATGGGAATGGGGAAGGAGCTAATTATGGTACCGCAATTTGCGGTACCGTAATTAGCACCAAGATCCCTTTGCGGGCCCGTTCCTTAACGGCTGGTAAAACCAGCCGTTGAGGTCGGGTCCCGCAAAGGGACTTCGTAGTAAGGCGGTAAGGGTTTACCGGTACCGGTGTAATGAGGCCCTATGTGTCTGGAATAGTCCATCCAGCCCACCATGGGTCTGAATGGAATTGAAAGGGAAAGAAAGACAAAGGAACAGAACTCGCCTGCCAATAACTGACTGGGCAGGGGAGAAAAGAATCAAAATGAGATTAGAATAAAAGAATACAGTTGAGAGAAAGTTAGGAAAATGGAGAGAAGGAAGACCAGTGGTAGAAGTGTACCAAAAAAGTAGTGGAACTGTGCCGCTGCGGTGGAAACAGTAAGCAGTAAGGGAACAATGTGCAAAACATTTTTCAAGGGTTGCAGCCATGCTGGTTGACAGCCAATTAAGTTGAAACAGATTTCAGTTCAGCAGTAACTGATATCCGGTGGTAAAGTGGAGCAGTGCACTTTAAATTCACAAAGAACAGTTCCCAAATGGTGACAATGGTTGCAAAAAGTAGTGGAGCTGTTAACAGTAAAAAATAAAAGTAGTGGGACACCGCTTCCAACTGTTCCCGCTCACTTCGACCACTGAGGAAAACAAAGGGAGAGGGAGAGGAAAGACAATAATTCCCTTGGGGGGTTGTGGCCTCGAGTTGGACCCTAGTGCCCTCACAAAGTGTGGCACCGGATTAATGTGGGGAGCCCCCAGCCAGTGAACCATCAGCCGGGCTGTGTGTCAGGAGTCGCCTGGCTCCCCACACTGCAGTGGTGAGCGTTGGCCCATACGGTTCCAGACCGGATGGCCGCATGAATATCAAAGAGCCTGGACAGTGTGCGTGGGGTTGTGCAGGCCAAACATGTAGAATTGCCCAGACCGGGCTGCATGAGGGCCACTCAGACTCATTTCATATTTCAAAATACCAGGTGCAGAACTTTTAAATATGACCTCAAAAGCCTAAGTCTCTTCCACAGACATGCGCTCCTGTCCAGTTTCCTTTCTGAAGCATCATTTGGCTATAATGACACCTAACATCACTCCATTTTGCAATATCTCTT
Source organism: Ambystoma mexicanum (assembly GCF_040938575.1). Lineage (NCBI taxonomy): Eukaryota > Metazoa > Chordata > Amphibia > Caudata > Ambystomatidae > Ambystoma > Ambystoma mexicanum. The sequence goes on along the minus strand of NC_090933.1, from coordinate 265,560,951 downwards.
TGGAAAATGGGCCCTTCACAAGCCCCCTCAACAAAAAAAAAAACTAGGAAACCCCTTGATTAATAATACCAAACGCTGACCCGAATGTCCTCTCAAACTTTTTGTACCATCTTCATTCTTGCACATGAGACAAAGATTGTGACAATCTTGTGAAGGATAATTTACTCAGACACAGTGAACAGAATAACCTTTTGAGTGACTTCCACTATGGTTTCCAGTCTAGGACTAGGCAACTTCAATTAATATGTGTGAGGCAGCTGGACCCTGAGCTGTCAAGTTGTAGATAAAGTTGTAACTCTGGTGATCAGAGAGAGACCCCGAAACATCTATTGGTCTCGTGTTCCACGGTTCAAGGTAAGCGATGGTCGCTGCTGAAATAGTTTGAAGTTCTGTTTATATTGAGGGATGGGGACATTGTGTAGCGCCACTGCCTTGCGGGACGTACGACCTCGACAGAGGTGGCTGCAGTTGCTTTTTGAAATCTCTGCTGCTAGAATTTACAAACTGGAATATTCAGACTGTTTTGTCTTGATACTGTCTTGAGTTGGCCTATAATGTATGGTATTGTTGGAAATGTATTAGGGTAGGAAGGCTAGGCGCAAAGGAACGACTTTTAGCAGTTTCCTCGTTAGAACTGAATCCTGCTTGTGGAATCAGGATTAATTTAGGAAATTATTGCTGCCAGTTCTAAGATAAATGATTTTTACTAATTGGTGTTCATAGTGTTACAAATGAACGTTTTATAGAAGTGCAATTATGGATTTGAATATGTATTTTTTTAGAATGTATTTATGATGTGAATTTTGTTATTGTTTTTCTCTTTTGTACTAGAAACTGTTTATTGATGTATAAAATGTTAAAGATTACATTTATTTTGTTTTAACCATATGACATGTAAATAAAACGAATATATATTTGGGAGGAGATCCACAAAACTGTGGATGTTAATATTCGGTATCTTTGATCATGTGGTACTTATCAGCTGCACTCAATACAACTCCACCACTTTCAAGCATACCTGGGGATCACAGAAACTGTGCAGACATGGATGGATTCATTTCTAAATGACAGGTGTTTTTAAATCACCACCAAAGTTCACAAGCCAGAATCTCTCAGCCTTGCTTGTCCCGCAAGGTGAAACCCTCTACCCTGCTGTTCAACGTGTACAGTAGACAGTTGTTCTAATTCTACACAGATGACTCTCAGATACTGACCCATCACAAAGTTCCTCTCATGACATACCAGGTTATCTGTTATAGATCCAAGTATGAAAGATCCATAGTGATAATGAAGGTGGTGATCCCGAGTGTCTGGAGAGGAAAAACATGCAAACGGTGAGTGAAAAAGACTGAATGCTTTGGCAAAAAAGTTGCAGGCCTTGAAAACAGTAAGGTACGGTACGGAGGGAGATGGGATAAAAATAACGTCAGAGTAAGAGTATATTGTATATATAAGGGGAAAATATTGACTCGAGGGTGGCTGAGCAAGAGAGAGAGATACTGGGAGTGACCGAGGTAGAGAGTATACGCCCTTTTCCTAGGTTTTAAAAGAGCACTAGAAGAAGCCTTCATTTAAAGTCCTGAATTGATAGGATGACATAGAAGACCAGAATCGATTAAAGATGATCTGAAAGAAATGGGCTTAAATTCCATGTCAGAATACAATTAGGGGTGGAATGCATCTGAGGAAGCACATGGCATGGGATTTGTGTAGCCGATCGGAGTCTGTCTTGTTTGTTTCATGTTTATTTTTCTATGACATCAGAAGGTAAACATTTCAGAAAATAGCATGAAAATTGTACGATTGTGATAATGTGATGTTGCATGGCATGTATTGGTGGTTGCACCGATTGGTGCTCGCTTATATTGTTGATCGTGGTTATGAAACGTAAAATATAATAAAGTGTTGTAAAGAAGAGAAGACAAATAGGTTAAACATGGAAGACATTACCCCATTGGCATACATGTTCAAACAGCTGCCGAAGCATGCATCTAAGCTTAAACAGTACAGTGCATAATGGGTTAAAGGGACCGGAAACAAAATGCTTATGCCATGGCCCCAGGGAGGATCGCTATCTAAAATGGTCCTCCAACACATGACGACATATTTGCACGCCACGTACACTGGCAAAAAGTACACTGGCAAAAAGTTAGAAAAACGCCTAGCTAGTTTAGAGCTTTGGAAGATGTATCAACAAGAAAAGGAGGAGGAGCCACCGGTAGATTGGATACTGAATATATGCAAAGAGGTAGGTAAGGAGGCTTCTGCGCCACCCGCCCCTTCTGAAATGAAAAGCAAAGTTGGTAATGGCGAAGGATTATACCCTTGAGGGAACTTAAAGCAGCCACGGGATATAGCAACCCAGCATATGAGTCCGCTACACAAAGTACTGATGAAAGCCCAGAGAAAGACAAAGACAGAGATATTACCTCCAAAGTCCCGAAGGACAAGGAGAGGTGTGAAAAGGAAAATGGAGACCAAACACAAGCAAGTACATCTCTAGATACGGGAAGAGAGGGAAAGAGATGGAAAAGAGATGAGGATAGGTCTGATGAGATGGCATTCCGACAGAACAAATAGATGGGAGGTCAGATTTTATTGAAACTCGATGGTAAAGGCATTGAGGATATGAGACAAAAGGGAGAACGGGATGAGTTAGAGAGAAAGGAAAAGGAAAACCGAACAAGAGACGAAGGGGCTAAGAAAAAGGAGAAGCAGAAACTAGAGCATATCTATTGTGATGAACAGGTCAGAAAACAGGAAAAGGCAGAAGAGAATAGAAGACGCAAGCATAAGCAGATAACGTCTGATGTTCAAAATATAAAAGAACAAAGGAGAATAGAAGAAGAAGAACAAAGTATACAGGAGAAGAGAATAAAAAGACAAAGGGATGAGGAAATGTGAAGGGCAAATGAACAAAGAGATGCGAGAAAACAAGAAGAGGATAGGGTCAAAGAGGAAGCAAGGAAGCATAGAGAGTTTGATGATGATATAGAATGTAAGTGAAGACAGAGAGCACAGGATCTCGAATATCGGGAAAGAGAGGTTAAAAAACCTGATCCAGTACTAGACTGGGAAGATATAGAAGAATTCCTTCCTGAGTACGATTCAGTACCAGGCACGTCTAGGGCAAATATCGAAGATGACTTTGACACCAGAAGCATCAGAGAGACGATCGATAGAATATATGATGAGATGGGGCTAGAAAAGGTACCCCAAGGGAAGGGAGAGGACGAGTGTCTTGAGGGCACTCAGTTGTACAATACAGAGGATGCCTCACGAAGTAGCAGAAATAGGAAGCGGTCATTAGATAGGCTGACCCTAACCAGAAATGAGGAGGATGAGAGAAGTTGCACGAGTTGGGCACAGACAATATTGGATGCAGAAAGAGAAGAATGTGAAGAAAGAGAAGATGAGAGAAGATGTGAAAAATGCTTCTCTAGGGGAAAGGTAGTAAGATGGTCAGATTCTAGTGGGTCTTCACCTAAGGCATCAGAGTCAGCCACACAATCAGATTGGCATGAAGGAGTATCATACGGTCAGAGGGGGGTGTCTCTACCACCCTATGTGAGCAGACTAAGGACATTGCCAAATAGACAGTGATGCAGGAATATTACCCCTGCGGTAGACAGAAAAATGATCAGAGAGGAAAAGGAGTCTCATGTGTCACAGTTCCCTTTACTAGAAAAAGGAGGAACAAGCCCACAATATATGACCTGGCCTCACATGGACAGAGAAAGCCTGAAAAATAAGCTCCCAATGTTGACATCGGGAGCCTGAAAATGGATACATGAGTTAGAAAAAATGACAGGTGGGAACACAGTAGCTATAGGGGATATTAAGGGTATTTTAATTGCCATACTTGGTGATAGAGCTGACGATGTGTGGGCACGAACAGGTTACCCTGGAGTGACTACAGTTAATGCTGCACATGACGGAGCACCATTTAACAATTGCAGAATCGCAGTATGGAAAGTGCTTCGAGTGCTATACCCGGACACTTCTGATGTGGGAGCTTTAATGTCACGCAAGATGAAGGAGTCAGATGATCCTTTGCTTTGCATTCAGAATTTCCAAAACACCTGGGTGCTGGAAACTCATGAATTTTGGGCCAAATTTCTACCCGTGTTTTACCATATATTGTGCTAAGGACTGCCCGAACAGGTACAGAAGCAGCTCAAGAAATTGGTAAGGATTGAGGTAAAGCCATGCTCTGAAATACAGTTGGACTAAACAAAACAAAGGGACTATTTGTGGGATTCCAACTGTGTGCTGCCCAAAATCGTTGTCACACTAAAGAAAACACAGTTATATCGAATGGAACGGGTTTCAAGAAGCCAGTTGGTCTGACTGCGCTTTCCAAATTGTCTCTGGTGCACTGTGCTGGCTGCCCTTCAGATGAAGGTTTAGTTAATTTTAATGGGTTTTCTCTGTGTTGGCAGGTGCAAGTTTTGTCTAAAAACAAGGAAGGGATTTCTTCAGTAAATTTCTCTCTGGAGGTTATTCACCTAAAACAGGAGGGACCCCTAGGTGCTTAGTCTAGAGATCCTTTTACAGAACGATGTAGACCTGTGCGGGTAGCACTTTGCACTAAATCTAGTTGTTCTATAGACGACCGATTTCTGTGGAACAAGGTGGATGAGCCACATTCATCAGGGCTAGTCCAGGCATCACAGTATATGCCCGCTGTTATTTAATTGCAGCAGCGGTTTCTGGTTAACTTCTGTGCCTCTCCCTGTAGGGATGACAGGAGGGAGGGGTGAGAGATGGAGCAGGGATAAATATCCGAATTGATAACCTCAAAGGTAGGTCTATTCCAAAACACTGCATTGCATTATCAGTAAAGCAAAGGCTTACCCTCTCCGTGTGGTATCGATGCTCTCCACGGGGGGTGAGACGGCCCGGAACCTGGGGCCAAATGACAATTATTACTGTCAAGTGTGATGCACTCGTGCATCTAGGATAGGAAAGCAGCAATACTCTTTGTATAACTATCCATTTATAACCAAATTGCGTGAGTTACACTGTCAAGCTGCACGCGCTCTGCGTTGCAGCTTCAAATTCAGCAAGTGCACAACAGAAACACCCTGTGTGACACGCAAGTCCACGTGCCTACCTCTCGACCCCTGCTCACTGGGGAGTGGCTGGCCGCGGATAGCATCTAAAAGAGGCTGCTTACCTGGAGGGAACGTCTCTGGTGGTCCTGTGGGCCGCGCGCGAGAGGTTTCTTCACCGCGGCCCGCACTACCCTTCTGCTTATGTTGCCATGGTGCTGCGAGTCGCGTGGTCACGTGTGCCTGACTCCAGCATGGCCGTCCCACTAGGAGGAAGCGGTGGCCATCAGCGTATTGGCTCTTTTTGGTACATGTGGGTCATTGTATGCAATGCTGTAATTATGTATTGTCCACAACCACCACAACTTTACTTACAGTAACTGACTGTTTTGGCACAAGAGCACCATTCAAGATGCACCTCCAGCACTTCTGATCTATGTGAAACATTTATGGCTTGGACAGTGTAGTCCAATAATATGTGGTGATACGGCACCCGAGCAGCGGACATGCAGCTGCCACTGGGCACTGACGCGGCACCTTCGCTTTCGCCTTTCCTTTGCCCACATGAGATCACCATATGTGGCATACAATCATGTGTTTGACACCCAGCACACAGTCAATAGTGTCAGACCTTTGTCCTCACACACGGGAAAGCTCCCGCAACAGGGCCTCTGATTCGCTGCCCGCAGCGCCTGACTCCATGATGGCCGTCGCTTCCTCCTAGTGGGGCGGCCATGCTGGAGTCAGGCACACGTGACCACGCGACTCGCAGCGCCATGGCAACATAAGCAGAAAGGTAGTGCGGGACGCGGCGAAGAAACCTCGCGCGCGCCACCCGCAGGACCACCAGAGACGTTCACTCCAGGTAAGCAGCCTCTTTTAGACGCTATCCGCGGCCAGCCACTCCCCCGCGAGCAGGGGTCGAGAGGTAGGCACACGGACTTGCGTGTCACACAGGGTGTTTCTGTTGTGCACTTGCTGAATTTTAAGATGCAACGCAGAGCGTCTGCAGCTTGACAGTGTAACTCACGCAATTTGGTTATAAATGGATAGTTATAAAAAGAGTATTGTTGCTTTCCTATCCTGGATGCACAAGTGCATCACACTTGACAGTAATAATTGTCATTTGGCCCCCAGGTTCCGGGCCGTCTCACCCCCCGTGGGGAGCATCCATACCACACAGAGAGGGTAAGCCTTTGCTTTACTGATAATGCAATGCAGTGTTTTGGAACAGACCTACATTTGAGGTTATCAATTCGGATATTTATCCCTGCTCCATCTCTCACCCCTCCCTCCTGTCATCCCTACAGGGAGAGGCACAGAAGTTAAGCAGACACCGCTGCTGCAATTAAATAACAGCGGGCATATACTGTGATGCCTGGACTAGCCCTGATGAATGTGGCTCATCCACCTTGTTCCACAGAAACCGGTCGGCTATAGAACGACTAGATCTAGTGCAAAGTGCTACCCGCACAGGTCTACATCGTTCTGTAAAAGGATCTCTAGACTAAGCACCTAGGGGTCCTTCCTGTTTTAGGTGAATAACCTCCAGAGAGAAATTTACTGAAGAAATCCCTTCCTTGTTTTTAGACAAAACCTGCACCTGCCAACACGGAGAAAACCCATTAAAATTAACTAAACCTTCATCTGTATGGCAGCCAGCACATGCAACAACTAAGGTGGTTGAGCATTTGTTTTTTAGCACAACACAGTGCACCAGAGACGATTTGGAAAGTGCAGTCAGACCAACTGGCTTCTTGAAACCCGTCCCATTCGATATAATTCTGAAATACAGTTGACTATCGCGCACCAAATCCATGCTGCTGCAAGAAAAGAATCGCACGCTGCACGGAAAGGTGAAGAGGCTAAATTGGTGCAGAAAAAATGATCGAAGTATGCCATTGAGGGGGCAATGATAATTAATGCAGATGGATCAAACATGCAGCAGTCCAATAGCCAAATACAATTTGATCAAAGAAATAACAGGCTTTAGCCAAGGGGAAGAGGCCTTCGAGGAAGGATGGCAGATTAATAAGGGAGGATTTCAGAACAATCAAGGAGGTTTTCAAAATATGCAAATTGGAAGCCGGGGTATGCAAAATGGGCAAGTAATCAGACCACCGCCAACATGTTGGACGTGTGAACTGACAGCGCATCTAGCACCCACATGCAGAAGTCAAGGCATGGTGCAAAACGAGCACCTCACAAAAGGGATGGTGAGTCCATCTGCATTCTCGCAGCAGGGTGGACATGGAGTTGCACAGAATCACACGGTGCAGCAGCAAGCGCTGGGAGTACAGCAGAGTTTGCAACCCCAGATTGTGAACATTTTTTCATTGGGGCGGTCTCAGCAGTCGCCAATGCAACTGTCATAAACAACAGGTATAGGACAGGTACTGAATTCAGGAATGAGAAATGCCACAAGTGACGGGGAAAATCCGTTCACTCAGAATAGGACAAGATTATATAAAGACTAGGACAGCTCACTGGGAGACTTGATGTGTTCTATCCTATCAGTGACACCAAACCCTCACGAGGAACCAAGGGTAGATGTCTGTACAGGGGATAAAGAATATTCTTTCTTAGTTGGCACAGGTAGGACATGCTCGTGTATACATGAAGGCAAGTGTTCTTTGTCTGGTGATGCCATAAATATTCAGGGCTTCACAGGAGCAACAAGCCATGTTCCTTTTACAAAAGAACTTTTAGTCTCTATAGGGGAATGTGACATGAATGTGCCACTGCTATATTCAAGACAAGCCCCGGTGAATATATTGGGGCGAGACCTGATGACAAAGCTAAACATGACAATCTTGTTCACGGAAAAGGGCATAGTATGTTCAACTACAGAAATGCATTATTTGAACGTATGTGAAATGATTTGAGCATACGCAGGTCAACCGGCTATGAGAACTATTCCATTGGAACCAGAAATATTTGCTTATGGAGAGCGCATATTAATGTCATGGCTACCAGGCCTTGCAGACAAAACCATGAGAACCACAGATGAGTTTTTATTCAGACCAAGAATACCTATGCATGAGGAAAATAGACAAGTGTTTCCCTTGACAATACAAGCAGCCATAGTATGAAGACAAATGGCTCTGCTTGACGGTTGTGATAATGAAGGCCGAAAAAGGTGTGTAGTAATCGCCATTGGGGAAGGTTACAGATTGACTGACGTCACCGACGACTATCTGTTTTAAGAACAAACCAGTGAAGATGAGATGACAGTTGAGGTTAATCTCATCTACTTGGTAAAAATGATCAAAAGAGAAGTGCCGTTGAGAATGATGCTGGCACAAAAACGTCCGGAATATTTTGAGGAAGACATGTCAAAGGTGCCTGCCTCAATATGGACCAAAGGCCCCTATGACATAGGCTTATTGAAAGGATTTGGAGAAGTGAAGATTACATTGAAACCAGGAGCAATTTTACCAAGAGCACGACAGTATCCCATGTCTAGGGAAGCAGATGAAGGGATTTTTAAGACAATCTCTGCCATGTTGGAGCAAACAAGGCATTTTAGTGACGTCAGAGTCATCATGCAATACTTCGATTTATCCAGTGAAAAAAGGGAAAGGGGGGTCTTGGCGTTTAATTCAAGATTTATGACCATTCATCCAGATAGTTGAGGCTGAGTTTCCTCTAGTCCCTAACCCGTTCACGATCCTATGTAATATACCCATTGAAGCGAGGTATTTCACAGTGATTGATTTGGAAAATGCATTTTTCTCAATTCCATTGCACAAGGACTCACAAGATTTGACCTTGTTTACGTTCAGACAAGTTTGTCTGAAAAGCACAAGGCTGCCTGACGGGTACTGCGAGTCTCCTTGGATTTTCAACAGAGTCCTGCAGATGGACCTGAGCAATATCGCATTAGAGAGTATTGTCTTAAAATACGTGGATGACATTCTAATTTGCAGCACGACAGAGTAAAAGTGCAGACACAATTCTATTCAGCTATTGATTATACTGGCTGAGAAAGGATATAAAGTTGACAAGGAGAGGTTACATTATTGTCAACAAGAAGTGCTGTGTATAGGCCAGCTAATCTCACATGAGGAGAAAATGGTTAACCCTGAGAGAGCTGAAGCCATTTCAAAGACAGCCAAACCACACACGATAAAACAAATGCAGAGTTTTCTTGGATCATGCAATTATGTCAGGACATGGGTCTTTGACTACAGTTATTTATTTTTATCTATCAGATTTATTATACGCCCAGACCCTGAGGTATCACGGCATAGTTACAGGCAGAAGCAAATACAGTCTTGGTAATTAGACAACATTAGAGCAACCAGTACAAGTTACAATTTACAGTACTTCATATCTACAAAATATGTACATTTATATACAGTGATGATATAGGATTTGTATGGGATGCAAGGTGTTTGGGCTCAACTTAAAACTGGTTCATTAACCATGTTTTAAGTGCTTTTTTAAATAGTGGAAAGGATTGTTCACTCTTGATGTTGTTAGGTAGAGCATTCCAGTGCCTAGGAGCGAGTACTTTGAAACTACTGCCTCCTGCTTTTTCTCTTTTGTATCGTGGGATTTCTAGGTTGTCACTGTTATTGGATCTGAGAGGTCTGGTGTGAGGTTTCTTAGAGACTGTCTTGAGAAGGTATTTAGGAGCTTTGTTAGTGATGAATTTATGAGAGATGCTGAGGGATTTGAAGAGTATTCTAGCTTTGATGGGAAGCCAGTGGTTTTGTCTCCTGATATTGGATATATGATCAGAATTTTTTTATGTCTAATGCAGCACGGAGGGCTTTGTCTGCATGAGGTGGAGTTTGGATAGGTTGGTGTTGGACGTACCAAGGCAGAGGATGTTACAATAGTCAAGCTTTGATAGTTAGACCGCTCTTCCAAGTGTAATGCAGTTTTCTGGTGTCAGGAATTTGCGACTAAGAGAGATGAGTTTGGCTGTGTAAGAAGTGGAGGAGGCAAGGGTATTTACTTGCTTAGTCATAGTGAGTTGTGTGTCAAGGTAAACTCCTAGGGTCTTTACTTGCTTAAGAACTGGGATTGTGGTGCCATCAATGGTGAATGAAGAGTATATAGGTTAAAGGGAAGCAAGTTTGGAGGATGATCCTAATATAAGTAACACTGTTTTGTCATCATTGAGACACGGGCTGTTATTAGCCATCCAGTTTTGTATTAGTTAGTATATTTAATTAATGAGCAGGGTGTCTTGCTCATGGTTGTCTGTTAGTGGGATAAGGATCTGGGTGTCGTCTGCAAAATTGGCATAGATGACACCCATAGCGTCCAATGCTGCGAAGTGCAACTTGGTGTAGGTGCTTATAAGGTTGGGGAGAGGCATGATCCTTGAGGGACACCTAGCGGGACTGGTATGGGATCTGCTGAATCTTTTCCAATAGCAACTCTTGAGGTCCTATCTGCGAGGAAGGATTTAATCCACTCTGTGGCATTGTTGGCTAGGTTGAAGTTATTGTTTAGGGAGGCACAGAGTTTATCATGGTCAACCAGATCAAATGCTGCGGAGAGGTCAAGAAGCATTAGCAGGCAGAGTTTGCCTGTCTCTCTTGCGGCATCCTATACCAGACCCTTGTCACAAGCCTTGAAGAAAGCACAAGCAATGAAAGAAAGAATCGTGTGCAACGAGACCATGGAAGAAGGGTTTGTTGAGTTAAAAAAGGCCATTTGCAGGGAACCAGTTTTAGGGATTCCCAACTATGCAGAGTAATTCTACCTGTTTTCACACACGAATGGCAGTGTTAGGACAGCAGTACTCACGCAGTGAACCACGCTGGGGTACAAGCCCCTTGCATACTACAGTGGGAATTTAGACCCATTGATGAGGGGTCAATTCCTATGCAAACAAAGTTTACCTGCCGCAGCGTTCATCATAGAAAAGGCTACAACCATTGTAATGGGATGCCCAACTACGTTATTCATCGAGCATGCACTGTTTGCCATTTTAGAGAAACCAAAAGGCACACTGACATCTCAGAGAGCTTCTGCTTATGAAGTGATTATATCAAATCCAATGATTAAAATATGTTAATGCAAAATAGTGAACCCAGTTATGTTTATAGCAGAGTCAGTCACTGAAGGAGAGCCAATACATGATTGCACAAGCTATGAAGAATTCTATGATGCGATTCCCAAAGTAAAAGAAAATGCATTGATAGGAGGAGAAATTGTCTTTGTTGATGGTTCTTCAAGGATCGATCAAAAAGATGGACAAAGATATACAGGCACCGCTGTGGTGAAATACGCAGCAAATGGGGAATTTCGAGTACTCATTAGTGCACAATTGCCCTCACATTATTCAGCACAAGGTGCAGAATTATTGGCGTTAATACTCGCACTCGAGAATCACGCAGTCCAGGAACTGACAGTGTACAGTGACTCTGCCTATGTGACATCAACATTGCACGCAGGCGTAGCATGCTGGAAAAGGAGGGGCTACCTCCGAGCAGACGGTACGCCAGTACAGCATGCAGCCTTATTGGACAGGCTCATTAAGGCACTACAGCTCCCAGTGGGCATAGCGGTCGTGAAATGCACTGCGCACACAAGAGGGACAGATTTTGTCTCACTTGGAAATCAAGCAGCAGACCCTGAAGCCAAGCGTGAGGTGACTAAAGACAAAATATTCATGCGTGTGGAAATAACTGATGTGCATGAGAGAATGATTGTTGCACCAAGCGAGCCTGAAGGCTATAGCAATTTGGAGAGAACCCAGTTAGTAGAGTTCCAGGGAGAGGCACCCCAGGAGGAAAAGAGCCTATGGATGTGACAAGGGTGTTCTTTAAACCCCTCTGAGAGCTTATGGCGACAAGACAGCACTGGTAAACCGGTGATGCCTATAGCTTTATTAAAGATAGCACTTGAACAGTTACACTATCCAGCGCACATGACAAAGGAGAATCTATCAGCAACGATTGCTGAAGACTAGTTCATACCGAACTTGGCAGAACATGTTGCATTTTTTATGGTGAACTGTATAATTTGACAGCAGTTCACGTTGTTAATTGTTGTGGTGTGTCCATTATCTAGATGGATAGAAGCAGGTCCATGTACACACCCAGACTCTACCTGTGCGGCCAAATTCTTGGTAAGGGAGTGGGGAGTGTGTGAAGTCATGAGATCAGACAATGGTACTCATTTTGTTAATGCAGTATTTGAACAGATTAGCTTGTTGCTTGGTATAAAGCACAGGTTTTCTTCGGCGTATCATCCTCAAGGGAATGGCATATATAAGAAGCTCAATGGCTTATTAAAAGAAAGGATAGCCAAGTTTAAGCTTACACTGAAGAAGGGATGGCTACACTGTCTTCCACTGGCACTTTATGCACTCAGAAACCAGCCTGGTACTGACCATCATATCACGCTGCACGGAATCATGACAGGCAGAAGGATCCGTATATGACATTGACACCTCAAAACAGAGCTAAATGTGATGCCCAGCCAACAGGAGAAGTGTTAGGATTGGAAATGCAAAACCACTTGAATTGTATGACGTCTTGTCTTACTGTCATTTCAGGACAACTGCAGCTACGACAAGAAGGGTGCCGGGCAGCACAGAACACAGAAGGAGATAGTACAACAGACTCAGTTCAGAAATGACACGTTCCTCCCATATTCCCTCTGGACACAGTTTTGGTGAGAAACCACACAAGAAAAAGTGGGACGAGCCGATGTTCAATGGCCCCTTTAGAATAGAGGACGTTACACCCTGTGCAGTCAAACTAATGGGAAGAAGAGTTTTGATCTTTTTGGGTGACATCAAGCCATACTTCGGAGAAGACCCTCTGTCCACACTCCACCGTGTAGAGACTACAGACAATGGGGAAGAACCACAGCACGTGCAGAAAAGATCCATGACGAGGAAGAAAGATGCATGACCAGCAAAGCAGAAACAAGGAGCAGTTTGTGCAAATTGTGGTTTAATTGGGCACTTCCTTTGAGCAAAATAAGAAAAGAAAAGACATAAAAACACGGACACTCTGTGCATTCTAGTTGCAGAGTGAATTAGAAGAATTGCACGCATAAGCCACAAAAATAGCTTGCCGATTTTGGACTTTGGACTGAGGCACACTGAAGCCTTGAAAAGAAAGGATATGCCAGATTTTGATCGAAGATATGTAAATTGGAAGATAATACAGTATCCTGACTCCTTCAATACAGAAGTCTTATTTGGATTTACTCATGGTGTCACGCAATAGTGACCCCACCAAAGACATTCTGATCTATTTAGAGTTAGTATTAAGGTTATACCCGTCGTCGGCGGGAAGGATCACAAGCACAACAGAGTTTCTTCAAGATCCTGAAAATGAAACGACAATAAGGAGGCTGCTTAAAGTGACTGCAGAGCAGTTTCTTTTGCTTCCACAATACAGCAAGGACAAGAAAAATGTCCCTGTCATGAGCAGATAGCAGACTAGCTATTAACATGTTCTTTCACTTAATTAAAGTCTTTCCAGAACTTGTGGGGAGACATTTTTTAAACAAAAAAGAGAGATAAAGGGCCATGTGTCACCAGCATACCCTTCACATAAAGGGGTTCTCCCTTCCAAATTTTTGACAATAGAGCTGGTGCTAGAAGTTGCTTTCCGCTGGTCATTGACTCACTAGCTTTGCACTCGATTTGAATCCTATAGCCACTTTGGGCACTATATTAATAAAATAGTGGACGCTAGTTAGTAGAAAAAATATATATAGTTTTATTTTATCAATTACGCTCAAATTTTAAGAACATCATCGGTGTAGGCACTAAATTAGTAAATAGTCCTTCACGAAACATTTAGAACAAACAATTCATTGACAGAAACAGATGCAACGACTAAGATCTTCATTTGGAAAGCTCATGGAAGCAGATTCTAAAGTTGTTTTGGGCTTAACAAGGTGATATGTTGTGTTGTATCTCACATTCATTCAGACTTTGTTTCACACACCTCATTTGGACTCATTCCATACATTCTCATATACCAGCATTTATCACATTTTCATTCAACACACAAATAATGCTTGTGGGGAGACATGCCAGTGTTGATGTGCTCACTTTCATTAGAGACCCAGCGAACTCTGTACAGATGAGTATGCTCCTGAATGGTATCATAATGCAGGCGAACTTTATAATCATCAGCAGAATCACTGGAGAAGATTGTAAAACATTCCTTTGAGGGACAGATCATGAAGATGGTGCCAAGGACTTCACTTTTGTTTATGCAAACAAAAAGGAACAACATGTCATCTGGAGTGAAACAGATAAAAGACATTGGGCCTCATTACAAGGTTGGCAGAATGGGTTTACCGGCACTGGTAATGGTGCCGGTGCCGGTAAACCCATTCCGTCCTATTATGAGATTCCCTTGCGGGACCCGCACAGAACATCTGGTCAGACCAGACGTCCTTTGTGGGTCCCGCAAGTGGACCATGGATCTAATAACGGGCCCGTTATTAACGGTCCCATTATTAGCTCCATCCCCATTCCCACTGAGCCCTATGGGAGCTCGAATGGGAATGGGGAATGGTTTTGTGAATGAGGAATTTCCGGGTCCTCCAAGGTTGGAATGACCTGGTAATTCCTCATTGACAGACCCCAGACTCGGACACAATTTTGGAGGCAGTGATGGCGCTATTGGCACCATGGCTACCTGCAAAATGGTAATGAGGTCCATTGACTGGGAACTGGTCCATGTTTGAACACGTAAATTAAAAGACTTGCTGAACTTATTGCCTTATTTTGAACTTTTGTTTTTAGAGAAAGCACTGTTTCCAGAAACAGTCCAGTATTCGGACAAGGAAGATAAGCAGTCTAGCATGCATAATTTGCAAACAGAGACAGCAGGGTCCAGATAAAAATGGCAAATGTTAGTATGTATTAAAGTTAGATTTGCTTCCTTAAATGATCGAGATGGGAAACCAGAGCAGTAAGATTGTCCTCCCTCATCAGGAGAGGCGTACATATTGGCCAAGGAACAAACACTGTAAGCTTACTTACAAGTGTATTATTTACATATGCATAGTATTCATTATCATATTTCTGTCATTGACGATTAGAACTGCATTCTTCATTGGTGCGCAGAGCGTTCAAGTTCCCGTGCACCCACCTAATGATGTACGCGTGCAACCTACAAAGGTACCCAGACCTTACATGTTCATTCCAGTTCCTAGAAAGAATGATAGAGTGACTGATCTTGAGATGGATGTGATAAATAATGAGACATGCACAAAACTTTGGGTAACAAATGAATTGCAACGCCTGAGAAGGGGTCAAGGGAAGGTACACATACACAATTAATGAGCACATATACACCTGGTATAGTGTCACTACGTTCAGAATCACATTCCAGAGAATGGGAGAAGCTTGGACAAACAACAATGAGAAGTTCCCCACCAAGAGAAGTTGAGAGACAGATGGAGAAAGCTGAACTTTTAAAGAGACAAAAGACTCTAGAAAATGAATGAACAGAGACAGCACCGACAAGCACGCCTCACCCAGTGATGAAGAGGTCAAGCTTAAATCCTGCGAGACAATCAAGTGCTGAGATACTGGCAGATTCAATATGGACGATTATAAACAGAGCCAGAAGAAAACAGAAGGATAAAGGAAGACTTACCGAACCTTCTCCTACTCAAATGGTACAGATGAAAATGCCTGGATCATTGATGAAGATACCTGAGAATCTCCCAGCAAGAAGAAGCTATACAGATGTGTTTAAGAATGTGGTTATAGCAAACTACAGGAAGACATTAAGAATTAGAAGGAGCACACAAGGAGACAATAATGAATTGAACGATTACTTAGACAGAAAAGCACACTTGGGAAACAACCTATGGTAGCAACAAATAAAGGGAGTTGGAAGGCGAACTTCAGAGGAAGAATGCTTTGTGTGTGCACTCCTACCTTACAGCATGGGGAAGTCAAAAATCTTCATAGCTGTTGAAGTACATGCGCAGACAGCACACTGTCTGTCACACATAGCAATGTGCACGACCAGAGGTCAGTTCATGGGAAGTGATGCTTCACTCGAATGGGCAACTGAAACGACTGATCCGGATGAAGATGATTATGTATAAGACATAACGACAAGAAACAACGGTAGAACAAAGAAAATGGTGATACAATATGAAAAGCCTGGAGTTAAAGGAGTGGATATCAGAAGAGAAACAAACAAGAAACTGAACATCCAAGGGAAATCTCCAGAAGAAGCGCGAAGATGGAAGAACAGGGGTCAAATGCAAATATGGGGAACAGTGCTTTCAACAGACGGATGGGAGAAAGGAGTAGTGATCTGCAGAGCATGGATGATCATTGGACACTATAATGAAACCATTGAACATGCACAGATAGTATGCAAATCATTATGGCCGAGACTGGCAAGACTGTTAACATGGGTCGAAGACAGAGAAGTACCCCTTCAACTAGTTTCATTGGAGAATTCCAAACTGTGCTTCAGAAACAATGGTACACAAAAATTGGGAGAAAAACAGAACTGTGGACACATTTTCGATGCTAAAGGAATGACACATGGTACTGCAGTAATCATGGATCATTATTGGGCATGTGGATCCAAAGCATATATTAGGTTGCCGAACAGTTGGGGACGTATATGCACATTGGTGAATGTACATGTTCCAGCATTGGTGATTCCAAAAAGTGACCTGATTATTGACAGTTTCCCGGAAGCAGATGCGCACATGAGAAAGAAGAGATCTGTGGAACTGATGAGCCGAATGAAGAGAGAGAATTGCTTCTCTGCCAAATCAGAAGAAACATTTCATGCAATACCATACAAACACAGGCTGTTCAGCTTGACCTCATCAGTGTTCACGACAATCATGATGCCAAGAGTTCAGATTGGAGCAAATACTAAATGCTTGCAGATAACCAGATGGGAGTTACTGCAGACCATCAACACAACTATAAAGGTATTCAATGCAATCAAGGAAGAGTTGAGAGTGATTTGACTAATGACTCTACAGAACAGATATGTCCTAGACATGATCACAGCTATGGATGGAGGTGTTTGTGCAAAAATAGGGGAACCATGTTGCACATTTATACTATCTCACGATGACAAAAATCTGCATTCACGACGGCTCCAGTGCTTCAACATCCTGACTGTGAGCGTCCTTTTTATGTCGAAGCCCACACATCGGATCTGGCGGTAGGAGCAGTTTTGTCACAACTTTGTACTGATACAGGTTTTTTGCATCGAGCGGCTTACCACTCAATGAAACTCACTCAGTATGAACAGAATTATACCATCACTGAACGTCAGTTGTTAGCGGTACCTGATGATTTTATGGTTTGGAGGCATCACCTTTTGGGTACAGCTACTCCGTTTCAGGTGTACATAGACCATCATAATTTGCTTGTCTTACAGTCTGTAAAATGTACCACCGCTGGTCACGCCAGATGGCATGAGTTATTTTCCATGTTTAACTTTGTACTTACCTATTGTCTGGGTTCATTGCACTCTAAGGCAGATGCATTGTCAAAGATGCATGGGGCTTCTTCAACACGTACTTGGGACGGTAATATATTATTGCCCAATCAAGTTGTTTGTGGGTGTAACTTAAAGCCCTCATTGAAGGCTGCAATTCAAGAATGGGTTTTGAATGAACCAGCAGAAATCTCGGAACATAACATGGATGTCATCCATTCTCTGCCTTACGTCCAGGGTCGTATTTACATCCCGGATGCTGGTATTAGACGAATCGCATTGCAATGGTGTCATTACTCCCTTGTGGCCGCATATCCCGGTAGACAGAAGACCATGAACTTACTGAAACATTGGTGTTGGTGGCCTTCCTTGCATAGGGACGTGGAGGATTATATTTAATCATGCGCAGTTTGTGCTCAGTGCAAGGGAAACACTGCCAAACCCATGGGTCTGTTGCAACCACTTCCAATCCCGTACAGACTCTGGACAGTAATTTCTATGGATTTCATTGTGGAGTTGCCATCAGTCCAAGGGTACAACACTGTCTGGGTAGTGATTGATTACTTTACCAAAATGGCCTTGTTCATCCCTTGCCATGGGTTGCCAAGTGCTTCTGCTCTTCTTGAACTGTTTCTATGGAACATCTCCAGATGCTTTGGTCTCCCTGACGTCATCATCATATGATCGAGGGACACAGTTCACCTCTCGTTTTTGGAGAAATATCACAGCCTTCCTAGGCATTGATGAACACTAATCAAGTGCCTACCATCTGCAAACGGACATGAACGCTTGAATGTTACTCTAGAGCAGTACTTATGTTGAATGACAATGCAACATCAAGAAATGTGGTTTTCGGTCCTGGCATCTGCGGAAATCGCCTATAACAATTCAGCCCATGCTTCCACAGGGTCTTTGCTGTTTTACGCTATGTATGGGCAACATCTGCAAACTCTGCCTCTAGACCTTTCTGTTGTGTCTGACAGCCTGGCCATGCAAGACTGAGTTCATGATATCTCTGCTTTGCATGACGAGGTGCGTACACATTTGAAGGAGGCAAAGGAACAATGCGAAGGTCTATGAGGATCGACATCGTAAATCTGCACCTTCTTATCATCCTGGTATGTGGGTCTGGTTGTCAACCAAGAAACTCCATATTCCTTACCATAAATGCCTTGTGCAATTCTTTGTGGGTCCTTATCTTGACCGTGAGGTGATTAATCCTTTGGCCGTAAGGTTGGAGTTGCCTCTGTTGTGGAAAATCCATCCGGTGTTCCATGTGTCCCTGATTAAAACATTTTGAGTCGCACCAGACTGCCGATCCACCGTCATCCAGTCACGTTACAAGGGTCTGAGGAGTATGAGGTGAATGCAATTCTTGATACCAAGGTCTCTCGTGGGGTTTGCTTGATTGGAAAGGCTACGGTCCAGAAGATCGGACCTGGGAACCTGAATCCAATGTGCATGCCCCTGAACTTTTTTCCCGTTTCCTTGCCACCCGGGATGGGGATGTGTCTTTGGGGGAGGATGCTGTCAAGAAATCACCTTCCTCATTCAAAGCACCTGGCAGCCATGCACGTCTTTATGCTCTGTCTGGGTCTCAAGGCTCACATACAAGGAAACGATTCTGTGTAAATATGAGTCTTAGCAAGACCCCAACATGCATCATGTTTTTCTGTGAGCATTGGGGGTTGCAGTGGAAACGGTGGCGTCCTGCACACTGGTTCTCATTCACGCAAATGCAACAGTGTCGCATACAGCAGGTCAGGTGATTCGGATATAAGCTCTGCCCACACCTTCGAATGGTGCTTCTGAATTTGTATCTCAGCAGCGTTCTTGTTCTACATTTCTTTTGACTCTGTGGATTTTTTAGCTCTGTTTGCCTACCGGTTCTGCTTACTGCTTTTCCCTTGTCTACTCAACACCAGGAATTCACAACTCGGAACTCTTTATGGATTGCTTTGCCCACGGCTTGTTACAGTTACTGCTCGGAACGTTACGACCCAGGATTTGACAACGGACTTCTGATGCAACAGGGATTGGTTTTCAGTTTTTCTTCAACTCCTTGGAACTTTTGGGACATTTAATTTTGGTTGATCTGAGACCTAGCTACTGTACGTGGTTGGACTAGAGACTCCCTGATTGAGCAGTGTTCTTGGATCATAGTTAGCTAATGCTGTCAGTGTTAGGAGTTTTTATTGAACATTTAGACATTGCTTCAGGAGTCCTCAGGCTGGCGGGGTAGGGCATTATTTCACGGCTATCCAGTCCTCAATTCCATATGGATGTTCATCTACTCTTCAGTATGCGCATCTTGTTGGTCAGACATTCAGTCATCTTTCCTTGCCCTAAGTAAAGTTTAAGCCAACACACCAGTAGTTTGTACTGTTGTTAGTTAGGTTCTTACGATTGCCTCATCTCTGCTTACAGGGTTAAGACTCTCTTTATTGGGAACAGGATTTCCATACAACTTTGCTTATCAAGGGTACTCCTGTCTAGACACACAAGTGAGCATAGTGATTCATATCTGCAGTGCTGATTGTATTCATTATTCTTTTGCTGACTTTCTGTGTTTTTCTTGCAGCCAGCTGTGTACCAGGGCGTTCCTCCATCTTTTGGTCAATAGATCTCTCAGTCTGTCCTTTGGTTCACCTGAGAGTTATATTGGCAGGATGAATTTGTCATCTACACAATGAGTTCAACTGCCAATAGATACATACTGGCTGGATTTGAACGAGGTGTATCTGACAGAACCAATCACGGATGCCAGCAGGCAGTAGCCAGCCCACACCCAAAGTCCCTTCCTAAGGACCCTGTCTGCTCCTTGTCCGGTATCTGGAGAGCTTGGGCCCACCCCCTGCTGATCTGGGAAGCAATCTGATCCTGGACAATCTCAGTGCTGGCTGAAAATTTCAGACACTTTCACTTCCTTGCCGGTCAGTCGCAACATCACTTCCCTCCCCTCTGACTTTCGCTTCCCCATTCCTTCTGCATTGTGTTTCCATCTGCCTGCTTTATTCTGCTTTTAGCTATGCCCAGTGACCACTGTGTTTCCATCTGCCTTGCTTTATTCTGCATTTAGCTGTGCCCAGTGACCACTGTGTTTGCATCTGACTTGCTTTATTCTGCATTTAGCTGTGCCCAGTGATGACTGTGTTTTTACCTACCTTGTTTTCCCAGTCAAGTTCCATCTCTTCTGCTTGCACCCCACCCCCTGTGTTCTCGCCCGGTGTCTCCAGCGCCCCCCGCTCCTCTCTCTCCCCCCACCTCCATCTCTTTTCTCTCACCCTCTCCACTTCACTTCACCTGTGGTGTTCTCTGTTTCTCATATCTTCTCCAACTGTTCCTCTATCGACTACTCTACCCGTCTCACTGAGTCTGGTAGGAAGAAGTTCAAAAAGGATATCCTGGTCTCCAATCCAGGCATTCCTATTGCTGATACCTACAGCAGCGCTTCCTACAGGCAGACCCTCACTGATATCATCTTTGTTGTTCCTTCACCAGAACTATGAAACTATGGACTCTTAATATGGTCTCTGTGCTCACTCCTTACTCCTCCTATACCATTAATGGTGGCACCCAGTGGGAGGCCATCCTTGCTTCCTTCCACTCCTCTAAGGTCATCATTAATATTTACCCCAATGTCACTGTTTTGGTCCATGGTCCTTAGGCCAGCCTCTTCTTCTTTGATAGACACTTCCTATGCCTTATCTATTTCCTTACTTCTCCCGCTATCCCTACTATCCCTTCTCTCCTTTCTTCAGCTCCCTTGCCTCCACCCTCTGCCTCTACTCTGGCACCCTCTTCCTCCCAATCGGCTACCCTGCCCTCTCCTCCTACCTCCTCTGCCCCCCTCAGTCTCCATCTACGCCTCCACAGGGAGTACCTCTTATTTGTACCCCTCACAAAGAGGCTTTCAATGGTGGCAACCTTCTCCACATTGCCACCATAAACTATCCCTCAGCTGTGAAACACTCCTCTGACATCTACTGTCTCCTGAAGGATCTACACATTGATGTGCTCAGTCTTACTGAGACATGGTACAGGGACATCTCTGTCACAAGCTTTGACACTTTCTTTCCTGATGGCTACAAGATCCTCTCTGTACACAGACCCAACCGTTCCGGTTGGGGGTGTAGCCTTGATCTTCCCAGAGTAGATTCCTGCCTCTGTCCTTCCTATGCAGACCTACCCCTCCTTTGAATGCCTGGTCTGTAGGCTTTCTCTCTCCTCTGGTCACTCTCTCACTGTGGCTACTATCTATCGGCCACCTGGCCTGACCTCCCTCTTCATCTCTGAGTCAGCAGGCCTCTCTTCTTCCCTCCTGACCTCTACTACTCAACTCCTTCTCCTTGGAGACTTCAACCTCTACATGGATGTTCCCTGTCCCATCACAGGACTCCTTTGTGACCTCTGCAATACTCTCTCTCTCTCTCTCCATTCTTCCCTCTGTCCTGACTCACACCGCAGGGCACACTCTTGATGTTCTGACACCCTCAAACCTCCCCCACTCTAACCCTCTCACCACTCCTCTCTCCTGTAGTGACCACTTTCTCCTCTCCTCTAGTCTCTCTCTCTCTACCTCACAGGCCAAACCTATCCCGCACACTGCCACCTACCTCCTCAGTCATTCAACCCATGAAGCATGTGTCAGTTGAGGCTTTCGCCACATCGTTCTCTCCCCCTCCTGCTCCTCTTGCTGACTCACACCCTGACACAGCCATTTCCATGCTCCACTCTGCTATCTCCGATACCCTCGATGTACTTACCCCTGTCATGAGGATCCGCATGAATCTCAAAATCAAGTGTAACACCTGGTACGACTCAGACCTGGTCACCCTTAAATGCACGTGCAGGGTAGCTGAGAGGAAATGGTTGGCATCTTGTTCATCCTCTGGCAAACTTGCCTGCTGCCTGCTCCAAAGGCAATCCTGTACTATCTGTCCTCACTAAGAAGAGAGCACACATCCAAGCCCCTGTTTCTGCAGCAGCTCACAATTCGGCTGAGCTGTTAAAATCTAGAAGGAACTGGCCAATCCTGCCGCAGTGTCTACCTCTCCTGTCCCCTCCCAGGCCCTTGGTTCGGCCTTGGCTTCTCACTTCATCTCAAAAACGCAGGACATCCTTTCCACCCTCTCATATTCCTGTGCTCCTCACTCCAGTCTCTCCTCTACCTCTGCACCCCCCTGTGTGGCCACCCTTCCTCACTTTTCTGCCTTCCCTCTTTTCTCCCCTGAAGAGGTTTCTAGACAAGTCCAATCTATGAAAACCTCATCAAAACAGGTTCTTCCATGTTCTTCTAAAACCATGAAGAACCACATTGACACCCTCATCCCAGACCTTGCTGGCACCAGCAACCACTCTTTCACCTCTGGGACCTTCCCCTCCTCCCCCTTCTCAAGAAACCCTCAGTCGACCCCTCCCTTCTTGCTAACTATCGCCGATCTACATCACTCCCTTCCTGGGCAAACTCCTGGAAAAGCTGGCCATCTCCCAGCTTAATCTTCACACTGAATCTGTTGGTTGTCTCCATGATCATCAGTCTCGCTTCAGAGGAGCCAGAAGCATGGAAACTGCTCTCCTGAACATCCGTGATGACCTGCCCTCTAACCTTTATTCTAATCTCCCTTCTGTCCTCATCCTACTTGATCTCTCTTCTGCCTTTGACACGGTCAACCATGCCATCCTGCTCAACCGGCTCTGTGATAACCTGGGTATCACTGATCAGGCTCTGGCTAACTTCTTTTCTCTCGGACCGACCCTCCCAGGTCCAACTTGGGTCCTTCCTCTCCTCTATCTCTCTCCCCACCTGCGGTGTTCCCCAGGGGTCTAACATTTCTTCCTGGATGTTCAACCAATACCTCTTACCCACCACATTGCTGCTCACAGCTCCAATCTCCAGTGCTATGAGGATGACACACAGCTCACCTTCAGGCTCTTCTCCGCTGCCTCTTCCACCTCTCTCATCCCAGATTGTATGTCTGCAATCCAGGAGTGGTGCGCCACCAATGATCTCTGCCTGAATCCAAGCAAGATGGAAATCCTCCTCATTGGCACACCCACACACCTCTTTCCCGCCACTCCCTGGCCAGACTCCCTTGGCCCTCCTGCTGCTCCCACCTCTGTGGCCAAGAACCTCTGGGTTATCTTCAACTCCTCACTCTCCTTCTCTCCTCATATTTCCGACGTCTCTAAGAAGTCAAACTACCAACTGCACCTCCTCAGAGGTATTCTTCCTTTCCTCTCCTTCCCCCAGAAGCTCACCGTATCTAGAGCTCTGGTTCTCTCTAGCCTTAATTACTGTAGCAGCCTCCTTTGAAATGTGCTTGCCTCTACACTCCGTCCTCTGTAACTCATCCAGAACAGGACTGCAAGACCTGTCCTTGGCCTCAAGCCCAGGGACCATATTGCACTAAAATCTCTCCATTGGATTCCAGTGGCTGCAAGGATCAAGTTCAAGACCCTTTGCATTGTCCACAGGGCCTACTGGGGCCTGGGACCAAAATAGCTCCAGCTTTCTCTTCTGAAGTATCTACCTACTCGAGCACTTCGCTCTTCCATCTCCAACTCCTTGAGTGTCAGTCAATTTTCCAAAAAAACAAGTGGGGGGCAGATCCCTCTCTTCGGCTGGCACCTCCCTCTGGAACAGCCTCCCTGCCTCTCTGAAATGTGAGCAGAACCATCTCCAGTTCCGGAAGCAGCTCAAGACTTTCCTCTTTGCTTCTGCCTGCTCTCTTCCGTACCTTGCTGATCTCCTGTCGGATACTGCACTGGTTACCTGCCTACCCTTTGAACCACAGGCCAAGATTCCTGCCCTTCCAGTTGCACACCTGCACTTCCCCAGCACTTGGGGCTGTATCTGCAACCCTGCAAGCCCCATACTTGCACTTATCTATAACCTGTTTTTCTGCACTTAAACCTTGCACTGCCACCTGCTGGCTGCACCTCTTGTTTTCGATGTTTGATCCTATGTCCTGCACTTGCTCCTCCCGCCCTTCCTCTGGCACTTGCCCCCTTCCCTCCCCCTTGCACTTGTACAATCTCAATGTCACTGGGCCTAGTAAGATTGTTGTCTTGTTCCCCTTGTTCCCCTCTCTTGCCTCGCAGCGCCTTCAAACACTTGTTTAAAGGCAAAATATAAATAAAATATCATATCATATCATATCATACAAAGATGGGGGTCAAGCAATTCCCAGCATTATTTTATACTGACCACACTGTCATTTTGACCCCCACCCCTCAAGGCATAAAAAAGTGATTGGAAGTCTTTATAACCAAAAGTAAAGAGTTTTACATCAACTTAAATACGGAGGAAACCAAAGTTGTGGCTTTTGAGCCGCAATATACAAAACATATTACCCTATCAATCGAAATGAACAACATGAAACTTGGAGCAGGTCAACCATTATTTTGACTATGTGGATATTAGGTTTCAAAAGTCAAGTGGATGGACAGAGCAAGTACATACGTCAGACATTACTTTGGGGAAGTATAGTGGGGCCACCTAAACCCTTTTATACTAAGCACGGTAGTGGCGCGGTTTCACTATATAAGAGGAAGGCATGGCCCGTATCTGCTTATGGCTCAGAGATATTGGGCTACGCTAATGGCGGGAAGCTGGATAAACTAGAACACACATTTTTGAAAATAAATGGTCCTCATCCCCTATAGTGCACACTCCACACAGCACTGGTCTGCTTGGAGTTGGATGTTATTCGATTGGAAATCTGGTTGCCCTCAAATGCACCTTATATTGGGAAAGACTCTGGAAAATGTCTAGCTTGGAGACATTCTGAGACACTCTGATTCACATAATGGGCCTCATTATGACTCCGGTGGTAGCCATGCCGGTAAATGCAGCCGGAGTCATGAATTTACTGGCACCTGGCAATGGGCAATTACCGGGGCATTCTGGCCCCACCGGTCCCTGTAATTGCCCATTGCTGGTCGCCGGTAATTATTGCCCCACATTCCCATTTGAGTCCCATTGAAATTAATGGGAATGGGGAAGCTGGATGCACCGGCACCATTAGTGAATGGTGCCGGTGCATCTGACATAGTCTGCTCGTGGGTGCCGGTACACCTGCCAGATGAGACCTGGCAGGTGGGAAGGCACCCGCGAGCAGAACTCGTAGTTTGCTGGTCCAGTAACAACGGTTCCGGTAGCTTACTGGCACCGTTGTTACTGGACCCGCAAACTTGCAATGAGGCCCAATGTCATTGGATGGGGTAAAAGCTCAAAATGGGTTACACACGTGAGAAATCTCTTTTTGATTTAGAAGTAGGAGGCCTATGGGACAGCCCGGCGGACCGTATAGGCATGGCTGCCAAGAGACTGAAAATAAATGTAAGACTGAGAGCAAAAGAGCAGCTAGTAGTGAAAGCAGCCCATCTAAAATTGGGGCCAGAGTACCTCATGCTCAGGATGAGGGCTGGGTTAAACACCAACCTAGATAAGATTGCCCACCCCCTTATGAACGATCTCTAAATGTACGCCTGAGTATGGGGATACTGCAAATAGCATCCTTTACACACTCATGGTCTGACACAGGGTTGGGGGGTGCCCTATATGTGGGGCAGCAAGGAAAACTATGATGCATTGGGCCTTATCACGAGTTGGGTGGTAGCCCCATCACAAGTCTGGCAGCATTTAACCTCAACTCTAAGATGGGGGTAAATGTGCCAAATTAACACCAATTTTGGGGTTCAATTAGCTCTGCGCTGTCAGCACATGCTAATTGTGGGGAAAATGCCCCATTGGGTCCAATGCACCCAATGGGCAATGGGGAATACCCATTACTGCCCAATCCTTGATCCAACACTAATAGCGCCGGACTGGGTGGCAGTAACACTTTTAGCCCAAGCCGTATCCCGCGGTAATACCGCCGGGATACTGCCCAACTCGTGATGAGGTGCATTGTCTGATAATCTGCCCCATGACATTAAACCT
Source organism: Ambystoma mexicanum (assembly GCF_040938575.1). Classification (NCBI taxonomy): domain Eukaryota; kingdom Metazoa; phylum Chordata; class Amphibia; order Caudata; family Ambystomatidae; genus Ambystoma; species Ambystoma mexicanum. Next base: position 265,534,519 of record NC_090933.1, on the reverse strand, counting down.
GAAATGCTCCTTTATGAAACCCGTTTTGAGGGATGCAGGGATTCACTGGACAGGTGGAGCAATGCAATTTTAAGACCGTCTATGCTGCCCCATGTCGTTTTTGCAATGGTGCGTTATACACATAGGGCATGGTTGCAAAGAACAAGGGCATCAAAACAAACCACCATTCAAAACTTGGTGAACAATGAGGACATTCCCATACAGGTAATTTAAGCTATCACACGAACGAGGCAAATGGTGTGCTTCTCAACATCCCTTCACTTCTCGCTGTCGTTTTACTCAGCTTGACGTTTCCACTGTTTGCAGCAATCTTCTCATTGCTGTTACTTTGACTACAACAAATGGCAAAATATCTGTTTTTTTTTTCCTACCACTTTTCACTAATTATTTATCTCGGCCTAGAAGTTGTGTTAAATTCCTCCTTTGGGTAACATTGACTGGTGAAATGATGAAGACATGTACATTATTAATACAGTAAATGAGGAGATGAGTTGCAACTATGTATACATATACAATACAAAACAAACTTTGTTAAAGGGACGTTAAGGTTAAGTTGTCATGTCATCTTTGATATCCTGGATGTTAGTCTTAGCAGTGCACGGTGGTGGCACGAGTGATGGTTGCTTAGCTGACATAAAACAAAGGGGCTAAACATGTGATGCGTCAGTGATGGCAGCAATGACATGTGTGATGGCATCTTTCATGTCCGGGGTGGTAGTGGTAGCATGGAGAGTGCTGATGGGAAAAATTGGTGCTTAGCCTGCCATAACTGCAGAATTTCAGGGTTTTTTAGATTTTACTTGTAATCATAACGTCCTTTTAACAAAGTTTTTGTACTGAATGGCATAGGTTTTTAATAGGGCAACTTAACCATAACGTCCCTTTAACAAAGTTTATTTTGTAGTGAATTTTGCACGTTTTTAGTAGGGCAACGTAACCATAATGTCCCTTTGACAAACGTTTTTTCAATGATTCGCTAGGTTTGCATTACTGTAAGTGATTCATAACATAAGTTGACCAAAATCTGGATTCCAATAGTAACACATAAGCAAACCGTAAACGAACATTTGACTTCTCTGCCCATCTTCCTACGAATTGCAACTGTTTTTAGAGAAAGCACTGTTTCCAGAGACAGTCCAGTATTCGAACAAGGAGGATAAGCAGTCTAGCATGCATAATTTGCAAACAGAGACAGCAGGGTCCACATAAAAATGGCAAATGTTAGTATTTATTAAAGTTAGTTTTACTTCCTTAAATGATCGAGATGGGAAACCGGAGCAGTAACGTTGTCCTCCCTCAGGAGGAGAGGCGTACATATTGGCCAAGGAACAAATGATGTAAGCTTACTTACAAGTGTATTATTTACATATGCATAGTATCTATTATCATATTTCTGTCATTGACGATTAGAACTGCATTCATCATTAGTGTGCAGAGCGTTCAAGTTCCCGTGCACCCACCTAATGATGTACGCGTGCAACCTACAAAGGTACCCAGACCTTACATGTTCATTCCAGTTCCTAGAAAGAATGATAGAGTGACTGATCTTGAGATGAATGTGATAAATAACGAGACATGCACAAAACTTGGGGTAACAAATGAATTGCAACACCGTAGACAGGGTCGGCAAAGTAAACCTGAGAAGGGGTCAAGGGAAGGTACACATATACAATGAATGAGCTCATATACACCTGGTCTAGTGTCACTAAGTTCAGAATCACATTGCAGAGAATGGGAGAAGCTTGGACAAACAACAATGAGAAGTTCCCCACCAAGAGAAGTTGAGAGACAGATGGAGAAAGCTGAACTTTTAAAGAGACAAAAGACTCTAGAAAATGAAGGAACAGAGACAGCACCGACAAGCACGCCTCACCCAGTGATGAAGAGGTCAAGCTTAAATCCTGCAAGACAATCAAGTGCTGAGATACTGGCAGATTCAATATGGACGATTATAAACAGAGCCAGAAGAAAACAGAAGCATAAAGGAAAACTTACCGAACCTTCTCCTACTCAAATGGTACAGATGAAAATGCCTGGATCATTGATGAAGATACCTGAGAATCTCCCAGCAAGAAGAAGCTATACAGATGGGTTTAAGGATGTGGTTATAGCAAACTACAGGAAGACATTAAGAATTAGAAGGAGCACACAAGAAGGCAATAATGAATTGAACGATTACTTAGACAGAAAAGCACACTTGGGAAACAACATATGGTAGCAACAAATGAAGGGAGTTGGAAGGCGAACTTCAGAGGAAGAATGCTTTGTGTGTGCACTCCTACCTTACAGCATGGGGAAGTCAAAAATCTTCATAGCTGTTGAAGTAGATGCGCAGACAGCACACTGTCACACATAGCAATGTGCACCACCAGAGGTCAGTTCATGGGAAGTGATGCTTCACTCGAATGGGCAACTGAAACGACTGATCCAGATGAAGATGATTATGTACAAGACATAACGACAAGAAACAATGGTAGAACAAAGAAAATGGTGATACAATATGAAAAGCCTGGAGTTAAAGGAGTGGATATCAGAAGAGAAACAAACAAGAAACTGAACATCCAAGGGAAATCTCCAGAAGAAGCGCGAATATGGAAGAACAGAGGTCAAATGCAAATATGGGGAACAGTGCTTTCACCAGACGGATGGGAGAAAGGAGTAGGGATCTGCAGAGAATGTATGATCATTGGACACTATAAGGAAACCATTGAAAATGCACAGATAGTATGCAAATCATTATGGCCGAGACTGGCAAGACTGTTAACATGGGTCAAAGACAGAGGAGTACCCCTTCAACTAGTGTCATTGGAGAATTCCAAACTGTGCTTCAGAAACAATGGTACACGAAAATTGGGAGAAAAACAGAACTGAGGACACATTTTCGATGCTAAAGGAATGACACATGGTACCGCAGTGATCATGGATCATTATTGGGCATGTGGATCCAAATCATATATTAGGTTGCCGAACAGTTGGAGAGGTATATACACATTGGTGAATGTACATGTTCCAGCATTGGTGATTCCAAAAAGTGACCTGATTATTGACAGTTTCCCGAAAGCAGATGCGCACATAGAAAGAAGAGATCTGTGGAACTGATGAGTCGAATGAAGAGAGAGAATTGCTTCTCTGCCAAATCAGAAGAAACGTTTCATGCAATACCATACAAATACAGGCTGTTCAGCTTGACCTCATCAGTGTTCACGACAATCATGATGCCAAGAGTTCAGATTGAAGCAAATACTAAATGCTTGCAGATAACCAGATGGGAGTTACTGCAGACCATCAACACAACTATAAAGGGATTCAATGCAATCAAGGAAGAGTTAAGAGTGATTTGACTAATGACTCTCCAGAACAGATATGTCCTAGACATGATCACAGCTATGGATGGAGGTGTTTGTGCAAAAATAGGGGAACCATGTTGCACATTTATACTATCTCACGATGACAAAAATCTGCATTCATGACGGCTCCAGTGCTTCAACATCCTGACTGTGAGCGTCCTTTTTATGTCGAAGCCAATACATCGGATCTGGCGGTAGGAGCAGTTTTGTCACAACTTTGTACTGATACAGGTTTTTTGCATCGAGCGGCTTACCACTCAAGGAAACTCATTCAGTATGAACAGAATTATACCATCACTGAACGTGAGTTATTAGCGGTACTTAATGCTTTTATGGTTTGGAGGCTTCACCTTTTGGGTACAGCTACTCCGGCTCAGGTGTACATAGACCATCATAATTTGCTTGCCTTACAGTCTGTAAAATGTACCACCGCTGGTCACGCCAGATGGCATGAGTTATTTTCCATGTTTAACTTTGTACTTACCTATCGTCTGGGTTCATTGCACTCTAAGGCAGATGCATTGTCAAAGATGCATGGGATTCTTCACCACGTACTTGGGACGGTAATATATTATTGCCCAATCAATTTGTTTGTGGGTGTAACTTAAAGCCCTCATTGAAGGCTGCAATTCAAGAACGGGTTTCGAATGAACCAGCAGAAATCTCAGAACATAACATGGATGTCATCCATTCGCTGCCTTACGTCCAGGGTCGTATTTACATCCCGGATGCTGGTATTAGACGAATCGCATTGCAATGGTGTCATGACTCCCTTGTGGCCGCATATCCGGGTAGACAGAAGACCATGAAATTACTGAAACATTGGTGTTGGTGGCCTTCGTTGCATAGGGACGTGGAGGATTATATTGAATCATGCGCAGTTTGTGCTCAGTGCAAGGGAAACACTGCCAAACCCATGGGTCTGTTGCAACCACTTCCAATCCCGAACAGACCCTGGACAGTAATTTCGATGGATTTCATTGTGGAGTTGACATCAGTCCAAGGGTACGACACTGTCTAGGTAGTGATTGAACTCACCGGCCTTCGCTGCATCTCCGCATTCCATCGCGATCTTCAGCATCTCCCGGCCGCTCGCCGACACCTAGGGAGACAAGAACAACAAGGTGAGCTAAGGGAAAACAAAAGGACAAGTAAGCAAGCTACCCCCCAAAGACTTACCTGATTACCACAGGGGGTGCTTAGCTCATCTCAGGTCGGTGCAGTTTACACAGCATCTTCGCCGTACCCCGGCCCCTAAGGGGAAACAAAAGGAAAATAAGGCAAGCTACTCCCCCAAGACTTACCTGATTTGCCACAGGGGGTAATTAGCTCATCTCGGGTCGGCACAGCTTACACTGCATCTTAGGGGAAAACAAAGGACTATAGGGGAAAACAATATACTTACCTAAATCTTACCGGTTGCCACGTGGAACTCTTCGTGATGGCAAACCGGCAACCTGCAAGGAATAGGACAGAGTGAAGATCAGACATTTTGAACTCTTTCTACCTACCATCTCACGGCGCCTTGCCTGGATTCTTAGAGACAATACCGCTCTGGAACTCGCCAATTCCTCCACACCTGTGAAGTAACTGGTCATCTACGCGCCCCTGCGTTCGATGCAGGATGGAGAGCTCATCCTTCCAAACCATCAGGTGAGACTAAAGAGGAGATATCAAGAGTGATCTGTGGGAAGGCAACAGGGGGTTGGGAAGGTGGGTTAACGCTCAATTCCACAGGTGGTTAATCCCCTTTCTCCTTTGCAGAAGGATATTCCTGCGAGCCAGACAAACTAGGCTGAGTGGGCCAGTCCAGTCAGTCATCTCGGCGCTACGCGTCACGCTGGCGGAAACAACAGCGGCCCAGTTCCGATCGACTCCCCCGTGGGAGCCAGGTGAGCGTAACAGTTACGTTACAAGGGTCTGAGGAGTATGAGGTGAATGCAATTCTCGATACCAAGGTCTCTCGTGGGGTTTGCTTGTATTTGATCGATTGGAAAGGCTACGGTCCAGAAGATCGGACCTGGGAACCTGAATCCAATGTGCATGCCCCTGATCTTTTGTCCCGTTTCCTTGCCTCTCGGGATGGGGATGTGTCTTTGGGGGAGGATGCTGTCAAGAAATCACCTTCCTTATTCAAAGCACCTGGCAGCCATGCACGTCTTTATGCTCTGTCTGGGTCTCAAGGCTCACATACAAGGAAATAATTCCGTGTAAATATGAGTCTTAGCAAGACCCCAACATGCATCATGTTTTTCTGTGAGCATTGGGGGTTGCAGTGGAAACGGTGACGTCCTGCACACTGGTTCTCATTCACGCAAATGCAACAGCGTTGCATACAGCAGGTCAGGTGATTCGGATATAATCTCTGCCCACACCTTCAAATGGTGCTTCTGAATTTGTATCTCAGCAGCATTCTTGTTCTACATTACTTTTGACTCTGTGGATTTTTTAACTACCGGTTCTGCTTACTGCTTTTCTCTTGTCTACTCAACACCAGGAATTTACAACTCGGAACTCTTTATGGATTGCTTTGCCCACGGCTTGTTACGGTTACTGCTCGGAACGTTACGACCCAGGATTTGACAACGGACTTCTGATGCAACAGGGAATGGTTTTCAGTTTTTCTTCAACTCCTTGGAACTTTTGCGACGTTTAATTTTGGTTGATCTGAGACCTTGGTACTGTACGTGCTTGGACTAGCGACTCCCTGACTGAGCACTGGTCTTGGATCATAGGTACCTAATGCTGTCAGTGTTAGGAGTTTTCATTGAACATTTAGACATTGCTTCAGGAGTCCTCATCTGGCGGGGTAGGGCATTCTTTCACGGCTATCCAGTCCTCAATTCCACATGGATGTTCGTCTACTCTTCAGTATACGCATCTTGTTGGTAAGACATTCAGTCATCTTTCCTTGCCCTAAGTAAAGTTTAAGCCAACACACCAGTAGTTTGTACTGTTGTTAGTTAGGTTCTTATGATTGCCTCATCTCTGCTTACGGGGTTAGGACTCTCTTTATTGGGAACAGGATTTCCATACAACTTTGCTTATCAAGGGGACATCTGTCTAGACACACAAGTGAGCATAATGATTCATATCTGCAGTACTGATTGTATTCATTATTGTGGTGCTGATTTTGTGTGTTTTTATTGCAGCCAGCTGTGTACCAGGGCGTTCCTCCATCTTTCGGTCAATAGACCCCTCAGTCTGTCCTTTGGTTCACCTGAGAGTTATATTGGCAGGAAGAATTTGTCATCTACACAATGAGTTCAACTGCCAATAGATACATACCGGCTGGATTTGAACGAGGTGTATCTGACAGAACCAATCACGGGCCCCAGCAGGCAGTAGCCAGCCCACACCCAAAGTCCCTTTCTAAGGCCCCTGTCTGCTCCTTGTCCGCTATCTGGAGAGCTTGGGCCCACCCCCCTGCTGATTTGGGAAACAATCTGATCCTGGACACTCTCAGTGCCGGCTGAACATTTCAGACACTTTCACTTCCTTGCCGGTCAGTCGCAACATCACTTCCCACCCCTCTGACTTTCCCTTCCCCATTCCTTCTGCATTGTGTTTCCATCTGCCTGCTTTATTCTGCTTTTAGCTGTGCCCAGTGACCACTGTGTTTCCATCTGTCTTGCTTTATTCTGCATTTAGCTGTGCACAGTGACCACTGTGTTTCCATCTGCCTTGCTTTATTCTGCATTTAGGTGTGCCCAGTGACCACTGTGTTTGCATCTGACTTGCTTTATTCTGCATTTAGCTGTGCCCAGTGATGACTGTGTTTTTACCTGCCTTGTTTTCCCAGTCAAGTTCCATCTCTTCTGCTTGCACCCCACCCCCTGTGTTCTCGCCCGGTGTCTCCAGCGCCCCCCGCTCCTCTCTCTCCACTCACCTCCATCTCTTTTCTCTCCCCCTCTCCACTTCACTTCACCTGTGGTGCTCTCTGTTTCTCATATCTTCTCCAACTGTTCCTCTATTGACTTCTCTACCCATCTCACTGAGTCTGGTAGGAAGAAGTTCAAAAAGGATATCCTGGTCTCCAACCCAGGCATCCCTATTGCTGATACCTACACCAGCGATTCCTACAGGCAGACCCTCACTGATATCATCTTTGTTGTTCCTTCACCAGAACTATGGAACTATGGACTCTTAATATGGTCTCTGTGCTCATTCCTTACTCCTCCTGTACCATTAATGGTGGCACCAGTGCGAGGCCATCCTTGCTTCCATCCACTCCTCTAAGGTCATCATTAATGTTTACCCCAATGTCACCGTTTTGGTCCATGGTCCTTAGGCCAACCTCTTCTTCTTTGATAGACACTTCCTATGCCTTATCTATTTCCTTACTTCTCCCGCTATCCCTACTATCCCTTCTCTCCTTTCTTCAGCTCCCTTGCCTCCACCCTCTGCCTCTACTCTGGCACCCTCTTCCTCCCAATCGGCTACCCTGCCCTCTCCTCCTACCTCCTCTGCCCCCCTCAGGCTCCATCTACACCTCCACAGGGAGTACCTCTTATTTGTACCCCTCACCAAGAGGCTTTCAATGGTGGCAACCTTCTCCACATTTCCACCCTAAACTCTCCCTCAGCTGTCAAACACTCCTCTGACATCTACTGTCTCCTGAAGGATCTACACATTGATGTGCTCAGCCTTACTGAGACATGGTTCAGGGACAGCTCTGTCACAAGCGTTGACACTCTACTTCCTGATGGCTACAAGATCCTCTCTCTACACAGACGCAACCGTTCCGGTTGGGGGTGTAGCCTTAATCTTCCCAGAGTAGATTCCTGCCTCTTTCATTCCTATGCAGACCTACTCCTCCTTTGAACGCCTGGTCTGTAGGCTCTCTCCTCTGGTCACTCTCTCACTGTGGCTACTATCTATCGGCCACCTGGCCTGGCCTCCCCCTTCCTCTCTGAATCAGGAGGCCTCTCTTCTTCCCTCCTGACCTCTACTACTCAACTCCTTCTCCTTGGAGACTTCAACCTCTACCTGGATGCTCCCTATCCCATCACAGGACTCTTTTGTGACCTCTGCAATACTCTCTCTCTCTCTCCATTCTTCCCTCTGTCCTGACTCACTCCGCAGGGCATACTCTTGATGTTCTGACCCCCTCAAACCTCCCCCACTCTAACCCTCTCACCACTCCTCTCTCCTGTAGTGACCACTTTCTCCTCTCCTCTCATCTCTCTCTCTCTACCCCACAGGCCAAACCTACCCCCACACTGCCACCTACCTTCTCAGTCATTCAACCCATGAAGCATGTGTCAGTTGAGGCTTTCACCACATCGTTCTCTCCCCCTCCTACTCCTCTTGCTGACTCACACCCTGACACAGCCATTTCCATGCTCCACTCTGCTATCTCAGATACCCTCGATGTACTTACCCCTGTCATGAGGATCTGCATGAATCTCAAAATCAAGTGTAACACCTGGTACGACTCAGACCTGGTCACCCTTAAATGCACGTGCAGGGTAGCTGAGAGGAAATGGTTGGCATCTTGTTCATCCTCTGACAAACTGGCCTGCTGCCTGCTCCAAAGGCAATACTGTACTATCTGTCCTCACTAAGAAGAGAACACAAATCCAAACCCCCGTTTCTGCTGCAGCTCACAATTTGGCTGAGCTGTTAAAATCTAGAAGGAACTGGCCAATCCTGCTGCAGTGTCTACCTCTCCTGTCTCCTCCCAGGCCCTTGGTTCGGCCTTGGCTTCTCACTTCATCTCAAAAACACAGGACATCTTTTCCACCCTCTCATATTCCTGTGCTCCTCACTCCAGTCTCTCCTCTACCTCTGCCCCCCCCCTCTGTGGCCACCCTTCCTCACTTTTCTGCCTTCCCTCCCTTCTCCCCTGAAGAGGTTTCTAGACAAGTCCAATCTATGAAAACCTCATCAAAACAGGTTCGTCTCTGTTCTTCTAAAACCATGAAGAACCACATTGACACCCTCATCCCAGACCTTGCTGGCTTCAGCAACCACTCTTTCACCTCTGGGACCTTCCCCTCCTCCCCTTCTCAAGAAACCCTCAGCCTACCCCTCCCTTCCTGCTAACTATCGCCGATCTCCATCACTCCCTTCCTGGGCAAACTCCTGGAAAAGCTGGCCATCTCCCAGCTTAATCTTCACACTGAATCTGTTGGTTGTCTCCATGATCATCAGTATAGCTTCAGAGGAGCCAGAAGCACGGAAACTGCTCTCCTGAACATCCGTGATGACCTGCCCTCTAACCTTGATTCTAATCTCCCCTCTGTCCTCATCCTACTTGATCTCTTTTCTGCCTTTGACACGGTCAACCATGCCATCCTGCTCAACCGGCTCCTTGATAACCTGGGTATCACTGACCAGGCTCTGGCTAACTTCTTTTCTCTGGGACCGACCCTCCCAGGTCCAGCTTGGGTCCTTCCTCTCCTCTAGCTCTCTCTCCACCTGCGGTGTTCCCCAGGGGTCTAACATTTCTTCCTGGATGTTCAACCAATACCTGGCACCTCTTACCCACCACATTGCTGCTCACAGCTCCAATCTCCAGTGCTATGAGGATGACACACAGCTCACCTTCAGGCTCTTCTCCGCTGCCTCTTCCACCTCTCTCATCCTGGATTGTATGTCTGCAATCCAGGAGTGGTGCACCACCAATGATCTCTGCCTGAATCCAAGCATGATGGAAATCCTCCTCATTGGCACACCCACACACCTCTTTCCCGCCACTCACTGGCCAGCCTCCCTTGGCCCTCCTGCTGCTCCCACCTCCGTGGCCAAGAACCTCTGGGTTATCTTCAACTCCTCACTCTCCTTCTCTCCTCATATTTCCGACGTCTCTAAGAAGTCAAACTACCAACTGCACCTCCTCAGAGCTATTCTTCCTTTCCTCTCCTTCCCCCAGAAGCTCACTGTATCTAGAGCTCTGGTTCTCTCTAGGCTTGATTACGGTAGCAGCCTCCTTTGAAATTTGCTTGCCTCTACACTCCGTCCTCTCCAACTCATCCAGAACAGGACTGCAATACTTGTCCTTGGCCTCAAGCCCAGGGACCGTATTGCACTAAAATCTCTCCATTTGATCCCAGTGGTTGCAAGGATCAAGTTTAAGACCCTTTGCATTGTCCACAAGGCCTACTGGGGTCTGGGACCAAAATAGCTCCAGCTTTCTCTTCTGAAGTATCTATCTACTCGAGCACTTCGCTCTTCCATCTCCAACTCCTTGAGGGTCAGTCAATTTTCCAAAAAAACAAGTGGGGGGCAGATCCCTCTCTTCGGCTGGCAACTCCCTCTGGAACAGCCTCCCTGCCTATTTGAAATGTGAGCAGAACCATCTCCAGTTCCGGAAGCAGCTCAAGACTTTCCTCTTTGCTTCTGCCTGCTCTCTTCCGCATCTTGCTGATCTCCTGTCGGATACTGCACTGGTTACCTGCCTACCCTCTGAACCACAGGCCAAGATTCCTTCCCTTCCAGTTCCACACCTGCATTGCCCCAGCACTTGGGGGTGTATCTGCAACCCTGCAAGCCCCATACTTGCACTTGTCTATAACCTGTTTTTCTGCACTTAACCCTTGCACTGCCACCTGCTGGCTGCACCTCTTGTTTTCGATGTTTGATCCTATGTCCTGCACTTGCTCCTCCCGCCCTTCCTCTGGCACTTGCCCCCTTCCCTCCCCCTTGCACTTGTACAATCTCAATGTCACTGGGCCTAGTAAGATTGTTGTCTTGTTCCCCTTGTTCCCCTCTCTTGCCTCGCCGCGCCTTGAAACACTGGTTTAAAGGCACAATATAAATAAAATATCATATCATATCATATGATATGATACAAAGATGGGGGTCAAGCGATTCCCAGCATTATTTTATGCTGACCACACTGTCATTTTGGCCCCCACCCCTCAAGGCATAAAAAAGTGATTGGACGTTTTTATAACCAAAAGTAAAGAGTTTTACCTCAACTTAAATACTGAGAAAACCAAAGTTGTGGTTTTTGAGCCGCAATATACAAAACATATTACCCTATCAATCGAAATGAACAACATGAAACTTGGAGCAGGTCAAACATTTTGACTATGTGGGTATTAGGTTTCATAAGTCAGGTGGATGGACAGAGCAAGAACATACGTCAGGCATTACTTTGGGGAAGTATACTGGGGCCACCTAAACCCTTTTATACTAAGCACGGTAGTGGCGCGGTTTAACTATATAAGAAGCAGGCATTGCCCGTATCTACTTTTGGCTCAGAGATATTGGGCTACGCTAATGGCGGGAAGCTGGATAAACTAGAACACACGTTTTTGAAAATAAATGGTCCTCATCCCCTATAGTGCACACTCCACATAGCACTGGTCTGCTTGGGGTTGGATGTTATTCAATTGGAAATCTGGTTGCCCTCAAACGCACCTTATATTGGGAAAGAATCTGGAAAATGTCCGGCTTGGAGACATTCTGAGACACTCTGATTCACATAATGGGCCTCATTATAACTCCGGTGGTAGCCATGCCGGTAAATGCAGCCGGAGTCATGAATTTACCAGCACCTGGCAATGAGCAATTACCGGGGCATTCCGGCCCCACTGGTCCCGGTAATTGCCCATTGATGGTCGCCGGTAATTATTGCCCCACATTCCCATTTGAGTCCTATTGAACTTAATGGGAATGGGGAAGCAGGATGCACCTGCGCCATTAGTGAATGGTGCCGGTGCATCTGACATGGTCTGCTCGCGGGTGCCGGTACGCCTGCCAGATGAGACCTGGCAGGTGGGAAGGCACCCGCGAGCAGAACTCGTAGTTTACCGGTCCGGTAACAACGGTTCCGGTAGCTTACTGGCACCGCTGTTACTGGACCGGCAAACTTCTAATGAGGCCCAATGTCGTTGGATGGGGTAAAAGCTCAAAATGGGTTACACACGTGAGAAATCTCTTTTTGATTTAGGAGTAGGAGGCCTATGGGACTGCCCGGCGGACCGTATAGGCATGGCTGCCAAGAGACTGAAAATAAATGTAAGACTGAGAGCAAAAGAGCAGCTAGTAGTGAAAGCAGCCCATCTAAAATTGGGGCCAGAGTACCTCATGCTCAGGATGACGGCTGGGTTAAACACCAACCTAGATAAGATTGCCCACCCCCTTATGAACGATCTCTAAATGTACGCCTGAGTATGGGGATACTGCAAATAGCATCCTTTACACACTCATGGTCTGACACAGGGTTGGGGGGTGCCCTATATGTGGGGCTGCAAGGAAAACTATGATGCATTGGGCCTTATCACGAGTTGGCTGGTAGCCCAATTACAAGTCTGGCAGCATGTAACCTCAATTCTAAGATGGGGGTAAATGTGCCAAATTACCACCAATTTTGGGGTGCAATTAACTCTGCGCTGTCAGCACATGCTAATTGTGGGGAAAATGCCCCATTGGGTCCAATGCACCCAGTGGGCAATGGGGAATACCCATTACTGCCCAATCCTTGATCCAACACTAATAGCTCCGGACTGGGTGGCAGTAACACTATTAGCCCAAGCCGTATCCCGCGGTAATACCGCCGGGATACTGCCCAACTTGTGATGAGGTGCATTGTCTGTTAATCTGCCCCATGACATTAAACCTGAATTGCTCCTGTCTGAAAGCCGTTTTGAGGGATGCAGGGATTCACTGGACAGGTGGAGCAATGCAATTTTAAGACCGTCTATGCTGCCCCATATCGTTTATGCAATGGTGCGTTATACACATAGGGCATGGTTACAAAGAACAAGGGCATCAAAACAAACCACCATTCAAAACTTGGTGAACAATGAGGACATTCCCATACAGGTAATTTAAGCTATCACACGAACGTGGCAAATGGTGTGCTTCTCAACATCCCTTCACTTCTTGCTGTCTTTTTACTCCACTTGACGTTTCCACTGTTTGCAGCAATCTTCTCACTGCTGTTAATTTGACTAGAACAAATGGCAAAATATCTGGGTTTTTTTTTTTCCTACCACTTTTCACTAATTATTTATCTCGGCCTCGAAGTTGTGTTAAATTCCTCCTTTGGGTAACATTGACTGGTGAAATGATGAAGACATGTACATTATTAATACAGTAAATGAGGAGATGAGTTGCAACTATGTATACATATACATTACAAAACAAACTTTGTTAAAGGAACATTATGGTTAAGTTGTCATGTCATCTTTGATATCCTGGGTGTTAGTCTTAGCAGTGCACGGTGGTGGCACGAGTTATGGTTGCTTAGCTGACATAAAACAAAGGGGCTAAACATGTGATGGCATCAATGATGGCAGCATTGACATGTGTGATGGCATCTTTCATGTTGTAGTGGTAGCAGTGGAGAGTGCTGATGGGAAAAATTGGTGCTTAGCCTGCCATAACTGCCGAATTTCAGGGTTTTTTAGATTTTACTTGTAATCATAACGTCCTTTTAACAAAGTTTTTGTACTGAATGGCATAGGTTTTTAATAGGGCAACTTAACTATAACGTCCCTTTAACAGAGTTTATTTTGTAGTGAATTTTGCATGTTTTTAGTAGGGCAACGTAACCATAATGTCCCTTTGACAAACATTTTTTCAATGATTTGCTAGGTTTGCATTACTGTAAGTGATTCAGAACATAAATTGACCAAAATCTGGATTCCAATAGTAACACATAAGCATATCGTAAACGAACATTTGACTTCACTGCCCATCTTCCTACGAATTGCACAGTAGCATATGCTGTTGCACAGCATGGCCACATGGTGCAGAACTCGTACACACTTCACAATAAGGTGTGAGTTGTTGATAGTGCGGAAGGGCATTGTGTGTTGTTCTACGAACTTGTAACTGCAACACTTTCGTACAGAACTCAACAGGGCAGGTTTGCACCACAATAGAAGCAAGAGTGCATACCGAGGTCTTCGGATCAGTAAACCCAATTCCACCGTAAAAAAATGGGGGTTGAATGCCATTACCAATAGAGATTTTACGGCACTAACCCGTGGGAACAAAAAAAAAGGATTATTTATCTTGAAGAAAACAAATCCTTTTCCACGATGGCCACCATGGAAAAGGAAGGCGGCCGTTGCATGGAAACTCTTTTTGCACTTTCCATTACAGCTGCCAGAAAGGAAAAAAGGAAAACGTGTGACCATAGTGGTTGAAGGACATTTGTATTTGTTCTAAAATGTGTCGTTATCAGCAACACCTTTAACAGAAAGGCAGTGTCTGGTGGACATGGCAACTTCAATGCAATTCTTTGTTCCAACCAGTAAAGGGCAGTATTTAGCTCCCCAACATTGTGGTCAGTAACCATACCCACAGCCTACCCTTCAGAGACGAAAGGCGTACCGTTGATTTGTTATGTACATGTCGACACTTGTGAAATATGAAAACACTACCACATGTAAAACACAAAGGTGTTTGGTCGTGCGCAATGAGCTTTACATAATTATGTGGAACATACAGTAAATATGTTTGCCAAAAATGTGCAAACAGAAGGCAAAGGAGTAGTCGTCTAATGTCTGGACAAAATCACAACAATCTCTGTGAAGTCAAGTGCAATAACGGCAGAAATATTGCAAGCAACACCATTACCACTGACCTGTGCACACATTTTTGTTTAAGTGCCACAGGTTGAATGTGGTGAAGAAATGTGTAGTGGGAAGGTATAACGAAGCATTGCTTTGCAAACGTTTCTGTACAGCAAACACTTTCACTGAACCTGATCTCATTTTTTCACTTTTAGAAAGATACCAAATCTGACAACATAGCGTCATCATGCAGAACTAATCTTGGTAATTGGGGCAACTGGGAGACAGAAAGTAGCCTGACCGTACAAAAGCATAATAGATCGGCCTGAGCTTTAGGTAGCCAAACCAAGTGGTGTGCAATAGCTGTCTGGATAACGTATGTTGGCAGCGTAAAGAAACGATTCCATAAAGACTCACGTACCGTGATACGGCACCTACTAAAAAACATACTGCAACGTAGCATGGCACATTGTGAAGGGGAAGAATAAATTGTTAAAAAACACACTAACATGTAAAAATTAGTAAGGTACTTTTATTTCACAATGCACAGTGCTAAATCATCGCCCTATTCTCATTTGCATAGAAATCGGAAGTTTGTGTCTGTGCTGCATGGTAATGGTAATTTTGACGGTAACCTTGATGTTTTCCCACACAGTCACCATGCGTTGACAGCACAGTTTTTATCACACACACAGTATGCATTGGCGACACAGCAGTCGGTTTCCTATCACATTCAGTGCCAAGACGGCAGCAATCGCTATGATGTAGTCCATCAGAAAGCATGGTATGTTACTTAAAATTTTAGTGGTAATGGTGACATTGTTGTTTAAGCACACAGAAAATATGCATTGTTGACACAGTAGTCGTATTCCTCTCACAGTGATTTACAAGGCGACGTGAATGGCTGTGAACTATGACACCAGAAAGGATGGTATGTTGCTTCTTACTGCTACAACTGCGTACGGACATAGAGGTCCGATGCGGTCATCCCATTCAATGATGACGCGCATGCAACCGGTGACGAATAGCTGCACTTGACGATTAAAAAAATGTCACTTGGGCGCTGCAATCCATGACAATCACAATAGGGAAGGAAGTAGCTGAGGGGAAAATGAAAAAAAAAGATCTATCAACACAAAGCCTTTGCGGAAATGAAAGGTGTAACACATAACATTTCTATGAACAATTAATGATATATGGGGAAATGTAGTGACACCCTACAAACGGCGACAATGTGCAATCTGTATAATTGGTAAAAAAATATCAATGACACATACATTTTGTAGAAAATAGTGGAAATTGTAGTGTACATTCGGCGGTAATGTGCAACCTCCATAGTGGGGGTACGTCATTATTAATATAAGACTGTGTGTTTTGTACTGGGGAAGTGGAATTAAAACATGTAGCAGTACGCAACCTCAGCACAAACCAAAGGTGTAAAACGTACCCTTTTTTAGTAAACATTAACTTTTTATGGGGAAATATAGTACCACCTTACAAACCGCGACAATGTGCAACATGCATAATGGCCATTGAAATTTCAATGGCACATAAACCCCCAAATGCATTAGTAGTAATATTTTTTGTTTTTTGCAGACTAAGTAATTAATGGCAGTTTAGTGTGCAGGCCTGAAAAATAAGCTTACATGATATGCACTGGCTCCATTGCGGCCTGCGCAGTCACACAGTAGGTTGTTTGCAGGAAGACGTCCTCGGGAACTGATTTTTCATGTGCACACTAACCTTTTTGAAGCATAACTTATCAAAGGATATGTTTCACAAACTGTGCCTCCCTACATTCTTTCTGTGTTCCCTGTAGGTCAAGGTCGAAAAACTATTGACCCTTATGAGTTTTGGTACATGTGCGACCATACTGAGCACCTACTGAAAAATTGAAATTAAGTGACCTTCACTCAGAACGCAAATACATATTCATTTTGCAACAACACATCAGCAGTCATTCATGAGAACCATTACTCTCGAACACGTACAGAAGCGCTCTGTTTACGAAACAGAGCAGGTGGCTGCCTCAGATGCCAAACTATAGGATGCCAGTCTGACCGCAGTACTGTTGGTTATGGCTTCTTACACAGACGCAGTAAGGGCTTGTCGTACATTGCCTACCAAGTCCCACTGTACGGTTTGATAGTGGTAACAAGAATAAAGCACTGTTTCACTTCCTACTGCCACATATAAGTAATGCTTACCTTTCGACACAGTGTTCCATAAGTGTTTGTTTGCGGTGATTTCGGCGTACAACAGAAAATGAAATGACCATGGCGGCCGTATCGAAAGAATGCTAAGCGCAACATCTTGACGTGCATCATGCCACAGATTAGCCAATAGAAATCTTCTCCGCTGAGCGAACAGGGAAGTGGGACCGCGGAGCAGACATCGATATCACTAATTCTTAGAGTGCTACTTTTTGATCATTTTAAAGGAAACTACTGGACGATTTGTCACAAAATGTACAAAAGCATGATTTGGGGAATAAGCCCCTGCCCCTGCCGCAAAATTGGTGATTGCAAGAGAGCATGGCACTTGTGCAGGCGATCTTTGTAGAGCCTGCTTTTTCAAGCTATAAGGACAACTTTCTACCGTGGATATGTAAGAGAGGTGACCTTTACATTGTGATCCATTCTTCGCAGAGCAGCCGTTCACGTAGCATTCGTCTTTATGAGAAAAACGCCTTCCGTAACAAATACCTTTAAAGATTAACAGGGTAATTCATAGAAATTTGCATAATAGTGGCGCACGCGGCTGGCGCACAGTGTCCCCGTGCGATACACTGCGCCAGCCGCGTGTGAAAAAATCCTTTTCATCGCACAGCGTATTCATGGATTTTAGCCTCCGAAACCAGCCGTGGCGCAGAGTTGGCCTGCGCCCCTGCAGCAGCGCCAGTTACGCCCCCAAGAACGCCCTCGCGCAAGGAAAAGCCTTCAAAATTCCCAAATCATCGCAAAGGGCTGCGCTAACCCTAGACCAGTTAACAGGGCTGCCAAACAGCAAACGCCAAGCGGGGAACGTGTATTTCAGTGGTTCCCGGGAAGTTTCACACGCGATTGTCCTGGGTACGTGTACATCAGGGGTGCGTGGGAAGTAACACATGCGATTCCATCAGGGCACGTGTATTCCAGGGGTGCGCGGGAAGTATCACACGCAAAAGCAGCAGGGTACGTGTATTCCAGGGGTGCGCGGGAAGTATCACACGCAAAAGCAGCAGGGTACGTGTATTTCAGGGGTGCGCGGGAAGTATCACACGCGATTCCATCAGGGTACATGTATTCCAGGGGTGCGTGGGAAGTATCAAACGCAATAGCAGCAGGGTACGTGTATTCCAGGGGTGCACGGGAAGTATCACACGCGATTCCATTAGGGTATGTGTATTCCAGGGGTGCGTGGGAAGTATCACACGCAAAAGCAGCAGGGTACGTTTATTTCAGGGGTGCGCAGGAAGTATCACACGCGATTCCATCAGGGTAAGTGTATTCCAGGGGTGTGCGGGAAGTATCACACGCAAAAGCAGCAGGGTACGTGTATTCCAGGGGTGCGTGGGAAGTATCACAAGCAAAAGCAGCAGCGTACGTGTATTTCAGGGGTGCGCAGGAAGTATCACACGCGATTCCAGCAGGGTACATGTATTCCAATGGTGCGTGGGGAGCACCACACGTGAATTGCACGTGTGGGTCCTCCCAGGTGTTCCCTATGCACCCTCCACGGCCCCTGCAGGCGACCCACACCACAGGGGCCTACCTTGCACATTTCCGGCAGGCACCCCATCCACCATGCCCATGCCCCCCAGCCAACCCACATGTCACCTTGCACTACTGCCCGCCAACGCATGTCCCCCTGCACCCCCAGCCCCCAGGGGCACCCTCCACCAGGCCCCCACTCAAGTCTCCCACCACCCCCACCCCCCAGCATCCAGCGGCACCCTCCACCAGGCCCCCACTCATGTCTCCCATCACCCCCACCCCCCAGCATCCAGGGGCGCCCTCCACCAGGTCCCCACTCATGTCTCCCTGCACCCCCACCCCCCCAAGCAGTGCAGGGGCAGCCACCACCAGGCCCCGACTCATGTCGCCCACCACCCCCACCCCCCAGCAGTGCAGGGGCACCCTCCACCAGGCCCCCATTCATGTCTCCCATCACCCCACCCCCAGCCGTGCAGGGGCAGCTTCCACCAGGCCCCCACTCTTGTCTCCCTGCACCCCCACCCCCCAGCATCCAGGGGCACCCTCCACCAGGCCCCCACTCATGTCTCCTATCACTCCCACCCCCCAGCATCCAGGGGCACCCTCCACCAGGCCCCCACTCATGCCTCCCATCACCCCCAGCAGTGCAGGGGCAGCCTCCACCAGGCCCCACTCATGTCTCTCACCACCCCCACCCCCCAGCAGTGCAGGGCACCCTCCACCAGGCCCCCACTCATGTCTCCCATCACCCCCACCCCCCAGCATCCAGGGGCACCCTCCACCAGGCCCCCACTCATGTCTCCCAGCACCCCCACCCCCCCAGCAGTGCAGGCCACCCTCCACCAGGCCCCCACTCATGTCTCCCAGCACCCCCACCCCCCAGCAGTGCAGGGCACCCTCCACCAGGCCCCCACTCATGTCTCCCAGCACCCCCACCCCCCAGCATCCAGGGGCACCCTCCACCAGGCCCCCACTCATGTCTCCCAGCACCCCCACCCCCCAGCAGTGCAGGGGCACCCTCCACCAGGCCCCCACTCATGTCTCCCAGCACCCCCACCCCCCAGCAGTGCAGGGCACCCTCCACCAGGCCCCCACTCATGTCTCCCTGCACCCCCACCTCCCAGCAGTGCAGGGCACCCTCACCAGGCCCCCACCCATGTCTCCCACCACCCCCACCCCCCAGCAGTGCAGGGGCAGCCTCCACCAGGCCCCCACTCATGTCTCCCACCACCCCCACCCCCCAGCAGTGCAGGGGCACCCTCCACCAGGCCCCCACTCATGTCTCCCATCACCCCCACCCCCCAGCATCCAGGGGCACCCTCCACCAGGCCCCCACTCATGTCTCCCACCACCCACACCCCCCAGCAGTGCAGGGCACCCTCCACCAGGCCCCCACTCATGTCTCCCACCACCCCCACCCCCCAGCAGTGCAGGGCACCCTCCACCAGGCCCCCACTCATGTCCCACTCATGTCTCCCATCACCCCCACCCCCCAGCATCCAGTGCCACACTCCACCAGGCCCCCACTCATGTCTCCCACCACCCCACCCCCCAGCAGTGCAGGGCACCCTCCACCAGGCCCCCACTCATGTCTCCCACCACCCCCACCCCCCAGCAGTGCAGGGCACCCTCCACCAGGCCCCCATTCATGTCTCCCATCACCCCCACCCCCCAGCATCCAGGGGCACCCTCCACCAGGCCCCCACTCATGTCTCCCTGCACCCCCACGCCCCACAGTGCAGGTCACCCTCCACCAGGCCCCCACTCATGTCTCCCACCACCCCCACCCCCCAGCAGTGCAGGGCACCCTCCACCAGGCCCCCACTCATGTCTCCCATCACCCCCACCCCCCCGCATCCAGGGGCACCCTCCACCAGGCCCCCACTCATGTCTCCCTGCACCCCCACCCCCCAGCAGTGCAGGGCACCCTCCACCAGGACCCAACTCATGTCTCCCACCACCGCCACCCCCCAGCAGTGCAGGGGCAGCCTCCACCAGGCCCCCACTCATGTCTCCCACCACCCCCACCCCCCAGCAGTGCAGGGGCACCCTCCACCAGGCCCCCACTCATGTCTCCCATCACCCCCACCCCCCATCAGTGCAGGGGCAGCCCCCACCAGGCCCCCACTCATGTCTCCCTGCACCCCCACCCCCCAGCATCCAGGGGAACCCTCCACCAGGCCCCACTCATGTCTCCCACCCCCATCCACCCCCCAGCATCCAGGGGCACCATCCACCAGGCCCCCACTCATGTCTCCCATTACCCCACCCCCCAGCAGTGCAGGGGCAGCCTCCACCAGGCCCCCAATCATGTCTCCCACCACCCCCACCCCCCAGCAGTGAAGGGGCATCCTCCACCAGGCCCCCACTCATGTGTACCATCACCCCCACCCACCAGCATCCAGGGGCACCCTCCACCAGGCCCCCACTCATGTCCAACTCATGTCTCCCATCACCCCCAACCCCCAGCAGAGCAGGGGCACCCTCCACCAGGCCCCCACTCATGTCTCCCAGCACCCCCACCCCCCAGCAGTGCAGGGGCACCCTCCACCAGGCCCCCACTCATGTCCCCCATCACACACACCCCCCAGCATCCAGGGGCACCCTCTACCAGGCCCCCACTCATGTCTCCCATCACCCCCCCAGCACTGTGGGGCACCCTCCACCAGGCCCCCACTCATGTCCCCCTGCACCCCCACCCCCCAGCATCCAGGGGCACCCTCCACCAGGCCCCCACTCATGTCCAACTCATGTCTCCCATCACCCCCACCCCCAGCAGTGCAGGGCACCCTCCACCAGGCCCCCACTCATGTCACCCTGCACCCCCACCCCCCAGCATCCAGGGGCACCCTCCGCCAGGCCCCCACTCATATCTCCCAGCACCCCCACCCCCCAGCATCCAGGGGCACCCTCCACCAGGCCCCCACTCATGTCTCCCTGCACCCCCACCCCCCAGCAGTGCAGGGCACCCGACACCAGGCCCCCACTCATGTCTCCCACCACCCACACCCCCCAGCACTGTGGTGCACCCTCCACCAGGCCCCCACTCATGTCTCCCATCACCTCCACCCCCCCATCACTGTGGGGCACCCTCCACCACGCCCCCACTCATGTCCCCCTGCACCCCCACCCCACAGCATCCAGGGGCACCCTCCACCAGGCCCCCACTCATGTCCAACTCATGTCTCCCATCACCCCCACCCCCCAGCAGTGCAGGGCACCCTCCACCAGGCCCCCACTCATGTCCCCCTGCACCCCCACCCCCCAGCATCCAGGGGCACCCTCCACCAGGCCCCCACTCATGTCTCCCAGCACCCCCACCCCCCAGCATCCAGGGGCACCCTCCACCAGGCCCCCACTCATGTCTCCCAGCGCCCCCACCCCCCAGCATCCAGGGGCACCCTCCACCAGGCCCCCACTCATGTCTCCCACCACCCCCACCCCCCAGCAACCAGGGGCATCCTCCACCAGGCCCCCACTCATGTCTCCCTGCACCCCCTCCCCCCAGCATCCAGGGGCACCCTCCACCAGGCCCCCACTCATGTCTCCCACCACCCCCACCCCCCAGCATCCAGGGGCACCCTCCACCAGGCCCCCACTCATGTCTCCCACCACCCCCAACCCCCAGCAGTGTAGGGGCACCCTCCACCAGGCCCCCACTCATGTCTCCCATCACCCCCACCCTCCAGCATCCAGGTGCTCCCTCCACCAGGCCCCCACTCATGTCCAACTCATGTCTCCCATCTCCCCCACCCCCAGCAGTGCACGGGCACCCTCCACCAGGCCCCCACTCATGTCTCCCAGCACCCCCCCAGCAGTGCAGGGGCACCCTCCACCAGGCCCCCACTCATGTCCCCGATCACCCCCATCCCCCAGCATCCAGGGGCACCCTCCACCAGGCCCCCACTCATGTCTCCCACCACCCCTACCCCCCAGCACTGTGGTGCACCCTCCACCAGGCCCCCACTCATGTCTCCCAACACCCCCACCCCCCAGCACTGTGGGTGTTAGGGAGAATTCTCTGTTTAGGTTGAATTTCCTAACCTAGTGAGTCCCCCAGCAGCTTTGCTGGATTTCTGGAGTTTGTTTTTTTTCCATCCTGCCAAGAGTGAGACTCCTTTTCACCCACTCTTGGACATGAATGTGTGTAATTCCTTGGAATGTCCAGGTGTTCTATTGGCTATTGGGTCTTTTACTCCATAGGGTCTCATATGTTTTGCTATGTGTGTTACAGTGCACCCTCCATGCCGTAGCACTGGGGCGTCGGAGCGGACCTCCCTCATAGACTCCATACCCGGGGACTGACTACTGTCTCCCCGGGCATGTAAAGTCACCATTTGCTTTACTAGACCTAAATTTACTAACAGAACTAGTACAAACCATCCTATTGTGGACGTACTAGTAGGGGTAATTCGATTACTCCTGGGTCTGTCATTCGAGGGGGCACTGTCCCGTCCCGCCTCGGCGAGTTTTGGCTGGTGGCAGTGTAAACTACTTGTTATATTCGACCCCGAATGTAACCCTATGGGATTCTTCCCAGTGTTGGAGATTGATACTTTTCCTCGTTAATCTCTAACATACCACCGGTTTACTTATCATAAATAAGTTTATCGGATGGTATTTTCTGCCAGAACTTGTTTTTTAAAATGGCATCTGTGTTCGTCTCTGTGACTCCTAAACCAAAGGTTGAGCCCTTTGTTCCACTTTTGGTGGGCTTCTGTACAGAGACCCTCCAAAGTGGTGCAATTCTGTCTGGGTTACCACAGGGGTGTGGGAGGGGGTTTAGGCACCCTGGACTGAGTTTCCTTGCCAACTCCAGTCGCACTCTGGTGTGATTGGCCCAAGTGGTGAGCCACCCCGCTCACCACTTAGCGTGTTTTGATTGACAGCTAGGCTGAATGAATGGGGGTTTTCTGCATAAAAGCAGGGCTTTTGGGACTGGATCTTGAGAAGTCGCCACAGGACCTAAGAATCTGACGAGGGTAAAGCTGAGCCGACCTGCAACGACAACACCTCCGGTGGAGCCCTGCGGAACCGACTCACCACTTCCCGACGACAGAGGAGATCTCCCTGCCGGAGAGTCTCTTCCCCTGACTGGTGGGAACAACCAGTCCCCTTTGCTTTTTCTTCACTCCAGGACGCAGTGGTCGAATTGCCCGTGCAGAGCACCTCGGCAACCAGATAGCCACTACCCCTGTACCGCGACCAAAAGGTGGCGCCCTGTGACGGAGCACTCCGCGACTGGTCTCTTCCGTGGTGGTGCACCGGACTTCACTTTTCTTCGACGACGAGATCATCTCTACTCTTGGCAAAGACCCGACGTGCATCCACCACCAGGAACAACTGCCCCCGCCGGAGCTGTCTCTCCACAAACAAGGTACCGTGTCCGCCTGGCTTCCCTTTCTGCCGGATAGAGTGAGGTGTCTTAATCCTCGCCTTTCCATTGGGTCTCCTCCAAGCTTTCTTTAACATGTTGTTCTGAACTGGTCCAATCTTTCCATAACAATTTGCGATAAAGACTTGAAGCGCATTTCCACTAAGATACTTTTTGGGACACATCGCCTTGCCTCTCTCCGAGTGGGCCTGGCCTCTGAACTTTGGAATCTACAGTGGTTCCTGTTTTCTTGCCTTGCATTTGTTCTTAAAAAATATTGGTATCGAGTTGATTTCTTAACCCGCCTTTTCTCTCCCGTCCTAACGAATACTAGAGTGCCATCTAGGTTAAAGCATACACCTCTGTCTGCAAATAAGTGATGCCGTTGAACCTAGACTTGTCGAACTATTACTAGGGGGATTGATATTTTCTTCGTATAGTAATTGTGATTGAAATCGTTTGCCATATTGAGTGCCAGAGTGTTTTCTATAGATGTGTTCTTATAAATAAATAATTATATATCTTTACACCGAAGCCTTGTTGCGTGTTTGCTTGCCTTACTGTGTAGATTGCCCTATTTTGTATACTCCACATACTGCCTAATTCTTCTTGAGGGAAGTCTGACTGCTCAGCCACAGCTACCAAGTGAATCTGTGTGGTACAGACTGCTACCAAGTGGGTTTGCAGCCAGACACCTGTAGTCCTAAATCTTTTGCAGTGGTCCCAGAGGGAACTGCACACGTTTCCGTCTAACACTGGTGTACAGCGGTGGGATGTGTATCGAGTATACAGTTTAGAGTGCTTTTCGACACTTTAGGATAACTAACCACAAAGCTTAGCACTAAAAAGCAACTTTCAAAAACATGTCTACTATGGAAGCTTACAATCGAGAATCCTTGTCAGGTGAAAATACTGAGAGTTTACGAGCTCTCTGTAGGCAAGAAAATCTTTCTGTAAGAAGCAAGAAGTTAGAACTGATAGCGAGATAGCTGGAAAACCAAAGTCTGGGTACTGGTTCAGAGGAACCAACTTCTCCAGCAGATGTAGATAATGGTGATGGTGTTCATCTAAATCGTGATGCTGACGATAGTGATGAAGAGGCTGAAGAGGAAGGAGAGGCTAACGAAACTGTCTCCCCTGCTCCTCTACCTGCCTTACCAGCTGTACCTACTGGGCCTATAACAGGTCCCACATTAAGTCCTCAAGTCCTTGAACTAGAAAAAATGAAAATAGACTTGGAATTCAGAAGGATTACTGCTCAAACTGAACAGAAGCACCAAGAAATGCAACAAATTCTTAGGCTCCGAGAAATGGAGCTCAAGCATGAGTTAGAAATGAAAAAGTTGTCTGTCGAAACTGCTTCTGTCTCTAGCTCCTCTAGAAGCTCCAGTCCCAAAAGACCCCGGATGCCGAAGGAATTAGTGGGTATGTATGAACTGAGATTGGATGTATTGGATTGGTTAAAACTGTTTGAGTACAATCATGGGTTCCAGGACATCACCGGGAATGATCTACTTCCATGGTTGTTCTCTAGGCTCCCCCCTGTTGCGACTGATGTGGTAATGGAGTTGGGGGAGGCGGATAAGACGGATTACGAAAGTGTGAAACTAGCTTTGATAGCTAGATTTGGGAAGACCCCTTCCCAGTATCTTAAGAGGTTTAGAACCCTCAAAAAGCATGACGGTACCCCTTGGGCTACCTGGGTGAGTGAAGGGTTGAAAAACTTAGAGGGATGGATTAAGGGTTACAAAGTGAACACTTATGAGGGTATGGAGAATCTTTTTATGTTGGAGTCGATTTATGATGCCTGTTCTCCCGAGCTCAGACAGCACTTGGCTGATTCGAAGGAATTGGGTTCCCGGAACCTAGCTAAGGCTGCTGACTTATGGGTTGCCAACAGGACTACTCATAAGGGTTCTGGGGCAACTCAGAAAAAGGATGAGGGAAAACAGCCTAAAAAGACTCAAAAGAGAATTCAAATAACTCAAATTCCAAAGAGGGCCCCAAACAAAACCAGAAGGGTAAGCCACAACGAAAACCGCAGCAGAATAGTGTGTCTTCTGGTGCCAAACCGGAAGGAGGCCAGAACAAGCCACCATTAAAAAAAGCATTCAGTAAATGCTTTGTTTGTGGCTCGACTGACCACGTGAAAGGAGATCCCAGATGTAAGGGTAAACCTTCAAGTGTCCAGCTTGTCTCCTTAGCCTTCGCTCCAGAGGAGGAAGTCCAAATGGCAAGTGGAAACTTTCTACTGCTAGCTGATGAACCCATTGGAGTCTCAGCCAGCGTTTCTTTAGTATCGCTGGGGTTGTGGGAACAACAGAATTTAGACATCTATAATTCTATCCCCGATAATACTAAAGAGTATTATAAGGACAGTGTCCAGGTGAATGGTCAGGAGACTCCTGCCATTAGGGACACTGGGGCCAGCATAACTGTGGTGGATAAATCGTTTTTTCAGGCTGAGGATGTTGCTAAGGCACCCAAACGCCTCACCAAGTTAGCTGGAGGGCCTGTGCAGATGCTTCCCCAATTACCAGTTCTCATCCAGTGTAACGACATGACTGTGAAGATACCTGTCAGCATACAGAGTGAGGTACCAGGACGCGTACTTTGGGTAACGATTTGAAAACTCTCAGAGTTGTATCGCATACTCCCAGACCTCCTAGTAAACGGTTACAGGAGCTAACCAGACCTGCAAGAGAGAGGACCAAGCGCGGTACTCTCCAGGAGATGATGAAGAAAGAAATCACTCTTGCTCCACTGGAATTGTCGGCCGCTGTATCGAAGAAACCAGGAGCGAAAGGGAAACCTAAGACTTCTACCCCGAAACCAGCAGCCAGCATTTCTGTGCATCCAACCAGGACTTCCCCGCGGTTGTCCAAAAATACACCCGTAACTCCACCCCAGCTGAGGCTGAGAGGGAGGTACAACCCTGTGTGGTAGAATTAGACTCTAACGAAGAGCTAATGGAAGGCCAGGAACTCATTGGAGATCTGGATTCTGTTGACCATCCTGAGCTGCAGTCTTTACTGGCAGAAGGTTGACCCAGCAGGGCAGACTTCAGTAGCGGACAGAGAGAATGTCCAACTCTGGAAGGTCTTCGCCACCAGGCCGAAGCTCAGGCTGAAGGGCAAGAGCCTGGGAAATACAGGTTGCACTGGGAAGATGGCCTCTTCTACAGTGAACCGACAGAGTATGCACCTGGAGACTACAAGCGGCTTGTAGTACCCCAAGAGAACAGACCACAGTTCTTGCAGTTAGCCCACGAGATTCCTTTGGCTGGTCACTTGAGTTTCAAGAAGACTAAGGAAAGGCTATCTCTCTACTTCTACTGGCCAAAGATGGGGGCCAAAGTAGAAAAACACTGCAGGAGCTGCCACACCTGCCATACCTCTGGTAAGGTTGGCTCCAAGAATCTGGCACCTTTAGTGCCTCTCCCAGTTGTGGCAGTCCCGTTTGAGAGAGTAGGGATTGACATTGTTGGTCCCCTTGATCCTCCAACATCCTCAGGCAACAGATTTATACTTGTTGTAGTAGACCATGCTACTAGGTATCCTGAGGCAATTCCTATGAGGACTGTTACAGCTCCGGCTGTGGCTAAGGCCCTCCTTGGTATTTTTACCAGGGTCGGGTTTCCTAAGGAAGTAATCTCTGACAGGGGGTCAAACTTTATGTCCCACTACATGAAGGCCATGTGGAAAACCTGTGGAGTTACTTACAAGTTCTCAACAGCTTACCACCCACAAACCAATGGGTTGGTAGAACGGTTCAACCGAACCATGAAGAGCATGATAGGTGCTTTAGAGGAACCCCTTAAGCGTAAGTGGGACCTTCTACTGCCATGCCTTCTCTTTGCTTATAGAGAAGTCCCTCAGGAGGGAGAGTAGGTTATTCTCCCTTCGAACTTCTCTATGGTCATCCCGTCAGAGGTCCATTGGCCCTGATTAAGGAGGGGTTGGACAGTGCTCCTTCCCCCAAGCCAGTCAGAGTGACTGACTACGTGATACGTCTCCGTGACTGTTTCCGCCTAACAATGGGGCACCCTCCACCAGGCCCGCACTCATTTCCCCCTGCACCCCCACCCCCCAGCACCCAGGAGCACCCTCCACCAGGCCCCCATTCATGTCCAACTCATGTCTCCCATCACCCCTACCCCCCAGCAGTTCAGGGCATCCTCCACCAGGCCCCCACTCATGTCCCCCTGCACCGCCACCGCCAGCAGTGCAGGGCACCATCCACCAGGCCCCCACTCATGTCCCCCATCGCCCCCACCCCCCAGAATCCAGGGGCAGCCTCCACCAGGCCCCCACTCATGTCTCCCAGCACCCCCACGCCCCAGATGTGCAGGGCACCCTCCACCAGGCCCCCACTCATGTCCAACTCATGTCTCCCATCACCCCCACCCCCCAGCAGTGCAGGGGCAGCCTCCACCAGGCCCCCACTCATGTCTCCCAGCACCCCCACCCCCCAGCAGTGGAGGGGCAGCCTCCACCAGGCCCCCACTCATGTCTCCCTGCACCCCCACCCCCCAGCAGTGCAGGGGCACCCTCCACCAGGCCCCCACTCATATCTCCCAGCACCCCCACCCCTCAGCAGTGCAGGGGCACCCTCCACCAGGCCCCCACTCATGTCTTCCACCACCCCCACCCCCCAGCAGTGCAGGGCCAGCCTCCAGCAGGCCCCCACTCATGTCCCCCCCACCCCAACCCCCCTGCATCCAGTGGCACCCTCCACCAGGCCCCCACTCATGTCTCCCAGCACCCCGACCCCCCAGCAGTGCAGGGCACCCTCCACCAGGCCCCCACTCATGTCCCCCAGCCAACATGTCATCACAATGTAGATCCCTGGCCCTTATGGTCAGCCTCCAAATGCCAAACACACACCCGAGTATTGCATCCACCCACTTAGAAATGGCAATAACATGATAGAACCCCAATTGCAAGTTTGGAAATGAACACATGTCCCTCACATACACCCAATGGGTGTCAGTGAATGTCAAGACCCATATCATGATATGCATGAAACCAATGAGATGATACTACACATTGAAGTTTGAAGAAAAAATATGTATTAAAAGCAACATAACTTGAAGGAAAAATAAACAAACAATAATGGAAATTAAAAAAAGAAAAACCAGCATGTCCGTGAAATAATGCAAAACCACAAATCATAATCCAAAGGAAAGGAGTCCAAAGTCACAGTCCACAAAAGTAAATCCAATGGAAAATTAAAATCGAAAAACCATTGCTCCATGGGTAAATCATTAAAAAAAAAAAAAAAATCCAAAAGTCAACTATATACAGGGTCCATGATCCCAACAGAAGAAATGAAACCTATCTAATAACACTACCTAAAAAAAGAAACTATATACAAAAATATGGCCCATTGTCCAAAAGGTCCAAAAAAAATGCTAAACCAAAGGAAACCTAACACTAACCACGGAACTATTTACAAGGGCAGCGGGCTAGTCCGACGGCTCACTTCGGGATGTTCCGGGCCAGGGCATCATCGAACTCCTGCTCAATGTCCCGGAGGCGGTCCTCCTCCATGGCCCCGAGGGTCCGCAGGGCCGTCGACATGTTCACCCCCAACTCCCTGTGGATTGCCTCGAGGCACTCGGCCCGCCTCAGGGCCCTACGCATGGAGTTCTCCGCCCTGACCATCGTGAGCCGTGCCGCTTCCGCCCGCTGCCACTCCGCATCTATGGCGTGGCCCAACCGCTGCCACACGGAAGACACTTCCCGTCCTGGGTCCTCCTGCCCTCCGGCCGATGCCTGCCCCTCCGATGTCGATGGCCCTGAGCCCTCATGGCTCCCACCACGTTGCTGCTGCTGCTGTGCCTCTACCCGTGCACTGACTCCTGCTGCCTGCACATCCTCCACTGACTGGGGTGCAGTCGTTGATGTGGCCACCCCTGCTGGACGTCCGACTCCCGACTGTGGCAGGGATGCCTCCTCCACCAGCCTGGCCGCATCGTCCGAGGCAGCTCCACAGGGCACCCAGGTGACTAATGGGTGGGAAGATGGCACTGAGGACGACTGGCGCATAGGGGGTTCAGTTGAGGAGGGGGTCTGAGCAAGCCCCATCAAACGGAGGAATCCGGCCTGGGTGACCTGTCCCAGTAGGCCGACGCGGTCAACGAGCCATTCGAGATGACGTGCAGTCTCCTCATGAAAAGACTGCAGGTCACCTCGCATGGTCCGTTGACGCAACGCCACACCAGTCAGGACAGGCTCAACCCGGACCCGGATAGTCACGTCCGCAGGCAGAGGAAGGCCAGTTGTCGTGAGCTCATCCCCTGCCTGAAAGCGGGTCTGGACGTAGGCATCCCTGCTGGTGTGCCATCAGGTCGCCACGGAGGTGCCTGTGTGCAATCCTGTCCCTGATCCTGTCACTGCATCATCTTGCACCAGCAGGTATGCCTACGTCCAGACCCGTTTTCAGGCAGGGGATGAGCTCATGACAACTGGCCTTCCTCTGCCTGCGGACGTGGCTATCCGGGTCCGGGTTGAGCCTGTTCTGACTGGTGTGGCGTTGCGTCAACGGGCCATGCGAGGTGACCTGCAGTCTTTTCATGAGGAGACTGCACGTCATCTCGAATGGCTCGTTGACTGCGTCGGCCTACTGGGACAGGTCACCCA
The DNA here is from genome assembly GCF_040938575.1 of Ambystoma mexicanum. Lineage (NCBI taxonomy): Eukaryota > Metazoa > Chordata > Amphibia > Caudata > Ambystomatidae > Ambystoma > Ambystoma mexicanum. The sequence goes on along the minus strand of NC_090933.1, from coordinate 265,503,982 downwards.
GGCCGGATTCCTCCGTATGATGGGGCTTGCTCAGACCCCCTCCTCAACTGAACCCCCTATGCGCCAGTCGTCCTCCGTGCCATCTTCCCACCCGTTAGTCACCTGGGTGCCCTGTGGAGCTGCCTCGGACGGTGCGGCCAGGCTGGTGGAGGAGGCATCCCTGCCACAGTCGGGAGTCGGACGTCCAGCAGGGGTGGCCACATCAACGACTGCACCCCAGCCAGCGGAGGATGTGCAGGCAGCAGGAGGCAGTGCACGGGCAGAGGCACAGCAGCAGCAGCAACGTGGTGGGAGCCATGATGGCTCTGGGCCTTCGACATCGGAGGGGCAGGCATCGGCCAGAGGGCAGGAAGACCCAGGACAGGATGTGTCTTCCGTGTGGCAGCGGTTGGGCCACGCCATAGATGCGGAGCGGCAGTGGGCGGAAGAGGCACGGCTCACAATGGTCAGGGCGGAGAGGGCCCTGAGGCGGGCCGAGTGCCTCCAGGCAATCTGCAGGGAGTTGGGGTGAACATGTCGACGGCCCTGCGGACCCTCGGGGCCATGGAGGAAGACCGCCTCCGGGACATTGAGCAGGAGTTCGATGATGCCCTGGCCCGGAACATCCCGAAGTGAGCCGTCGGACTAGCCCGCTGCCTTTGTAAATAGTTCTGTAGTCAGTGTTCGGTTTCCTTTGGTTTAGCATTTTTTTTGGACCTTTTGGACAATGGGCTACATTTTTATATATAGTTTCTTTTTTTTAGGTAGTGTTATTAGATAGGTTTCATTTCTTCTGTTGGGAAGAAATGAGTTGGACATGGACCCTGGATTGTTTATCTGTATATAGTTGACTTTTGGATTTTCTTTTTTTTTTATGATTTACCCATGGAGCAATGGTTTTTGATTTTAATTTTCCATTGGATTTACTTTTGTGGACTGTGACTTTGGACACCTTTCCTTTGGATTATGATTTGTGGTTTTGCATTATTTCACGGACATGATGGTTTATTTTTTTTTAATTTCCATTATTGTTTGTTTATTTTTGCTTCAATTTATGTTGCTTTTAATACATATTTTTTCGTCAAACTTCAATGTGTAGTATCATCTCATTGGTTTCATGCATATCATGATATGGGTTTTGACAGTCACTGACGCCCATTGGGTGTATGTGAGGGACATGTGTTCATTTCCAAACTTGCAATTGGGGTTCTATCATATTATTGCCATTTCTAAGTGGGTGGATGCAATACTCGGGTGGGTGTTTGGCATTTGGAGGCTGACCATAAGGGCCAGAGATCTAGATTGTGATGACATGTTGGCTGGGGGATATGAGTGGGGGCCTGGTGGAGGCTGCCCCTTCACTGCTGGGAGGTGGGGGTGCTGGGAGACATGAGTGGGGGCCTGGTGGAGGGTGCCCCTGCACTGCTGGGGGGTGGGGGTGCTGGGAGACATGAGTGGGGCCTGGTGGAGGGTGCCCTGCACTGCTGGGGGGTGGGGGTGATGGGAGACATGAGTTGGACATGAGTGGGGGCCTGGTGGAGGGTGCCCCTGCACTGCTGGGGGGTGGGGGTGATGGGAGACATGAGTGGGGGCCTGGTGGAGGGTGCCCCTGGATGCTGGGGGGTGGGGGTGCAGGGAGACATGAGTGGGGGCCTGGTGGAGGGTGCCCCTGGATGCTGGGGGGTCGGGGTGCTGGGAGACATGAGTGGGGGCCTGGTGGAGGGTGCCCCTGGATGCTGGGGGGTGGGGGTGCAGGGGAACATGAGTGGGGGCCTGGTGGAGGGTGCCTGCACTGCTGGGGGTGGGGGTGATGGGAGACATGAGTTGGACATGAGTGGAGGCCTGGTGGAGGGTGCCCCTGGATGCTGGGGGGAGGGGGTGCAGGGGGACATGAGTGGGGGCCTGGTGGAGGGTGCCCCACAGTGCTGGGGGGGTGATGGGAGACATGAGTGTGGGCCTGGTGTAGGGTGCACCACAGTGCTGGGGGGTGGGGGTGGTGGGAGACATGAGTGGGGGCCTGGTGGAGGGTGCTCTGCACTGCTGGGGGGTAGGGGTGAAGGGAGACATGAGTGGGGGCCTGGTGGAGGGTGCCCCTGGATGCTGGGGGGTTGGGGTGCTGGGAGACATGAGTGGGGGCCTGGTGGAGGGTGCCCCTGGATGCTGGGGGTGCAGGGGGACATGAGTGGGGGCCTCGTGGAGGGTGCCCTGCACTGCTGGGGGGTGGGGGTGATGGGAGACATGAGTTGGACATGAGTGGGGGCCTGGTGGAGGGTGCCCCTGGATGCTGGGGGGTGGGGGTGCAGGGAGACATGAGTGGGGGCCTGGTGGAAGCTGCCCCTGCACTGCTGGGGGGTGGGGGTGGTGGGAGACATGAGTGGGGGCCTGGTGGAGGGTGCCCTGCACTGCTGGGGGGTGGGGGTGCGGGAGACATGAGTGGGGGCCTGGTGGAGGGTGCCCCTGGATGCTGGGGGGTGGGGGTGCTGGGAGACATGAGTGGGGGCCTGGTGGAGGGTGCCCCTGGATGCTGGGGGGTGGGGGTGCAGGGGGACATGAGTGGGGGCCTTTTGGAGGGTGCACCACAGTGCTGGGGGGTGGGGGTGGTGGGAGACATGAGTGGGGGCCTGGTGGAGGGTGCCCCTGGATGCTGGGGGGTGGGGGTGTTGGGAGACATGAGTGGGGGCCTGGTGGAGGCTGCCCCTGCACTGATGGGGGGTGGGGGTGGTGGGAGACATGAGTGGGGGGCTGGTGGAGGGTGCCCTGCACTGCTGGGGGGTGGGGGTGCAGGGAGACATGAGTGGGGGCCTGGTGGAGGGTGCCCCTGGATGCTGGGGGGTGGGGGTGCTGGGAGACATGAGTGGGGGCCTGGTGGAGGGTGCCCCTGGATGCTGGGGGGTGGGGGTGCAGGGGGACATGAGTGGGGGCCTGGTGGAGGGTGCCCTGTGTTAGGGAGAATTCTCTGTTTAGGCTGAATTTCCTAACCTAGTGAGTCCCCCAGCAGCTTTGCTGGATTTCTGGAGTTTGTTTTTTCCATCCTGCCAAGAGTGAGACTCTTTTCCTCCCACTCTTGGACGTGAATGTGTGTAATCCCTTTGAATGTCAATGTGTTCTATGGGCTATGGGGTCTTTTACTCCATAGGGTCTTATATGTTTTTCTATGTGTGTTACACTGCACCCTACATGCCGTAACACTGGGGCGTCCTAGCGGACCTCCACCATAGACTCCATACCCGGGGACTGACTACTGTCTCCCCGGGCATGTAAAGTCACCATTGGCTTTACTAGACCTAAATTTACTAACAGAACTAGTACAAACCATCTTATTGTGGACGTGCTAGTAGGGGTAATTCGATTACTCCTGGGTCTGTTACTCGAGGGGGCACTGTCCTGTCCCCCCTCGTCGAGTTTTGGCTGGTGGCAGTGGAAACTACTTGTTATGTACGACCCCGAACATAACCCTATGGGATTCGTCCCAATGTTGGAGATTGATACTTTTCCTCGTTAATCTCTAACGTACCACTGGTCTACTTATCTTAAATAAGTTTGAAGTGGGAGAATGGAAGAACAGGCTCCCGCCAATCCCCTCTCGCGCTTGGCCTAGATGATCACGGCCTAGACACCCGCCACGAGAGGAGTTTGCCTATCTACCAGACGACCAAATACCCTGGTACAGGAACATACGGATGTGCCCACCCACCTGCCCAGCAGCCCGACCTGCCCATGCCGACACCTGCGGCATAGATCAACTCGACTAAACCAACACATCGTTAGAGATGCCATGACGACCTAGCCAACGGTCAGCACACCTGTGCAAAACATACACGCCGGACACTCCCACACCAATCCACACGAAGAACATACTCAGTGCTATGACGTAGGCGACGGACACACCCACGGACGTGCATCTTTATTATTTTCCACATAGGCTCTCAAAATGCAGAAACGCAAGACGCATAATGAACTTATCTAAAAAAGGCTTGCTCACGCTACCATAATGAAGAATATAACGAAGACACGATACTGGGGATAGAGCAATATGATACCGTAACCTAAAGCGCAGTGCACCAACGGTTCCACCTATGCACCAGGCCCAAGTAGGCCGCAAGCAAAAGCTCCCATGAACATTAAATAAGCAAGAGCTCGGTTGCTGACCCTGCAGAATGAGCCCGGCGAAAGCACACAGCCAAGGGTACAATGTTGCAATCTCGCACGCCGCAAGCCGACGTCAAGGTCGCACCTGCAAATTAAACCAGGCACACAGTGGAAAAAACAATATTAATTGTGCAGAATTCTGCCTCAAACACGGTCCCACCTCACGTGACCAAGCCAAACCTGACAGGATGCCAAGGCCAGGGGAAAGGAGACGCCTGAATCCCACGTTTCAAGACACAGGCAGATACAATTAAAAGACTCAATGGACATCTGCAACAGTGGGAGTAGTCGGCCTTCCAGCATATGAATAAATCCTCACATTGTCTGCACCTACCCATAGTGAAACATTGTTGCAAATGACAGGTACACCGCGAGCTGGGAACAGCGATGGTCCCAGACTGGGAGGCTCGCGAGCGGACCAATCAGAACATGGGGCTCTTATCACTGACGCCATTAGCATTGACCAATCCTCAGGGGTCTTCATGTAACAATTTTCATGTATCAAACTGAAGGGACAACCCAAGTATATCACCTGACTAACCCTCAACCACTAACACCGTTCTCTATACTTATGCTATACTAACCCTACCACTCGAGTAACCAATCCAGAGTGGAGATAGGTTTTTTGCTAAACTTTCTAAGGTGACGCAAGTAGCGCGTCATACTAAGGTAAAAAGGGCCTGCGAGCCCCACGATTGTGTGTGTGTCAGGACGGATGCGTACGATCCTTGACCCATCCCTGCCGTTTTGTCTAATAAACAGCAGAATAACCTTGCTTCTTGCGTGTGTCTCATACTGTATCCCTTTTGGGATATACGGGAGGAGTTGGGGCCTCCCTGCCCAGAGGTCTGCGGACGGCCCGGCCGACCCCGGCAGAATTTCCCCCCGACAAGTTTATCGGATGGTATTTTCTGCCAGAACTCGGTTTTTAAAATGGCATCTGTGTTCGTCTCTGTGACTCCTAAACCAAAGGTTGAGCCCTTTGTTCCACTTTTGGCAGGCCTCTGTACAGAGACCCTCCAAAGTGGTGCCATTCTGTCTGGGTTACCACAGGGGTGTGGGAGGGGGTTTAGGCACCCTGGACCGAGTTGCCTTGCCAACTCCGGTCACACTCTGGAGTGATTGGCCCAAGTGGTGAGCCACCCCGCGCACCACTTAGCAAGTGTTGATTGACAGCTAGGCTGAATGAATGGGGGTTTTCTGCATAAAAGCAGGGCTTTTGGGACTGGATCTTCAGAAGTCGCCACAGGACCTAAGAATCCGACGAGGGTAACGCTGAGCTGACCTGCAACGACGACACCTCCGGTGGAGCCCTGCTGAACTGACTCACCACTTCCCGACGATAGAGGAGATCTCCCTGCCGGAGAGTCTCTTCCCCTGACTGGTGGGAACAACCAGTCCCCTTTGCTTTTTCTTCGCCTCAGGACGCAGTGGTCGAATTGCCCGTGCAGAGCACCCCGGCAACCGGATAGCCACTACCCCTGTACCGCGACCAAAAGGTGGTGCCTTGTGACGGAGCACTCCGCGGCTGGTCTCTTCCCTGGTGGTGCACCTGACTTCACTTTTCTTCGACGACGAGATCATCTCTACTCTTGGCAAAGACCCGACGTGCATCCACCACCAGGAACAACTGCCCCCGCAGGAGCTGTCTCTCCACAAACAAGGTACCGTGTCCGCCTGGCTTCCCTTTCGATCGGTTCGAGTGAGGTGTCTTAATCCTCTCCTTTCAGTTGGGTCGCCTCCAAGCTTTCTCACGTATTGTTCTGAACTGGTTCAATCTGCCGATAACAATTTGCTACAAAGACTCGAACGCATTTCCACTAAGAGACTTTTTGGAACATATCGCCTTGCCTCTCTCTGAGTGGGCCTGGCCTCTGAACTTTATGATCTATTGTGGTTCTTGCCTTCTTGCCTTGCATTTTTCCCGTGAAGTATTGAACTGTGTTGATTTCGTAACCTGCTTGTTTTTCTCTCCCGTCCTAACTAATATTAGAGTGTCATCTAGGTTGAGGCATACACCTCTGTCTGAAAATAAGTGATGCTGGTAGAACCTAGACTTGTCGAAATATTATTAGGGGGATTGATCGTTTCTTATTCGTAGAGTAATTGTAATTGAAGTGTTTGCCGTGAGAGTGCCATAGTGTTTTCGATAGATGTTCCTTTATAAATAAATACCTTAATATCTTTACACTGAAGCCTTGATGTGTGTTTGCTTGTCTTACTGTGAAGGAGTGTCCTATATTGTATACTCCACATACTGCTTAACTCTTCTTGAGGGAAGTCTGACTGCTCAGCCACAGCTACCAAGTGAATCTGTGTGGTACAGACTGCTACCAAGTGGGTTTACTGCCAAACACCTGTAGTCCTAAATCTTTTGCAGTGGTCCCAGAGGGAACTGCACAGGTTTCCGCCTAACACTGGTGTGGGATTTGTATCGAGTATACAGTTTAGAGTGCTTTTCGACACTTTAGGATAACTAACCACGAAGTTTAGCACTAAGAAAGCAACTTTCAAAAACATGTCTACGATGGAAACTTACAGGCAAGAATCCTTGTCAGGTGAAAATACTGAGAGTCTGCGAGCTCTCAGTAGAAGAGAATCTTTCTGTAAGAGGCAAGAAGTTAGAACTAATAGAGAGATTGCTGGCGAACCAAAGTCTGGGTACTGGTTCAGAGGAACCAATTTCTCCAGCAACTGTAGATGACAGTGATGGTGTTGATCTTAATCGTAATTCTGATGATAGCGATGAAGAGGCTGACGAGGACGGAGAGGCTAACGAAACTGTCTCCCCTGCTCCTCTACCTGCCTTACCAGCTGTACCTACGGGGCCCATACCAGGTCCCACAAGTACCCTGCTTATTTTGAACTTGAAAAAATGAAGCTCGAATTAGAATACAAACGGTTCTTGGCTCAATCTTGACGAAACCAAGAGCTTGAGTTCAGACGGATGAATGCCCAGGCTGAGCAGAAGCAAGCTGAGTTAAGACTCAGGGAAATAGAACTTAATCACGAGTTAGAAATGAAAAAGTTGTCGATGGAAAATGCTTCTCTCTCCTCTGGTTCCTCTAGGAGCTCCAGTCCCAAAAGACCCTGGATGCCGAAGGAATTAGTGGGTATGTATGAACCGAGATTGGATGTGTTGGATTGGTTAAAACTGTTTGAGTACAATCATGGGCTCCATGACATCACCGGGAATGATTTACTTCCCTGGTGGTTCTCTAGGCTCCCTCCTGTTGCGACTGATGTAGTAATGGAGTTGGGGGAGGCGGATAAGACAGATTACGAAAGTGTGAAACTAGCTTTGATAGCTAGATTCGGGAAGACCCCTTCCCAGTATCTTAAGAGGTTTAGAACCCCCAAAAAGCACGATGGTACCCCTTGGGCTACCTGGGTGAGGGAAGGGTTGAAAAACTTAGAGGGATGGATTAAGGGTTACAAAGTGAACACTTATGAGGGTATGAAGAATCTTTTTATGTTGGAGTCGATTTATGATGCCTGTTCTCCTGAGCTCAGACAGCACTTGGCTGATTCGAAGGAATTGGATTCCCGGACGCTAGCTAAGGCTGCTGACTTATGGGTTGCCAACAGGGCTACTCATAAGGATTCTGGGGCAACTCAGAAAAAGGATGAGGGAAAACAGCCTAAAACAGACTCAAAAGAGAATTCGAATAACTCAAATTCCAAAGAGGGCCCCAAACAAAACCAGAAGGGTAAGCCACAAGGAAAACCACAGCAGAATAGTGTGTCTTCTGGTGCCAAACCGGAAGGAGGTCAGAACAAGCCACCATTCCAGAAAGCATTCGGTAAATGCTTTGTTTGTGCCTCGACTGACCACGTGAAAGGAGATCCCAGATGTAAGGGTAAACCTTCAGGGGTCCAGCTTGTCTCCTTAGCCTTCGCTCCAGAGGAGGAAGTCCAAATGGCAAGTGGAAACTTTCTACTGCTAGCTGACGAACCCATTGGAGTCTCAGCCAGCGTTTCTTTAGTATCTCTGGGGTTGTGGGAACAACAGAATTTAGATGTCTATAATTCTATCCCCGATAATACTAAAGAGTATTATAAGGACAGTGTCCAGGTGAATGGTCAGGAGACTCCTGCCATTAGGGACACTGGGGCCAGCATAACTGTGGTGGATAAATTGTTTTTTCAGGCTGAGGATGTTGCTAAGGCACCCAAACGCCTCACCAAGTTAGCTGGAGGGCCTGTGAAGATGCTTCCCCAATTACCAGTTCTCATCCAGTGTAACGACATGACTGTGAAGATACCTGTCAGCATACAGAGTGAGGTACCAGGACGCTTACTGTTGGGTAACGATTTGAAAACTCTCGGAGTTGTATCGCATACTCCCAGACCTCCTAGTAAACGGTTACAGGAGCTAACCAGACCCGCAAGAGAGAGGACCATGCGCGGTACTCTGCAGGAGATGATGAAGAAAGAAATCACTCCTGCTCCACTGGAATTATCGGCCGCTGTCTCAAAGAAATCAGAAGCGAAAGGGAAACCTAAGACTTCTGCCCCGAAACCAGCAGCCTGCATTTCAGTGCAGCCAACACGGACTTCCCCGCGGTTGTCCAAAGTTACACCCGTAACTCCACCTCCAGCTGAGGCTGAGAGGGAGGTACAACCCTCTGTGGTAGAATTAGACTCTGAGGAATAGCTAATGGAAGGCCAGGAACTCATTGGAGATCTGGATCCTGTTGACCATCCTGAGCTGCAGTCTTTACTGGTAGAAGGTGGACCCAGCAGGGCAGACTTCAGTAAGGGACAGAGAGAATGTCCAACTCTGGAAGGTCTTCGCCACCAGGCAGAAGCTCAAGCTGAAGGGCAAGAGCCTGGGAAATACAGGTTGCACTGGGAAGATGGCCTCTTCTACAGTGAACCGACCGAGTCTGCACCTGGAGACTACAAACGACTTGTAGTGCCCCAAGAGAACAGACCACAGTTCTTGCAGTTAGCCCACGAGATTCCTTTGGCTGGTCACTTGAGTTTCAAGAAGACTAAGGAAAGGCTCTCTCTCTACTTCTATTGGCCAAAGATGGGGGCCGAAGTAGAAAAACACTGCCACACCTGCCAGACCTCTGGTAAGGTTGGCACCAAGAATTTGGCACCTTTAGTGCCTCTCCCAGTTGTGGGAGTCCCATTTGAGAGAGTAGGGATTGACATTGTTGGTCCCCTTGATTCTCCAACCTCCTCAGGCAACAGGTTTTTACTTGTTGTATTAGACCATGCTACCAGGTATCCTGAGGCAATTCCTATGAGGACTGTTACAGCTCCGGCTGTGGCTAAGGCCCTCCTTGGTATTTTTACTAGGGTCGGGTTTCCTAAGGAAGTAATCTCTGACAGGGGGTCAAACTACAGGAAAGCCATGTGGAAAACCTGTGGAGTTACTTACAAGTTCTCCACAGCTTACCACCCCAAAACCAATGGGTTGGTAGAACGGTTCAACCGAACCATGAAGAGCATGATAGGTGCTTTAGAAGAACCCCTTAAGCGTAAGTGGGACCTTCTACTGCCATGCCTTCTCTTTGCTTATAGAGAAGTCCCTCAGGAGGGAGTAGGTTACTCTCCCTTCAGACTTCTCTATGGTCATCCCGTCAGAGGTCCATTGGCCCTGATTAAGGAGGGGCTGGAGAGTGCTCCTTCCCCCAAGCCAGTCAGAGTGACTGACTACATGATAGGTCTCCGGAGGAGAATGTCACACATGATGACGGAAGCAAGCGATTTATTTTCAAATTTCTTTATTGGCATTTATATAATAGACAGTTGCATCATAGCATTGTGCGATCACAGTGGTATAAGTCAGGATTAAACAAAATATGCCAAATAGAAATTAACAATTAAACAGAAACAACAAAACGTAAACAACATTAACAAGTCTCCGTGTGGTCAGTAGTGTAAGCAACGTGGGGAGGTCAGGCAACAAATAAGTTCAGGTTAGGGACTGCGCAAGTATTCCGTGTCAGATAGCATGTGTCAATTGGGGCAAGTTACTCAAGGGGGTTTATCGTCATTAGGGGGGTTAAGTAAGGCCCAGGTGAGAGTTTTCCAGGCAGAAAGTGCCAAGCTCGTGTCTTCGGGGGATGTGGTAACACCATCCTCCCAAGCAGAGGTTTCTGCCCCTATCCAGCGCTCCAGTTCGTTACGCCATACCTGGTATCGTGGGCCTCCAGGTCGCTTCCAGGCCATAGCAATGGTCCTTTTGACCAGAATGCATACTAGGTCCATGAGCTTAACTGAGTGTTTGAACTTGGCCAGTCTGGGATACGTTCCAAGAAGGCACTCTTTTGGGGTCCACTCATATCTAGTCATGCCTGCCTCGCTACAGAGGAGTTCCACTCTCGCCCAGAGTTGCCGGACCTGGACGCATCCCCAGAACATGTGTAAAAGATTTGCTTCATCTTTGCCGCACCAAGGGCAGTTATGTTGGGGTAGCTCATATATTTTGGCTATTCTAAGTGGTGTCAGGTACGAGCGGTATAACATATTAAGCTGAATCAATTTAAATCTAGAGTTTCTAGATACCACGTTGGGAAACGCTAGTGCTCTACCCCATTCAGCTTCAGACAATTCATGTCCCAAGTCTCCTTCCCATTTGAGTTTGAGATCCCGACTGCGGGGATTGGGCCTATCGATTAGGTGGCTGTATATACGGGACACAGGCCTCCATCCATCTCCCAAACTATATAGGTGTGTTATGAAGGGGTCAGTTTCAGGTTCTTCTGGCCACGCGTCCCATTTGGTCCGAGCAAATTTACGGATCTTTAAGTACCAAAGGAATTGGCCAGCCGGGACGCCATCGACAGACTGCAAGGAGGAGAAATCCCGGAAGGAGCCCTCGTTGTATAGATCCCCCCAAGTGTACACTCCCAGCCTTTCCCAGTATCTAATGGAAGCAAGGTCTACAGAGTTCTGACACAGGTCGGCAAGGAGCGGTGTGTCCGGAGTATATCTATGTTTCAAGTGGAGAAGAATTTTAACCCTATGCCATATCTGACGACCCAGGGTAGCTAAATATGGAATCCCATTCACAAGACATTGAGGGGCCCAGATGAGTTCGTTTAGCCGGATCGGAGCAATTGAGCGTTGTAAAAGCATTGTTTCGGGGGTATCATCATCGGCTAGCCATTTAGCCACGAAGCTTAGTTGGGCAGCCAGGTAGTATCGTTCCAGATCAGGGAGCCGAATGCCTCCCTGATCATAGGGTAGGGTCAGCGTGGATAATGTAAATTTGTGCCTACTAGTTCCCCACAGGAAGTCTTTGAGTATCTTCCCCAAAAGGCGAAAGAAGGGTGTCCTAATGTGATAAAAAATGTTTTGGAAACCATAAAGAAATCTGGGGAGAACAATCATCTTGATGATGGAAGCCCTACCCATCATGGATAGGGGGAGGCGAGCCCAAAACCTAATCGACCTGCGCAAGGGAGGCAGCGCCGCTGCCGTGTTATTGACGTGCATAAGTTCGGGCGTGTGATAGATATTAATGCCCAGATAGCGGAACGTGATGGGGCGCCAACTTATACCCAGCAAGGGGAGATCATCGACGTGTGTGTTTTGGAGGGCACCCAACGGAAACAGACAAGACTTATGTCTGCTGAAGTGTATGCCTGATACCTTGGCAAAGTTGCCGAGGACCTCCAGCATGGTTGGGACATTCAACTGCGGGTCCCTCACATAAAGGAGGACATCATCTGCATACAGGGAAATTATGTGGTCCACCCCGTCTAGCCTTATACCAGCATCGAAGAACTGTCTCCTAAAAAAAATGGCGATGGGTTCGAGCCCAAGTATATATAACATAGGGGAGAGCGGGCAGCCCTGCCTTGTGCCCCTTTTTATGTCCCATGCCGTGGAAATGAGCCGGCCAGATTTTACTCGTGCTCGTGGTTTAGTGTAGAGAACTGTGATCCATCTAACGAATCGTTCTCCAAAGCCAAACTCCCGAAGCACCGCAATCAGCCATTCCCAGAAAATAGAATCGAACGCTTTGATGGCGTCAAAAGAGAGCAAAGCATAAGGTTCCCCTACATGAGTGGAATGTGATAATACATGTTGTAGCCTACGAAGATTGGCAGTGGTGTTGCGACCCGGCACAAAGCCGCTCTGGTCGGGGTGCACCACTCCTCCGATCACCCTGGACAGCCGCTTAGCCAGAATGGTTGTAAGGATTTTAACATCATAATTGAGCATCGCAAGAGGGCGATAGGAGTCACAGTCATCTGCAGGTTTACCTGGCTTGAGGAGCGGAACCACCAAAGTCTCACGCATACTCCCAGGGAGGATACCCGACTCATAGGCTTCTAGGAACACCTCGTGCAGCAGCGGAGTCAATTCCGGCTCGAAGGTTTTGTAAAATTCGGCAGGTAGCCCATCACTGCCCGGGGCCTTACAAGTGGCCAGAGACTTGATGGCATCGGTTATATCGTCTATGGTGATATCAGCATCCAAAGCCTCCTTATGTGACAGCGGGAGTAGGGGCAGGCCAATTTCATCCAAGGTGTTTGAGATTTCCTCAGGGGGTACCATGTCATTATGGGAGTATAGTTGGGCATAAAACTGCCTGAAAGTGTCATTAATCCCATGTTGGGTCCGATGTAGCGTGCCATCAGCATCTCTTAAGGCTGTGGTCGAATGTTTAGGGTGTTCTTTCCTACACAGCCAGGCGAGCAGTCTACCAGGTTTAACAGAGTGGGCGTGTGCTTTATTGGTTCTGGTGATGTAGTCAAATTTGGCCAGTCTGTCCCAAGCTTCCTTGCAGGTGGCCCTAGTACTGGCAAGCCTGTCTTCCTGCGGTTGGGGGTCCAGGGTGTTGGATTCTAGCTGTTCTATTTCAGTTTCTAGTAATTCAAGTTCAGTTCTCAGGCGTTTCCTCATTCCTCCAGGCTTTGCTATGACCTCTCCCCTTACAACCACTTTGAGAGCATCCCAGACTGTGCTTAGGTGGTCAACACTGTCTTTATTCTCACAAATGTAGTTCACTAGGGATTCCCTGAGATCTTCCCTGAACTCCGAGTCTTTAAGTGCCTCGGTGGGCATCCTCCATGTAGGTATAGGAGGTCTGGGGCCAGTGGTGTTCCATTCAATTACCAGGGGAGAGTGATCAGAGATGGTGCGGCCCAAATAATTGGAAGAAGCAATCTGGGGAAAGCTTTCTCTGCCGGTAAAGAGGTAGTCAATTCTGGTGTGAAGATTATGTGGCGAGGAGTAGAAGGAATAGCCTCGATCCCCTGGGTGTTGTTCCCGCCAGATGTCTACCAGGTCTAGGCGGTTCAGCATGACATTCATAGCGGTGGTAGCAGTCGACGTGCCCCCCAAGGGAGGAGCAGATCTGTCAAGCACTGAGTCACTGACGCAATTAAAATCGCCTCCCCAGATAAAGAATGTATCTCTATACAGTGTAATCTTTGTTTATAACATAGCGAGGTACGCAGGGATATTGTTGTTGGGGAGGTATGAATTGACAATGCATATCTCTGTTTGTTCGATGTGGCCCCAGAGTATCACGTACCTTCCTTCCGGGTCCTGTTCAGCTTTTTTAAGCTGGAAGGGGATGTGAGGGCTGATCCAAGTGAACACCCCTCTTGCGAATTTAGAATAGGCGGACCCGAAACCCTGTCCACCCCAGTATGATTGGAGCGTCGCGGTGGATTCCTTGGTTAAGTGGGTTTCTTGTAATAGGGCCAGCCCTATCTTCTTCCTGTGTAGATAGGATTTAACTCTGTTGCGGCGTAAGTAGGAACCCAAACCCCTCACATTCCAAGTGGCGATCTTAAGGCGTGTAGACATGATGGTGGCGGAGGAGTTGGAGCGCCAAGCTCATGGCAGTCTCATCCGTCCCCAAGTCGGCTTCGTGTGCTGAGCAATTTCCCCCTGGGTCGGCCGTCAGCAATGCGCATTGTAACCTTCCTGTTGACCATGATTGTTGTGTTGGTGTATTAAACAGAGACTTATGAACAAATTCAACTTCCACTCGAACAGGTGGATCGAATATGAAAGATAACTGTGTGTTGCCTGCCCCCAGCAGCCGTTCTGGGAGGACAACGCTCGGGGGCTTCCGCTACCCATTGGCCGATCCGGGTCGTGAGGTGCGGATGTGGTGTTGGCCATAGGCCAGCCATGCTTGGGGTGGGGTGGGTTGTGACAATGTCCGTGGGTAGTCCATATGGCTCCCGTCCTTGAAAGAACTAATTGATCATTACAGCAAAGAGATCCGTTTGTGATCAGCCGTTGGGCGTCAGGGCGTGATCTTCTCCCTCAGCCAAATTATTGTGCTCCATCCACATAGTGGCTGCTGCCGGAGTCTCCATGAAGACAGCTTTGCCTTTGTATAGTATCTTAAGGCGCGAGGGGTACAGGAGCATGTATTTAAGATCAAGCTTCCGCAGTTGGGCTTTGACATGTATAAATGAGTTCCTGGCGCGCTGCACTTGCGGGGTATAATCTGGGTAGATAACGATCTTGGAGCCATTACGTCTGATCTCGCCTCCGTCCCTCGAGAATTTGAGGATCGTCTCTCTATCGCGAAAGTTTAAGATCTTGGCTATCATCGGGCGTGGGTGTGATCCCGGTGGGGGTCGTTTCTGTAGGGAGCGGTGGGCTCTCTCGACGGAGAATCCCTGTGTAAGCTTGCCAGCTCCAACCTCTTGCATTAATAGGGACTCAATAAATTCCGTGGGGTCAGTACCTTCCATCCCTTCCGGAACGCCAAGGACTCGGATGTTACTGCGGCGGGCCCTTCCCTCTGCTTCCTCAGACCTCGCCTCGAGTTGAGCCACTTGTTTCTCGAGTGCGATAACTTTGTGCTTTAAGTCCTTGGCAGTGTCTGTGGTGTCCTGCAGATTTATTTCCACCGTTTTTATTCTTTCTGCTAGGTTGCGGGCATCTTGGCGGATGAGCTGCATGTCCACCTTGAGTTCATCTATCTTGGTCTCCATGCACGTTTGGAGTGTAGCAATGGCCTGCAGCACTTGGGCGTTGCTGGGGTCATCAACTGTTGCAGGGGGTTCCGTCTGTGTGGGGATCTCATATTGGCTGGGCTGTTTAGGTTTAGCCCCTGAGAACGAGTCCATGATTGTTGCACCCCTGTTTTTGTTTCTTGCAGTTGACATTAGTCCCTCCTGGTGTTGTGACGGCAGATATGAGCCCTTAGTCAGTGTGTAACAAGGTGAGCCTCACAGGTCAGCGTTATGCAGTGATGCTCAGTGATAGTCAGTGATGGCACCGGAGAACACAGGGGGGTGCAATTAAGTATACGCTCCTGTGCAGGGTATTCTCCCAGTTGGGCAATGGAGTGCTCTGCGATCTCTCAGCGCGCTGGGCCACTTTCCTGTAACCCTGCTGGGCCCTGCTGTCTGCGGCACGGGCGAGTTCCTGCTCCCCGGTGTTGGGTTAGGGTCTACAAGTCTACCGGCTCGTCCGAGCGTGGACTGTTCCCCTTTCAACCGCACGGTTGCCTGTTCAGGGAGGGAGGAGGGCCCCGTGCAGTTCGCTGTAACGACAGCGGCAAGCAGTTCACCGACGGGTTTCCCTCGAAATGGCAGCGGTCTGCTCACCCCCTGTGTCTCCTCTGCAGCGGTCCCAGGGCCTCGGATGTAGTTCCGTTCACTCCCCTGGGTAATGCGGAGGCTCTCCTGTGCGCTCGGGGGCTTCTGGGGGGAGGGAGATCCAAGGGCGGCCAGTCCTGCGCTTGGTTTCCACTGGGGTATTTCCGCTCTACTCACAGGGACGCGACGAAGGAGGCAGCGCCCGTTGGACCGTCTCCCCGCTGCCTCGCTGCCGGCTTAAACTGCTCTTCCTTCAGGCCTCGGCGCCGTCCGCCATCTTGTTTCTCCCGGGGGTACCAGTTCGGGTGCTGCGTTTTCGGGGACGCCGGCTCCGTTTCTCTTCGTTCCTGCGCCGAACAGGGCCAGAATCGCTTCCCCCACCGGAGTATGGGTTTGGATCTTGTTCAGGTCAAAAATATCGATCGGATTAAGGATCTAGGCCAGGATCGAGTCGGGAGCTCCTCACAGACACGTCTTTACGCCATCAGCACTGGCCACGCCCCCCCGACGGAAGCAAGCGATAACTTGAAAGCTGGACAAGCATTGGTCAAGCACTGGCACGATCAAAAGGCTAACATGGTTGAGTTCGCTCAAGACCAGCTCGATCTCGTTATGATCCCAACAAGGCAGAGGGCCTTGCAAGATAAATGGATGGGACCCTTCAGAGATGTGGGTAAACTCAGAGAGGTTAACTATCTGGTGGACTTGGGCAATCCCAAGGAGGCTCCGACCGTCTTCCACACCAACCGCCTCAAAGCGTATGTCTCACGACCTGATGTAGGAGCGTTGCTTCTAGCATCATCGGTGGAAGAAGAAGAGAGCAAGCTCTTCCGGATCTCCTCAGAGGCTTACCTTTAGACAAACAAATTGAAGGAGTAAATCTCTCCTCCAATCTGACACCCGAGCAACAAGGAGAGTGCAAATCCATGTTGAATCAGTTTGCCTCTCTGTTCTCGCTTTCACCAGGCTTGACCCCTTGGGGCCAGCATGACATACTCACTGGTGACTGTCTGCCAGTCAAAAGCAGAGGATACAGAATGTCAGAAAACGTACGAACCCACATCAAAGGTGAGGTCAGCAAGATGCTTGATCTCGGGGTAATAGAGCCCTCTACTAGTCCATGGTCTAGCCCAGTTGTGTTAGTACCAAAGGCCGGATCTAAAGAGCTTAGATTCTGCGTGGATTATAGAGCTCTTAATGCAGTCACCAAGACTGATGCCCACCCTTTGCCAAGAACAGATGAGTTGGTGGATAAACTTGGCGCCGCCAAGTTCCTCAGCACATTTGACTTGACGTCCGGCTATTGGCAAATAGCCATGACAGACCATGCCAAGGAGAAAACTGCATTTTCTACCCCCGTTGGCTTATACCAGTTTAAGGTAATTGAAGAACGCACCTGCTACATTTCAACGGATGGTAAACCAGGTTCTGAATGGGATGGAGGACTTCTGCATGGCATACTTGGATGACATCGCAGTGTTCAGCAATTCCTGGGAAGAACATGTAACCCACCTGAGAGATGTTTTGCAGGCTCTTGGACGAGCCAATCTGACCATAAAGTCGAGTAAATGCCAAATTGGACAGAGTAAGGTAGTCTATTTTGGACATGAGGTAGGAGGTGGAGAAATAAGGCCTTTGCTCAGTAAGATTGAAGCTGTGCAAAATTGGACAACACCTACTACTCAGACGCAAGTGAGAGCCTTCCTAGGCCTCACTGGGTACTACAGGAATTTCATAGAGAACTATGGGACCATAGCTTCTCCACTGAATGTCATCTCCTCGCCCAAATTTCCTAAAAAGGTTAAATGGAACGAGGAGTGCAATCAGGCTTTTGAAAACCTGAAAAAGGCTCTTTGCCAAGCCCCAGTACTCAGAGCTCCTGATTACCGCCAACACTTCATTGTGCAGACAGATGCTTCAAATGTAGGGATAGGTGCCGTACTCAGTCAACTGGATGGGAAAGGTAGGGAGCACCCCGTTTGCTTCATCAGCCGCAAGCTGAAGGATCCTGAAACAAGGTGGTAAACTATCGAAAGAGAATGCTTTGCTATCGTGTGGGCTCTGAAGAAATTTAGGCCGTACTTGTATGCTTCTACTTTTGTCATTCAGACTGACCACCAACCCTTGAGATGGTTAATGCAAATGAAAGGGGAAAACCCAAATCTATTGAGATGGTCGATCTGCCTGCAAGGGTTTGATTTCACCATTGAGCACAGGTCAGGATGTCACCACCAAAATGCTGATGGTCTCTCTAGGATGTATGTCATCGACTAGAGGTATGAGATTCATCCAGGAGTGGATTAAATCCTCCTGTCCCTTAGTCTGGGGAGGAGGGCGAGTGTTAGGGAGAATTCTCTGTTTGGGCTGAATTTCCTAACCTAGTGAGTCCCCCAGCAGCTTTGCTGGATTTCTGGAGTTTGTTTTTTCCATCCTGCCAAGAGTGAGACTCTTTTCCTCCCACTCTTGGACGTGAATGTGTGTAATCCCTTTGAATGTCAATGTGT
Source organism: Ambystoma mexicanum (assembly GCF_040938575.1). Taxonomy (NCBI): domain Eukaryota; kingdom Metazoa; phylum Chordata; class Amphibia; order Caudata; family Ambystomatidae; genus Ambystoma; species Ambystoma mexicanum. Next base: position 265,485,810 of record NC_090933.1, on the reverse strand, counting down.
TCTATGGGCTATGGGGTCTTTTACTCCATAGGGTCTCATATGTTTTTCTATGTGTGTTACACGGCACCCTACGTGCCGTAACACTGGGGCGTCCTAGCGGACCTCCACCATAGACTCCATACCCGGGGACTGACTACTGTCTCCCCGGGCATGTAAAGTCACCATTGGCTTTACTAGACCTAAATTTACTAACAGAACTAGTACAAACCATCTTATTATAGACGTGCTAGTAGGGGTAATTCGATTACTCCTGGGTCTGTTACTCGAGGGGGCACTGTCCCGTCCCCCCTCGTCGAGTTTTGGCTGGTGGCAGTGGAAACTACTTGTTATGTTCGACCCCGAACATAACCCTATGGGATTCGTCCCATTGTTGGAGATTGATACTTTTCCTCGTTAATCTCTAACGTACCACCGGTCTACTTATCTTAAATAAGTTTATCGGATGGTATTTTCTGCCAGAACTCGGTTTTTAAAATGGTGTCTGTGTTCGTCTCTGTGACTCCTAAACCAAAGGTTGAGCCCTTTGTTCCACTTTTGGCGGGCCTCTGTACAGAGACCCTCCAAAGTGGTGCCATTCTGTCTGGGTTACCACAGGGGTGTGGGAGGGGGTTTAGGCACCCTGGACCGAGTTGCCTTGCCAACTCCGGTCGCACTCTGGAGTGATTGGCCCAAGTGGTGAGCCTCCCCACACACCACTTAGCAAGTGTTGCTTGACAGCTAGGCTGAATGAATGGGGGTTTTCTGCATAAAAGCAGGGCTTTTGGGACTGGATCTTCAGAAGTCGCCACAGGACCTAAGAATCCGACAAGGGTAACGCTGAGCCGACCTGCAACGACGACACCTCCGGTGGAGCCCTGCTGAACCGACTCACCACTTCCCGACGACAGAGGAGATATCCCTGCCGGAGAGTCTCTTCCCCTGACTGGTGGGAACAACCAGTCCCCTTTGCTTTTTCTTCGCCTCAGGACGCAGTGGTCGAATTGCCCGTGCAGAGCACCCCGGCAACCGGATAGCCACTACCCCTGTACCGCGACCAAAAGGTGGTGCCTTGTGACGGAGCACTCCGCGGCTGGTCTCTTCCCTGGTGGTGCACCTGACTTCACTTTTCTTCGACGACGAGATCATCTCTACTCTTGGCAAAGACCCGACGTGCATCCACCACCAGGAACAACTGCCCCCACCGGAGCTGTCTCTCCACAAACAAGGTACCGTGTCCGCCTGGCTTCCCTTTCAATCGGTTCGAGTGAGGTGTCTTAATCCTCTCCTTTCCATTGGGTCGCCTCCAAGCTTTCTCACGTATTGTTCTGAACTGGTTCAATCTGCCGATAACAATTTGCTACAAAGACTGAAACGCATTTCCACTAAGAGACTTTTTGGAACATATCGCCTTGCCTCTCTCCGAGTGGGCCTGGCCTCTGAACTTTATGATCTATTGTGGTTCTTGCCTTGCATTTTTCCCGTGAAGTATTGATTTCCTAACCTGCTTATTTTTCTCTCCCGTCCTAACTAATATTAGAGTGTCATCTAGGTTGAGGCATACACCTCTGTCTAAAAATAAGTGATGCTGGTAGAACCTCGACTTGTCGAAATATTATTAGGGGGATTGATTGTTTCTTATTCGTAGAGTAATTGTAATTGAAGTGTTTGCCGTGAGAGTTCCATAGTGTTTTCGATAGATGTTCCGTTATAAATAAATACCTTAATATCTTTACACTGAAGCCTTGTTGTGTGTTTGCTTGTCTTACTGTGAAGGATTGTCCTATATTGTATACTCCACATACTGCTTAACTCTTCTTGAGGGAAGTCTGACTGCTCAGCCACAGCTACCAAGTGAAACTGTATGGTACAGACTGCTACCAAGTGGGTTTACTGTCAAACACCTGTAGTCCTAAATCTTTTGCAGTGGTCCCAGAGGGAACTGCACAGGTTTTCGCCTAACACCCTGCACTGCTGGGGGTGGGGGTGATGGGAGACATGAGTTGGACATGAGTGGGGGCCTAGTGGAGGGTGCCCCTGGATGCTGGGGGGTGGGGTGCAGGGGGACATGAGTGGGGGCCTGGTGGAGGGTGCCCTGCACTGCTGGGGGGTGGGGGTGAATGGAGACATGAGTTGGACATGAGTGGGGGCCTGGTGGAGGGTGCCCCTGGATGCTGGGGGGTGGGGGTGATGGGAGACATGTGTGGGGGCCTGGTGGAGGGTTCCCCCTGGATGCTGGGGGGTGGGGTTGCAGGGAGACATGAGAGGGGGCCTGGTGGAGGCTGCCCCTGCACTGCTGGGGGGTGGGGGTGCAGGGAGACATGAGTGGGGGCCTGGTGGAGGGTGCCCCTGCACTGCTGGGGGGTGGGGGTGGTGGGAGACATGAGTGGGGACCTGGTGGAGGGTGCCCCTGGATTCTGGGGGGTGGGGGTGCTGGGAGAAATTAGTGGGGGCCTGGTGGAGGATGCCCCTGCACTGCTGGGGCGTGCTGGGAGACATGAGTGGGGGTCTGGTGGAGGGTGCCCTGCACTGCTGGGGGGTGGGGGTGATGGGAGACATGAGTTGGACATGAGTGGGGGCCTGGTGGAGGGTGCCTCTGCACTGCTGGGGGGTGGGGGTGATGGGAGACTTGAGTGGGGGCCTGGTGGAGGGTGCCCCTGGATGCTGGGGGTGGGTGTGATGGGAGACATGAGTGGGGGCCTGGTGGAGGGTGCCCCTGGATGCTGGGGGGTGGGGGTGATGGGAGACATGAGTGGTGGCCTGGTGGAGGGTGCCCCTGGATGCTGGGGGGTGGGGGTGCAGGGAGACATGAGTGGGGGCCTGGTGGGGGCTGCCCCTGCACTGCTGGGGGGTGGGGGTGCAGGGAGACATGAGTGGGGGCCTCGTGGAGGGTGCCCCTGCACTCCTGGGGGGTGGGGTGGTGGGAGACATGAGTGGGGGCCTGGTGGAGGGTGCCCCTGGATGCTGGGGGGTGGGGGTGCTGGGAGACATGAGTGGGGGCCTGGTGGAGGGTGCCCCTGCACTGCTGAGGGGTGGGGGTGCTGGGAGACATGAGTGGGGGCCTGGTGGAGGGTGCCCTGCACTGCTGGGTGGTGGGGGTGCAGGGAGACATGAGTGGGGGCCTGGTGGAGGGTGCCCCTGCACTGCTGGGGGGGTGGTGGGAGACATGAGTGGGGGCCTGGTGGAGGGTGCCCCTGGATGCTGGGGGGTGGGGGTGCATTGGGACATGAGTGGGGGCCTGGTGGAGGGTGCCCTGCACTGCTGGGGGGTGGGGGTGATGGGAGACATGAGTTGGACATGAGTGGGGGCCTGGTGGAGGGTGCCCATGGATGCTGGGGGGGTGGGTGTGCAGGGGGAAATGAGTGGGGGCCTGGTGGAGGGTGCCCCACAGTGCTGGGGGGTGGGGGTGCTGGGAGACATGAGTTGGACATGAGTGGGGGCCTGGTGGGGGGTGCCCCACAGTGCTGGGGGGTGGGGGTGCTGGGAGACATGTGTTGGTGATCAGTAGTGCAAGGTGACATGTGGGTTGGCTGGGGGGCATGGCCATGGTGGATGGGTTGCCTGTGGGACATGAGCAGGGGTGCAGGGTAGTCTCCTGTGGTGTGGGCTGCCTGCAGGGGCCGTGGAGGGTGTAGAGGGAACACCTGGGAGGACCCACACAGCCAAATCACGTGTAGCACTCCCTGGCACCACCGAAATACACGTACTCTGCTGAAATTGCGTGTGAAACTTCCCACGCACCTCGGAATACACGTACCCTGCTGAAATCGCGTGTGGGACTTCCCGAGCACCCCAAAGTACATGTACCCAGGCCAATAGCGTGTGGAACTTCCCGCGCACCCCGAAGAACACGTACCCAGGCCAATCGCGTGTGGAACTTCCCGCCGCATCCCGAAACACACGTACCCAGGCCAATCGCGCGTGGAACCTCCCGCGCATCCCGAAACACACCTACCCTGCTGAAATCGCGTGTGGAACTTCCCGCGCACCTCAGAATACACGTACCCTGCTGAAATAGCGTGTGGGACTTCCCGAGCACCCCGAAGTACATGTACCCAGGCCAATAGCGTGTAGAACTTCCCGCGCACCCCGAAGTACACGTACCCAGGCCAATCGAGTGTGGAACTTCCCGCCGCATCCCGAAACACACGTACCCAGGCCAATCGCGTGTGGAACCTCCTGCGCATCCCGAAACACACGTACTCAGGCCAATCGCGTGTGGAACTCCCCGCGCACCCCGAAGTACACGTACCCAGGCCAATCGCGTGTGGAACCTCCCGCGCATCCCGAAACACACATACCCAGGCCAATCGCGTGTGGAACTTCCCGTGCACCCCGAAGTACACGTACCCAGGCTAATTGCGTGTGGAACTTCCCGCGCATCCCGAAACACACATAGCCAGGCCAATCGCGTGTGGAACTTCCCGCGCACCCCAAAGTACACGTACTCAGGCCAATCGCGTGTGGAACTTCCCGCGCATCCCGAAACACACGTACCCAGGCCAATCGCGTGTGGAACTTCCCGCGCACCCCGAAGTACACGTACCCAGGCCAATTGTGTGTGGAACTTCCCGCGCATCCCGAAACACACGTACCGAGGCCAATCGCGTGTGGAACTTCCCACGCACTCCGAAGTACACGTACCCAGGCCAATCGCGTGTGGAACTTCCCGCGCATCCCGAAACACACGCACATGCTATTTTTCACACAGCGGGTGTCTGTGTTTGTCGGTACCCCTTTGCACCTCATTTGTCCCAGAGGGCCACTGAATGGACCATTCATCATGGCTGTATAAGGGTGCTTTTTGTTAGCGCACATTTTGGCGCACATTTATTTCAGGCGCAGGGACGCTACCGCCTGCTTTCTAGTGGCGTACGTGTTTGGCCCTGTGTGCGTCTTTGACCGTGCGCTGGTTTGCCCTATTCGATTCCATGAATACGGGTTGTAGGCGAGCGTGTGGGCGTTCCGCGCACTTGCCTCCTGTAATTCCCCCGTGACGCCCATATTTTCACGCGTTGTTCCCCATTCCGAGTGTTACGCCCCGTGTTCCGCCTACTTTTGTGATGTGCGCCACGCTATGTGCGATTTCGCAGTGGCCGTGGCGCACGCTGTTGGATGACCTGTGCGCTGGCGTGCGTGGCGCACTTTTTCAGCGCACATCCAATGGTTTCTCGCGCACGGACTTCGATGTATCGATGTGCGCTGGTTTCCCTGCGATTTTCGCACTTGCACTGCGATTTTCGCACTTTTACTGCGAATCGCACGTTTTGGCACCTCTGCGCGGGTTTTTTCGGCGCACATTAATTCCATGAATCGACGCCTAAATGAAAGCAAAAACACGATAGAAGAAGTGGTCCATTTTACGACTTTCTATTAAACAAAGTTCTGTATCTGTACGTGAAGGTATTGGGGAATGAACCGTGTGAAAGATGCATTTAATAGAAACTGTTGTCATTTGTTTTTGTCAAATGAAAGTAGATGCAGAAGAAAATCAATAGGCAAACCTGAATTTAAAGACACTTATAAATAACAAGTGAACTTCTAGCAGAATCATGATGCTCGGTATATTAAGAAATTAGAACTCTAATCATTCACCTTATAGACATCTCAAATAGAAAAAGTTATACTAGAAAGTTTGCCAGGTTTTGTCAGAAGAGGAAGGCGTTTGAATTGTACACATAAGTAAACACTTGAACGATATTAACCAAGTTATTTTGTATCTCATTGTAGGTAGCACAGAGGGGCTGCATACGATTATTTAGTTGTAAACAGTCTCCTACACCTCGGTGATAGCTGGTGAATTATTTAATTGGTGGGACTTAAATGTTTGCAGCACATATGCAAGAGCAACCAAACTAGGTGTGTAGGGTAACTCAAAATATTCCAATAGATGCAAGTCACCATCAGTGAGCAGGTGCATTTTCATTAAGACGTTCCCCTATAATATATGCTAGTATAGAAAACATTGTCACGCTGGTTGTGCCCATACATTTCCATGCTGGCTGCACCAATATATGCCACTATTCCCTTATAGGAACACACTCATATTTGCTTGGCTCATAATGGCAGTAATGATACTATAAGAAAACATGTATAAGCTGGCTCTGCCAATATATGCCAGTATCCCCACATAAGAACATACTCCTGTTTGCTTTGCCATTAAAAACGGTATGCCACAAAAGGAAAGCATGTCAAAACTGGCTACAGCAATGTAGACATGTAATTTCAAATCCGTAATGCTTTATCACAGTTGTTCAGTAAAAAATGGCAAACCACACAGTAAGTAATGTCTAGACTAGCTGCACCAAAATGCCGGTCTATCCACATAATAATACTTATCATGCTTTTCTAAATCAGAGATTCCCAGTAAAACTGTTTGTTACTCTAACAAAAAACTAGACTAGCAGCACCAAAATGCCAATCTAGCCACATAATATCAATAATATTGCTTGCTTTATCATAGATGCAGACTAAAGAAATGTTGCACACCCTTCACCAACCTCCCGCATCGCCTTTTCAAAATCAGCAGACATATGTAGCCCCAACCCCACAAACACGAGCACACACACACACACACACACATTCACACTCACTCGCTATTCACTCACTCATTCGCATACAGGATTCACTCACACATTCACATGTGTACCAATTCATCACACAAATAGCCATGCACCCATAAAGCCCTCACATGCACGCAAGCAAACATTCACTTTGATTAATAACAAATAAAAATAAAATTCATTTGCATGCACACCCAATTCATACACTCATGCAATCAACATCATTCACTCTCATATTCACCAGCATTCACTTGCATTGCACATTCACCATTCATACACTCATGCTCTAATATTCACCAGTATTCATTAACTCCACGTCCCTTTTCCCCATTCCAGTCCTTGCTTGTAAAGTGGGTGAACTCACATAAGTAATGTGATGAGGCAGAGCATGCTGAGGTGAGGATCGGTCCTGCAACCCATTTCTGCATTATGTGTCTTGTTTGGCACTCACCGTGCTCACTGCCCTCTGCCTTTCTCCCACACCCACCTGCTTCCTGATTCCTTCCTCCTGCCTCCAGGGCATCTGCTGCTTGTGCCACTTGCTCCAGTATGCCCAGTTGAGGGTGGGGCCTGCAACCCTTTTTAGCATTCTTCTTTGCCTTTCTCCCATTCCCACCCGCTTCCTGATTCATTCCCTCCCACTCCCTGCACCGCCCACCTGATCCTCTGATTGGGAATGGAGCCCTTTTCCTCCATCCTCATGGGGCAGACCCACTGCCTGCGCAGCCCCTTGTAACGAAGTACCCTGAGTCAAAGAGCTGGTCCAACAGTAGCAGATTCAGAGAGTGTTTGCCTGTATTTGACGTGGGAGCATACGGTGCAGTCGTTACCTAACAGAGACTGACTAGGTAAGGAATGTGTGGACAGGGGCAACTGCCATTCCTGCTCCCTATGAAACTGCCCAACCTCTCTTATTACTCCTTTTACCAACGGTTTAGTCTGCTGCACATCGCCCAGATTGTATGCTGTCTTTCATGGCCAATTAGGCCCTTCAGATTTGCATCTAGGTGTTTCGATTTTTCTGCTGTATGTTTGAAACATAGGCCTCTTTTCACCCTTCCAGGAAATGTGTACCTAGATGTTTTGCTTTTCTGATATATATTTTGAAACTTAGGCTTTTTTCCTTTATCCTGACACTTGTTTCTAGAATGCATTGCTATTGTGTTTGATGCTACTTCATGCTTCGCCCTCACTGGCCCTCAGGTCTCCCTTGGCCCCCCTCTCATCGTCCTTGCTATTCTCCTCTTCTCTCACACTTCACCTAGCAAGGTCTCTGATGGCCCGCTCTATGGGAGACTCATCCAACAGGTTTTCCCCTGCTCCTCCTGAATGTCAAGGACAACGTTGCCTCCGTTGCTCCAGCCTTGTCGGACTCTGCGATCACTTGCTGCCACTGTGCTCCTCCCTCTTCTCTACTAGCACTGCCTGGTGCAACCTCTCCTCATTAGTGCAAGTGAACCTGTTCACTTGTACTTTATGTTCCCTTCTCCTCTCTCCCGCCTAGCATTACCTTTCCTCCCCTTCATTTCTGTTACCGCACTTGCATGACCTGAATTGCCTTTCGACCTAGTAGAAATGTTTTGTCTCTGCTCTTCCCCGCTCAACCTATCCTACCCTTCCCCCACTCCCTTTTTCTGTTAATGCACTTTCACGCTCTCAATTGTCTTACAACCTATTAGGAACATTATTGTCTGTCTTCTTGCATGTTCCTCCAACTTCACTTTCCCTCCTCCCCCTCTCCCTTCTTTTCTGCTACTGCACTTGCATGCTCAAAATTGTCTCACAACCTAGTAGGATCATTATTGTTTGTCTTCTTCCATGTTCATCCCCACTTCGCCCCTCCCCCCTTTTCCTGTTACACTTGCATGCGCCTAATTGTCTCACGACCTAGTAGAACCTTTATTGTTTGTCTTATTCTTGTTATGGCACTTGCATGTACAGAATGTTCAAGACCTATTAGGAACGTTACAGTTGTGTTCCCCCTGCACCACTCCCCTCCCTTGTGTGAATGTGCCTTGAAAGACCATGTGGTATATAGGCGCATTATGAATACCCAATAAATAAACATAAATAAAGATTACTTGTAAGTAATCCATGCATTCACTTTCCCATTCCCTACTCGTGCACTCACTCAATCAGCAGCATTCATTTACTCATTCGCTTGGACAATCAACAACCATCTGCGTTCATTAAAGCACACATTCAAAATCATTACACACTCACTCACATATATACACAGCGCACTCAAAAAAATTAAATATTTACCTGTTCCTCGGCTCAGCTGCAGTCTCCATCTCAGCTTCTCTGGAAGGGCCTCCCTGCAGACCTTCTAGGCAGGAAGCAGGAGGAAGCAGGGGAGGTGTCAATCAAAAATATCCCTGTGAAATTAGTGATACCAGGTCCAAAGCTAATACCACCTCACATTGGTGTTGTCTTATACTCGACAGACGATAGTAGTTTACAATGATACCTTTCCTCATCAAACGAGCCTTGACAGCTTTCCACGCCCCTTTAGGGCGGGATATCCGGCCCCTATGACGTCATATCCTGGGCGTGGCCCCTGGGGCTTCCCCCGGAAGTTCTGCCTGGGCAAAATCCCGTCCCGGAAGTGATGTAGGTGTGTTTAACAGGCCCTGGGTCCTTAGCGGGGGTGTCCCACCTGATGTGACATCATGGGGGCTATCGGGAAGGTCCCCCCAAGGGTTGGGGCCCCAAGGGGACTTCCTCCGGATGCCCCCCAAAGAACCGGAAGTGTGGAGCGGGGTTTTGAAGGGTGGGGCGTGGCGTGCAGGGTGTATATATACAGATACGTATTGAGGATGTACAAGCCGTTCCTGAAGCCTTGGAAAAAAAAAACGAAAACTCAAAAGACCTCAATACCAGGAATTATGAAGCGCTACTACTCTAAGGACAATACAGCTGCTGAGGATTTGAAAACCCTTCAAAAATATTACAGCCCTGAAAGTCCGCCGGCACCGGCGCTATCCGTCGATGGGGGTCCTGATGACGCAGCGGCTATGGGTACATTATGTGAGCATTTTGATATGTTGAATCTTGGGAGTAGGAGACAGCCGGGTGTCATCGACTCCGGTGTGGATGACGCCTACACCGATGCAGACTATGTGGATATGGATGAGGCTGTTAAGGCTCTGGAGGAGACCCCGTATGAAGATCTGAATGTTTTAGAGCAACTGTTTCCAGAGGCCGCAATAACCTCAACGGTAGACACAGCATCTGATGAAGACAAGCTGTTTATGGACGTTACTAGCTCCTCTATGCTGAAAGATGTTGGTTCTGAAACATTGGCTATGGTAAGTAATGAAGTATGACGATGTGGGTGTTTGTGTGTGTGAAAAAACCTGTGAAAACACATGCTCAAGAGCTAAACTTCTTTCTTTTTTGAATTGCAGAAAACGCCAGATAACCATAACGGAACTGTGGGCCTGAACAACTCGTTTAACGCCGTCAATTATTATTGTGTGTGCTGTTCAAAAAGGATCGAAAGTTCAGCATTCCCAGTCGGTGATAAGTGTAAGAAATGCGATACTTTGAAACGTTTTGAAAGTTCTGATGAGGAAGAAGATGATAATATAACCCTTTTGGAGACTGTAACGGCTCAAGCGTTTGCGGCGGCTGATGTGAAAACGTGTTTGAAGCGGGACTATTACCGATGGTGTGAAGGGCATAAATACGGATACCCGCAACAGGATGCTCATGATTGTTTACTCCCGAATTATCAATCTGGAGCAATACGGGCGATATGTCAGATGTTGAAGTCATATAACGTTTATCAGATGCTTAAAAGGGTTTATAAAACCATGGGTATGCGTGTACATGCGAGTGTGGGGGGCCTGCTAACAAAAACAATCTTGGAAAGTCAAACGTGTCGCAAGCCTGAGAAAAAAATGAAATCTTTACGCCTGGCAGGCCTCGTGATTTTTAGAAACCATATAACCCGTTTAATACAGAGAGACTTTTCTAACCTGTACAGGCTGAGGAGTAACCCGCAGAGGTGTCCGGTTCCGCAAAAGCTTGTTTTTTAAAAAGATGAAAACACAATAATACTGCTCCTTATATGTGTACCGTTGTTTCTAGGGTAACGTTTCTGGAGGAAAAACCGGACATGTGGAGAGCTATCTGATGCCTGTACGGCTGTGTGGGGAAAAACTTTTATACGCTATGCGGAAGGCGAGAATAGCGGTAAACACCCCACCCCGGCTGTGGCGTTTTGATGTACCGAGATTTCAAGATGCACGGATGTGTCAAAGTGTAATTTGTAGCACCATCAAGATGTCGGCGTGTGATGAATACGGTTCTGTATTCCGATACAACTGGGGTTCTTTATACATGGGCCCTAGAACCGTTTTGAGGCACCACGTGGCTGAAATGTATGCAAGATTCCTACGCCTTAAAGGTCTTGTTTTACAGGCCTCTGAACTATCTGAACTATTAAATGCTACAAGTGTCTGGTGTCTACAGAGTTACAGGCGGGGTAACCATGTTGATGTGTATAGCCTGTTATATGATGCAACCAATAAAACATCAGGGGTGGTAACTGTTCGACACCCCATACATGTATACCAAACAGTATAAAGAAAAATGAAATAAAACGCCATACACCAACCCTGCGTCTGCTTATTTTTTTGTAGTGCATCAATGGCTAACAACACACGTTCAAGATTGCATGAATGCTATTATGATAAATCTGGTGTTGGGAGTTATGGGGGTGTTGATGCGCTTTATCGAAAATTACAGCGTGATAAACACCCCATCACGCGTGGAGCTATTAAGACATGGCTATCCGGCCAGGAGACGTATACCCTTCATAAAAATGCTAGAAAACGTTTTAAAAGAAGAATGACCATTGTCGCGTCGGCAGGTATGCAGTGGCAGGCAGACCTGGCGGATGTTTCTAACCTTGAAAAGCAGAACGATGGTGCGCGGTACATTCTGACGGTGATAGATGTTTTATCAAAATATGCATTTGCAGAGGCCTTGCGGGATAAAACTGGTTCAAGAGTGGCGGCTGCCTTCAAACATATCTTCAGCAAGGGTCGCGTACCTGTAAAATTACAAACTGATGCCGGTAAGGAATTTCTGAATAGGCCCCTGCAAAACCTTCTAAAGAACCACGGCGTGCATCATTTTATAACCCACACGGAAGTTAAAGCGGCGGTTGTTGAACGTTTTAATAGAACCCTAAAATCTAAACTATGGAGATATTTCACAGCCTATAATACACAACGCTGTGTGGATATATTACAGACTTTTATCGATGTGTATAATGACAGCTACCACCGGTCTATTAAAATGCCTCCCCGGGCTGTAACCTCTGAAAACTCATTATCAGCGTTGCCAAACCTGTATGCTGGACGGCTATTGGAGAAGATCAAGAAAGCATCCTTTCGCGTAGGGGACCACGTCCGAGTATCCAAGTTAAAAGGTGTCTTTATAAAAGGCTACCAACAGTCCTTTACTGACGAAATTTTCATAGTGGCAAAAGCATCTGTGAAAGAGGGGGTATACATATATCAGCTGAATGATTATGCTGGTGAAGTTGTAAGCGGTAATTTCTACACAGAGGAGTTACAAAAGGTGATGGACGATCCCCGGCGTCTTTATAGGGTTGAGAAAATTATTCAGAGTAAAGGTAAGGGGTCTAAGAAACAGCACCTGGTAAAATGGCACGGATGGCCTGAGAAATTCAACAGTTGGGTCAACTCGGCCTCTCTAGAGGATCTAAAAAGCAGAGACGATCCCTGAGAAGAAGAAGAAGATGGAAAACACCGGCTTTTATATCACCTTGCCCAGTAACGCCTCTTTAGATATATTCCCCAAAAACAAAATATCGGATTATTCTGTTAAACTGTTTAAACCCGTTAATTTACAAGGTCCGTGGGAAGCGGGGTTGATGGGGATTCAGTACCCCCATACCTGGGACACCCTGGACAAAAGAGATTCCTGGTATACCATCAGACGTGGAGAACCTGCTGAATTGATAAATGTGGGTTTTCCTCACGGCTTCTACCCCACAATACAGGCGCTGCTAGATACTATCAACAAATCAATCGCGAGTCTCGAGCGCTATGTAGATATACACCTGTTTCTAAATAACTCACGCCGTAAAGTATTTGTAAGATCACCCGATCTTACTGTGGAGTTTATATGTAGCGGGAAACTCTCAATGGTGTTGGGGAACGTTCAGCATATAAAAAATAATACTAAAAATACGGACAAAACACGTGCAGATATTGATGGTGGATTTTACAGCCTCATGATCTACAGCGATATAGTAGAATACCAAAGGGTTGGTGACTCATACGCCCCCCTGATGCGGACCGCACAAGTCAAGGGCGAAAATAACGGCATTGTTAATATACTTTACATGAAGCCTGATTATATTCCTGTTTCTAAGTGTCATTTTGATACCATCAACATCCAGATAAGGGACGATCAGGGAGATCTGGTCTCATTTAAATACGGGAAGGTCCTGGTGAAACTACACCTGCGCCCTAGACGCGAGAGAGACAATTAGAACATGGTAATCATGAAGAATTACGGGGAGCCGCACGCTTATAGGGATTATTACCGCAGACAGGCCGGTTATGGAAATCAGCCCTACTTCCAAGGTGCGCCTGTGATGTATGGTGAGGGGCTAGGAAGTATTTTTAGAAGTCTTTTTCGGAGAGCCATGCCCTTCCTGCGCAAAGGGTTTGAATTAGCCAAGCCGCATATGAAACCAGCTGCTACAAACATTGCTAAGGATGTGGTCTCTACTGCAACAACCTCCATCGCAAATCGTTTCAACCAACCAGCACAAGAGGGCTCTGGTCTGGTTTACGTGGGTAAATGCCTTGCAAACAGAAAAAGGCGAGCTTCGCGCCGGCGGGGGCCTCCGTAGCCGCATAAAAAACGAAGAACAACAACCAAAACCGCTCAGAAGAGAAAGCGCACGTCAAAGAACAGACGGGTCAAGCGAAATAAAAACAGACCCGGCATCAATATTTTCTAAAAGATGGCCTTTATCCACTGTGCCTCGGGGGAATGTGTGAAATCGGAACTAGATCTGTTTGTCGTGCCCCCGACACAGACAAGCATCGAAAACAGTTTTTTCATGGAAGTTGCGCCCCTAGCAGCACTATCACCATTAGCCCCCATCGAGTTTTACATATCGGGCTCAACAGAGACGTACCTGGATTTGAATGACACCTTGCTCTACCTAACCTGCAGAATAACAAAAGAGGATGGGACGGCTATCGGTGCAGCGGCGAAGGTGGCCACGATTGCCTATCCGGTGGCCACCCTTTTCAACCAGGTGGACATCACTCCAGGTGATCGCATGATTACACAGAGCGACAATATGTATGCCTATAGAGCGTATATTGAAAGCATTCTGAACTACAGCAATGACACTTTGGACACCCAGCTGACTGCAGGGCTTTTTTATAAGGACACGGCGGGGCATATGGCGGATTATGCTCTAAATGGAAACAACAAGGGCTTTATAAAGAGATCAGCGTATGCGACAGGTAGCAGAAACTTTGATTTACTAGGGCGTCTACACTCGGATCTGTTTTTCCAGGAGAAGCTGATGGTTAATGCTGTTGATCTGAAAATTAAACTCTCGCGAAATAAAGATGCTTTCTGTTTGAACAGTGATGATGCTGAAGCCTACAAACTGGTAATAGTATCAGCGAGTTTATTCATTAAAAGGGTCAACGTGTCACTGACGGTCAGACTCGCGTATGCTGATTCTCTACAAGTATCTAACTTGAAATACCCTGTGGAGAGGACCTCCTTGAAAATCTTCAGTGTACCAGCGGGCAGCCGTGTCGCCAGTCAAGATAACTTATTCTTGGGACAGCTACCTAAAATAATCGTTATTGGCGTTGTGGATAACACCGCTTTTTCAGGGGATTACGCAAGCAATCCTTTTAATTTTAAACATTACAACATTAACTACGCCGCCCTTTTTAAGGATGGGGTCGTCATCTCCGCCAAAGCCTACAGCCCTAGTTTTCAACAGAAAAATACAATTAGGGAGTATCTGGGACTAGTCTCCATCAGCGGCAAGCACATGCGTGATAAAGGATTTGTGATACCACGTGACGACTATGATGGTGGCCACACCTTGCTGGCTTTTAATTTGAGACCTGATAATGCATCATCAGGACATTATAATCTGATTAGGAATGGTAATTTACGACTTGAGGTCCGGTTTGCTGCAAATTTACCAAGTACTGTGAATCTCATTATTATGGCCCTATTTGACTCTGTCATAGAACTCAACAACCAGCGACAGGTGCTGTACGATATGTAATGGATACCTACCAAATCATGCGTTTCCTGCGAAAAGACAAACATGCTGTGAAAACATTTCGAGGCGTGTATTTGTGTGATAACATTCCACGGGGTATACCGGGGGAGCTGCCCATCAGCTTTGTTGTGAACACCGACCCCCAGCATCAAGAAGGAACACACTGGATAGCTATGTTTATAGACACTGTTGCAATAACTGTTTTTGATAGTCTGGGGTGTTTCCCAAGCCACCCTATATATGACGGCGATCTACTGGACTATGTTAAACATATAGCACCCATAGTACATTATAATAGAGCACAGGTGCAGCATTCTGAAGCCGTGACATGTTGGCAGCATGCTTGCTACTTTGTATCTAAAATGTCTGAGAAACAGGCACTGCGGGCTGTTATGCAAACCTACTCTCTTGATCTCAGGCAGAATGATAAGATGGTGACGGCTTTTGTGAACAAACGTAAATATCGCCGGCCACCTGGAAATGTATATAGTTTTTGCCAGAAATGTAAGTGTGTTAATAATCAGTAGATATGTGTACAGGGCTAAATAAAAACATCTTGTACTTTTAAACAACCGTCTCCTTCTTACTTGTGTCATGTTTAATATTTTT